>NC_054703.1:24269189-24274189 GCF_016097555.1 Gigantopelta aegis | reverse complement strand
TAATACACTTACCAGTACATGTCATGTTCACTGACGTCCATTTTCCAGTCGATTCACACGTGGATGACATCATGGTTCCGTTAGACATGACGTAACCAACGTCACAACTGTAATTGGCTACTGAATTAAACTTTGTCCCATTCTTAGACGTGATGGCATTTGGAACAACGGGAGTTTCCCCGCAATTAATGTCTGAAATGTTAATATTTATGTTAAACATAGAATCTGGCACTGGCAAATATAAATTGACAGTCAGCTGTTGATGGTTAATTAATGAAAATGTTCTACACATAACCTGCACTAGTATAACGTTTATCTGAAACGTCCAAGTATATTTCATGGGCGTCGGAAGCTTTGTTTTTGTTTAATGACACCACTGGAGCACATTGATTAATTAAATCATTGGCTATTGGATGTCAAACATTTGGTAATTTTGACTCATAGTCATTAGAGGAAACCCGCTACATTTTCTTCTAATGCAGCAAGGGATCTTTTATATGCACTTTCCCACAGACAAGAAAGCACATACCACGGTCTTTGTCCAGTTGTGGTGCGTCGGAAGTAATACGGTTATGGCCGTTCTACTTTTTGGACAAGGAAGGTGTTCTTTTCTCTTCCTACGGCCCTCGCATAGTATAGATCTCACCATATACATAGCTTCCATGGTCGTACCAACTTTTAATTACTTCCGTCGCTTCTGTATTTCCATTACTATTAGGGGTGTCACACCCACCTAACAAACAATGCGATACGCGTCACGATAAATAACACGCGACATGTGTAACCAATTGAAAATTGTGGCTGGACGTAGCCCAGGGGTAAAGCGTTCGCTTGATGTGCGGTCAGCCTGCGATTAATCCCCGTCGGTGGGTCCATTGTGCTATTTCTCGTTCTAGCCAGAGCACCGCGAGTGGTATGTCAAAGGTCGTGGAATGCACTACACTGTCTGTGGGATGGTGCATATAAAAGATCCCTTGCTGTTAATCGAAAAGAGGTGACAGCGGGTTTTCTTTCTCAATATCTGTGTGGACCTGACGCCATATAACCGTAAATGAAATGTGATGAGTGCGTCGTTAAATAAAACATGCCCTTCCTTTATTAAAGTTTCGGATTCCAAAATTTATTATGGATATGTATATCACAGCGTAATATTACTAGTGTTTCTTTGTTGAAAACATATGGAAACGACAATAATCAATATTTACAATAACATTAGTCACACTGCTAACTCAACGCTTCAACTCTTTTTTCTTTTTTTTTATGCACACAACTGTGCTGCTTTTGAGGCATAACTGACATTTAATGAGAAAAAATATTGTGCGTTTTAGAATTTCAAACTATAATATTCCTAATGCAATGAACCGAAAACAAAATGTACGGCTATAAAACTACACCATAATTGGGCTTCATTGTATATTTATATGAATGTTGGAATGCAATGGTTTTATTATTTTTCACCACGATTTGAACAACAGCCTCTGTTCGCATGTATAATAAATATGACACGACATGATTATGATTATGGTATACGGTGATCGTGAACTGACGTCATAAATTGTGACGTTTCAGTTAACAGCTAATAAAAGGAATGAGGAGTTTTATGCCATTCTTTGATGTATTTCAACTTAATATTAACATAAGATATACCTGACACGAGTGGCATACCCGGTACACATTAATGTATTATGTACAATAAAACCTCTCAAAATCGGACACTCTGTAAACCGGAATTCCCTCAAAACCGCACGTTTTTCGTGGTCCCTTTATAAATATCCGTGCCGAAGATAACCTCTTTAAACCGGATACCTCTTAAAAACCGGATATTATACTTGGTCCCTAGGGTGTCCGGATTAGAGGAGTTTCACTGTATATGTATTATGTGTGGAAGGACCTGTGCACTTAGGGTCAAGTGTGATCGATTCTGTCCTATTAAAGACGACGTAAGTCTCCTTTTTTTTTAAGTTCAACTTATTTTCGTGCTTATATCCAAATACTGTTCAAGCACGCTGTCCTGGACACACACTTCAGCTATCTGGGCTGTCTGTCCAGGACAGTGGGCTAGTTATTAGTTAGTTAAAGGTTAGTGAGAGAGAAGAGGAGAAGAGGGTGTAGTGGCCTTACACCTAACCATTTACCCTTAAGAACTCGCTCTCGGTTGGTGCCGGTTCCGGGCTGGCCGGTCTCGGTGGCTTCGTGGTAGGCCATCGGTCTACAGGCTGGTAGGTACTGGGTTCGGATCCCAGTCGAGCCATGGGATTTTTAATCCAGATACCGACTCCAAACCCTGAGTGAGTGTTCCGCAAGGCTCAATGGGTAGGTGTAAACCACTTGCAACGACCAGTGATCCACAGCTGGTTCAACAAAGGCCATGGTTTGTGCTATCCTGTCTGTGGGAAGCGCAAATAAAAGATCACTTGCTGCTAATCGGAATAGTAGCACATGTAGTGGCGACAGCGGGTTTCCTCTCAAAATATGTGTGGTCCTTAACCATATGTCTGACGCTATATAACCATAAATAAAATGTGTTGAGTGCGTCGTTAAATAAAACATTTCTTTATTTCGGTACCAGGCTGCGAACCCTGTACCTATCAGCCTGTATTAGACGAGATGAAACGGAAACTGCACGACAGGTTCACTGACTTGCACGAGTGTATTGACAATATGCTCTCATCCGAAACGACTGTCAGTGAAGGGACTATTAACTTTACGGCTATATTTAGTGATTGTTTTAACCCATACTGTTGCAAAACATCCCAACTTGCCAATAACCACATTCATGTGAACTCAGTGGCGTATCGACGGATAATAGCGCCTATGGCAAGCATTGAAATTGCTTGCCTGACACCCATCTTTTAGATAACGTCTGACTTTAAAACAGAAACTGCTCAGTGGCGCCACCCTTCAAGTGGCGCCCAGGCCACGTGCCATACCTGTCGTACACTAGGTACGCCACAGTGAACTCTGCTTATACCCATAAGACATGTTTTGATGATGGATGCAAGTTTATTTGTTGCCTTAAGTTTTACAACTCAGCAGCATGCATAATAAATACATGTCTATATACAATATGTACAGTATAATGGTGGGGAGTGATTTTTACATAATATGATCAATGTCAAAAACACAATACAAACTTCATATAGCTAGATTAAGTCAAATTATTTCTTAAATTATTTGCCTAAATTAAACATTGTCCAAGGCTACTGAGCTCTCTAATGTTTTTCAGTAGTTGAATTATCTTAAAAAGCACTAGGTTGTCTGTAATAATAGGCTTTAATTATTTTTGTCTCAGATCATTATATCAGTGACATTGCAGTATAACATGGAATTCATCTTCGACATTATAAAGTGATTATCGTAAAACTGCACATGTTTAATACTAAACGTAGCGTAACCAACAGACACGCATTAATCGTGGCTAAATAACTGTAGACATCTTATGAACGTAAAGAAGGCTCGAAGGCGATAGAATTGGTTACCTTAGAACAAGTGATCCAAGACTGTTTTTGTTTTAGTTTATCTAATCTATCTCTGGATGATTTTTAAAACACATTTTAAATGTCTAAGCAACAACATAGCTGTCCCTTCGGATGCAGTAGAAGAACATAATGAATGCAATTACTTGGAGCGCGACCAACCACTCACCGAGGAAGAGATCCAGAAAGTAATTAAGGACTTAAAATCAAGAACATCGCCTGGAAGAGATAATTTGCTCAATGAATATTCTGTTAGGTTTCAAGTCATGTTTATTCCTATGTTGTCTCGACTTTTTAATGCTATATCCAATTGTGGTGCATTCCCATCGAGTTGGTCTGCAGGTATCGTAATTCCTCAGTTTAAAAGGGACATTCCCGCGTTTGCTGCAATTTTAAAGATGTTATCGGCTAATAGAGACTTTTTTTAACGATTGTAATTACATATCAAATATATTTTTCTGCATAACATATTAGTGGCTGTATAATAAACGTGTTTCTGATCGTTTTAATATTCGTACTAGGTTAAATTTTATTTTATTTCCTAAAATATGTTTTTTTCCGTACGTACGAAATTATATGAAGACAAACTCCAGTTTCGGCTTCTTACAAATATTAAGACGACCTGAAACACATTGAAGATACAGACACTGATATTCTAAACAAGAAAATATACTTAATATGTAAGTTTGATCGTAGAAGTATTTTATTAGTCGGAAACATCTTACAATGAAGCAAACTCAGGAATGTCCCTTTAAGAAAGGTGCTGTAATAGGTAAGGTAATAATATAGATATTTACAGACGTATTGCACTTGTTAGCCCACTGGAAAGAATATTCATTGTTATTTTAAATAACAGATTACTCAAATGGTCACATAGTATTATATCAGATGTCCAGTTTGGTTTTAAACCAGGCTATGACACAACGGATGCTATTTTTGCACTTCAGACTGTTATAATGAAAATGCTGGAGAGACAAAAGATTTTTGTAGATTATAGAAAAAGCCTAGGATAGCGTAAATTGATGCAAGTGCCGGTGTTACCGACAAACTGCATAATGTTATAAAATCGATGTATCACGGTGTGAAGACATATGTTAAGTATCAGTCTCAAATTTCAGACTTGTTCGATTGAGGAAAGTAGCCCAGTGGTAACGTGCTCGCTTGATGCGCGGTCGGTTTGGAATCAATCCCCGTCGGTGGTCCCATTGGGCTATTTCTCGTTCCAGCCAGTGCACCACAACCAAAGGCCGTGGTATGTGCTATCGTATCTGTGGGAAAGTGCGTATAAAAGATTCCCTTGCTGTATTACGAAAACTGTAGCGACTTTCCTCAGATGAGTCAGAATTACCAATTGGTTGACATCCAATGACTAATTAATTAATCGATCAATTAATTGTCCTATTGGTATCGTTAAACAAAACAAACTTTTCGATTGTAATGCTGGACTGATGCAAGGTGAAGCCTTATCGACGTTTTTATTATCTTTAGACATAAATGATTTTGAAAACGAGCTAATTAGTGGTG
>NC_054703.1:24261689-24264189 GCF_016097555.1 Gigantopelta aegis | reverse complement strand
TAAAGGTTGTGGTATGTTTTTTTTCCTGCCTGTGGGGAAGTGCATATAAAAGATCCTTTGCTGCATTAGGAAAGATGTAGCGGGTTTCCTCTGATGACTACAAGTCATAATTACCAAATGTTTGACATCCAATAGTCCGTATGTTTTCCTATTTAAATGTATCTATATCTTACATCTCCATGGTGTGGCCTTTATATTGTTTAGTCAGAATGTTTCTTATACATTTTATTGTATTTTGTATATATATATATATATATATATATATATATATATATATATATATATATAGAGAGAGAGAGAGAGAGAGAGAGAGAGAGAGAGAGAGAGAGAGAGAGAGAGAGAGAGAGAGAGAGAGAGAGAGAGACAGATATTCTGTCAAAAAAGAAACGCATAGGCGATAGGGAAAGACAATTTTTTTTTTTTTTTCTCTACAATGTTGAAGAATGACCATGTTTCCTAATGTTCCTGGAATGGGACAGCATGCTCAAATGCACCGTAAAACAAATTTAACGCACTTTGTGGCGCGTTGTGCGACAATTGCATGAAATCCGCATGAAATGGTCAGATTTTGGCGAATGCACGTGAAACACGGGGAAAAAATTGGGGTAGTAATGGGTATTTAAAGCTGCAATGCTCGCAATGATGCCACATTTCCATTTCGACGTAGACGAGTTACAAGATGCAAAGACTAAGCCTGCCGAATTAAAACATTGCAATAGGCCGCCTCCAGTTAGGTGAATCGCAGTCCATCATAGCACCATTTCCCGTCTCTGGGACAAGTACCAGCAGTTGCAGTCAGCTCAAGACCGGCCCCGAAGTGGAAGACCTCACATAACAACTGCAGCACAAGATCGCTACATCCGGATTCTGCACTTGCGTCACCGAACTGCCACAGCAACGAACACTGCTGGACGCATACCTGGTTTGAGAAGGGTGTCTTCACAAACCATTCAGAACAGACTTCGAGAAGCAGGTTTACGGGCTAGGAGACAGTATGTTGGCCCGACCTGCGACGTCAACATCGACATTTACGTGTTTGCTGGTGCACGAATGTACAGGGGTTGAAATTAGGAAACTGGCGGCGAGTATGGTTCAGCGACGTGTCACGTTTCCTTCTACAGCGACGTGATGGAGGACAACGTGATTACAGACGCCGCAATGAACGTTTTGTCAACAACTGCATCGCCCAAGTTGACAGATTCGATGGATGGTGTGTCATGATGTGGGGAGCCATCTCCTATACCGGCAGAAGAACTTGCGTTCGTACAAGGCAACCTGACAGCTGTTCGCTATCGGAATGAAATTCTTCGCCGTCAAATCTTCCAATTTTAGGATCGACAGCGAGAACTCTTTCAGCAGGACAACGCCAGGCCGCATACGGCACATGTAACAATAGATTCCCTACAGAATGAGAACATTAATGTGCTGCCATGGATATCAAGCTCGCCAGATCGCAACACCATTGAACATCTATGGGACGAGCTGGACAAACCTGTACGCCAGTGTGGCCCGAAGGCTCAGACGCTTCCGCAATTGTCAAATGCACTGCAGAAAGAATGAGCTAGGATTCCACGTTTCAGGATTCAGAGACTCATTCAGTCTATGCCAAAGAGTTGTCGCGCAGTGATTGCTGCTGCTGGTGGCCACACAAGGTACTGATTTCAGCGCCCTCGTGCGACGCTGTTTGGTAACGAAAACGCTTTCACTGCCGTCAGTCCATAGCAAGAACATTGTCACATACCCATGTCAAATTTGACTGTGATACGATCACTAATAACGAATTTATGCCACTTTGTATTAAAGAGAGATAATTCCATAAATATTTCCATAATTATTTAAGAAAGTGTACATCCGGATTCTGCACTCTCTACTGTCAGCGTTGCCTGATTGCTTTAGAATTTTAACAGCTGTCAATGTTAGTAGACCAGGTTTTTAGGGGTTTTTTTTAAAGTGGCGAAGCATTGTAATAATACAGCTAATATTTTATTTTAATGAAGTCAGTATTCCAATGATGTCACTTTACATCTCCTTACAATAACAACAAACTGGGTACATTACGTTTCCGTTTTAAGAACAATGGGCAAAACATCATATACAAAATTGTTACTCAATGGTGTGGTGTTTTTTTTTTTACGGTAAAATATATTATATTTATTGTGCACGAAGCGGTAACATAGGTGCGAAGAGTTACTTTCGTCGACCTTAGTTTATTTTTATGGAATGACATCCAAAATGACGTCATTAAAGTTTGAATATCGACCAATGTCTGACTGGAATTATAGCTGCATATACAGTTTCCAAAGTACGTTGTATTATGTCTGAGGTTATACGTTAAAGATATTACCCCCGTGTGTTTCAGTATCGTCAGTATCATATATTAAGAACACAAGTAATGTGCTCGCCATAGGCTTTATAATAGTTTTTTTATATTCCTAATATATGATATTGACGATACCGAAACACTATGGTAATAATATATATATATTTGATTTGTTAATGA
>NC_054703.1:24216689-24259189 GCF_016097555.1 Gigantopelta aegis | reverse complement strand
CAAACCATAACGCTTCCGCCTCCAAATCTATCCACCTCTCGTACACAACACCGAGCAAATCGTTATCGTTGCCTACGCCATACTCATACACTGAATACAACCCTATTCCACTGTCTTTGAGTGAATCTCACATGTGTCCGTGCCCAGTGTAAACGCTGAAGACGATGATTTGCCGTCAAAATGGGTCCAACGTAAGGACGTCTGGCACGAAGTCATACAGCGCGCAACCGGTTTCGAATGGTCTGTGGTGTCACCCTCCCTTTGAACAATTCCCTTGATGTTGAAACAGAAGTCATAAAGCGATTGCGTAGATGACGTAACCTTATGTGTTGGTCTTCGAAACGTGACATCACTCGAGATGCTCCTGACCGTGGGCGATCTGCAGTTGACCCGATTTGCTGAACACGTGTCCTTAGGTTATGGATTGTCTGTTGGCTACAACCAAAGGCTCGGGCAACTTCTGGTACGGACTGTCCAGCTTGCAGCCTATCCATGGCGCGTTCTCTGTCGGTATTGGATAACCTACGCATTTCCAAATAATTGTGTTCCGAAGATTTGCATGAGTTTTTCCGTGTACTACGAATAATCGGCATACATCCGTATCACTGTAACAAAGGTGTGGTGGTCACGTGAAATTATGTACGTGCATTCCATGCTTTTCAAAAAATAGACAGTGCACGTGCAACATGTCGCATGACTGAGTATTGTGTATGTGAAATGTCATGTCAACAGCTGGACGCAGCATAATACAACAATTAAGTTACCTCAAGTTGCCGTGTGTTGTTGTAGGGCATTTTATAATAAAATCAAAGAGAACAACGTAGACATGTAGCGAAGCATTACGAATACAATTATACTTCACGAGATCACGATTCGAGATAGACTCCTCTCTCATGGGCGGGACGTACCACAGTGGTAAAGTGTTTGCTTGATGCGCGGTCGGTTTGGGATCAATCCCCGTCGGTGGGCCCATTGGGTTATTTCTTGTCCCAGCCAGTGCACCACGACTGGTATATCAAAGGCCGAGGTATGTGCTATCCTGTCTGTGGGGTGGTGCATATAAAAGATGCCTTGCTGTTAATTGAAAAGAGTAGCCCATGAAGTGGCAACAGCGGGTTTCCTCCCCCAATATCTGTGTGGTTCTTCAGGATATGTCCGAAGTCATATACTGGTAACCGTAAATAAAATGTGTTTAGTGCGTCGTTAAATAAAACGTTTCCTTCATTCCTTCTCTCTCACTAACCACTAACAATTAACAACGAACCCACCGCCATCAGGCATACGGCTGGTAGGTACAGGGTTCGCAGCCCAGTACCGGCTCCCACCCATAGCTAGTTTTAATGACTCAATGGGTAGGTGCAAGGCCACTACACCCTCTTCTCTCTCACTAACCACTAACAACTAACCCACTGTCTTGGACAGACAGCCAAGATAGCTGAGGTGAGTGCCCAGGACAGTGTGCTTGCACTTTAATTGGATATATACATGAACAATAAGTTGCCATGAAAATGAAAAATGAGGGAAACAAAGTTATAGTGAAACAGACAGAGAGAGTGATCGAACCACAAACGCGAATCAAAGAACAATTTGACGAAGTTATTCATCAATCGCTTGTCCTTAGTAGGGAGTCTATGATAAAGTTCATTTTCCGTCATGTTTCTTTCACGAAGGAACAGCATACCGAACATAATCCACATTACACTGATGTTAGCATACTTATATTGCTATTTTCAAAAAGGGCACAATCTTTATGGCTCATTATTCTAGGCTGTAGGACGGTCTGGGCAACCCTTCCTAGTTATGTTTCTGAATTAGAGCCTGTCAAACTTCGCCTCCTTTTTTGAGATGAGTGTGTGTGGGTGCATGTGTGTATGCATGGTTTAGAAAGACCATGTATAAAGATGATGATGACGGTGGGGTTCATTTGGAGATTTTTGTTTGTTTGTTTGTGGGGTTTGTGGGGTTTGTGGGGTTTGTTTTGTGTTTTTTTGTCTGGTGTTTGTTGGTTTGTTGGTTTGTTTGTTGGTTGGTTGTTTTTTTGGGGTGGTTTTTTGGGGTGTTTTTTTTTGTGTTTTTTTTTTTTTGGGGGGGGGGGGGGGTATCGCCATCCAGTGATTTTTGTTGGCACGGACTCTTTTTAATTACCAATTATAAAATATTCACCTGGAAATTAATGAAGCACCACCTAGTTTTGACTATGTGATTTATCCTTCGCAAGTAATTGTGACCATTTCATACATACCAAAGACAACAATTAATGTGTTTATACAGAGGATATTACATTACTTACAATTTTCAATTATCAATTGTCGCACATCGAACATGCCAATGATTATCCTAATGTTTATAATTAATAATGCAAAATTAATTTCATACGAAACAGAAAAGATACGTACCTTGGATCCTAAAGTCAGCGACTTTAACTGACAGTTGAGTTTAAGATATGATTGCCACGCCGTGGTTTACTGTTCTCGTCTAAATTTATTAAGTGAATGATGGGCGCATTACCTCCCTGACGTCAATTCCGCTTTCAAAAGAAAAAAAACAACAGAAACCAAAAACTAAAATAAAAGAAACCCAATAAGAACACGAAGAAACACGTGAATAACTAAAACTAGTATTGGCAGATGGAACAATCTTAGTAAAGAGGTGAATCGAACTGTGTCCAAGACATGTCCCAATGGAATTGATGCATTGCAAGAACAGTCGTCAGCCGAATGTGCAGGAAAGTATGCTGGGGATCTAGACCGTAACTAGCCAATAGTCTACGGGACACAAGCACGCAGAAATGCACAATGTTCTGCGTTCATTCGCATACTATGGTGTAGAGATATAATACGTTGATTATTATCTTAGAATACACACACACACACACACACACACACACACATGCACACAGAGAGAGAGAGAGAGAGAGAGAGAGAGAGAGAGAGAGAGAGAGAGAGAGAGAGAGCCAGAGAGAGAGACAGACCGACCGACCGACCGACAGACCGACAAACATACACACACAGAGGCAGGCACACACACACATACACACACACACATACATACATACACACACACACACACACACACACACACACACACACACACCATCCCTCGTGTTATTTTAGGCTAGGAAAAATGTGTGTGGTACTGCTGGTTAGAGTGAGAATTCATGCATTTGTATCTAGCGAGAAAAAGACAGAAAACAATGTTTTGTTCGAAGACGCTACTAAGGACATATTGATTTATTGATCATCAGCTATTGTCTGTTTAACATTTTTGCAGTCGTGGCACAGTCACATAGAACACCCGCTGCGTGTATTCTTTAACAGAACACACCGCAGACAGGAGAGCACATGCTATTGACTTTGATATACAAAGCAGACGTTAGACATCGATTGCGATTGCAAAATCCAGTCAAGGAAAAGGTTCACTGAAGGAATTGGTTCCTGCACTCCATCGATCAAGCCTACGGCATATGGCACCTCGGGCGGTGAGGTGTACTGAGACTTTACGAATTTGTTGAATTAGGTATTATATATAGCATCTAGTAGCCACAAACCGAATGCTGTGTTTTGAAGGAAACATTTTACAAGTATTATTAATCCATGCCCAAACTAGAACTCTATGACTGGTACCTCAAATATCGTGGTATGTCCTGTTCTGTCTACATGTGATAATATATAAAACTGTCTTTCCTCTGTGATGAAGGAGCGAATGAGGCCACAACGAGATTGATCTCACCTTTATCACCCCCCTCTCTCTCTCTCTCTCTCTCTCTCTCTCTCTCTCTCTCTCTCTCTCTCTCTCTCTCTCTCTCTCTCTCTCAATTAGTTGAACGGATCCACTGAGGTGATTCGATCCTGCGACGCAAGCACCTCAAGCGAGCGCTCAGCCGACTGAGCTAAATCCCGCCCCCTGATTGGACGACCTCGAAGAAAAACTGAAGGTTATCCTCAGAAAATGAGGTCATTAGGCCAACAGGTCAAGGAAAGGATTTTAGAAGCTGATGTGTATTTTAACTAAATATGGTGTGTTCAGGCGATTGTGCATACATTTGGGAAGAGGGTGGAGGCTAAACTGTGGCCAGCGAAGTTTATTTGGGGTTAACACATGCTTCCCGGAAAAAAAGTATTGAAAAAAGTCAACAGGAGAACACTTTGCTTGATTAACAGGCGGGTCCCATTGCTGAAACCCGCCATACGCTCCTGTGTTTGTAATTATATATATAAGAACTGCTCTTCATTTTTATATACATGTATTGATGTACAACTGTTACAAACGGCATTCAATTGTGTAGCGTAGCGTATTTTAAATTAAAACCCCCAGAAATGACGTCATTGCGTCAAATGGGACGTCATTACGTAAAGCAGATCATGGGATAAATAAGTTAGGAAAATTAATTTTTAATTTAAATTTTTATTCTTTGGCTTGCGTGTTTTCAAGATAATGTATTAATATTAAAATCCCACTCCACAAGTAGAAGTAATATTCCAAATTGCCCATTAGTATTCTGTCCCAGTTCAGACCATTGGCTATCCAAAAGCAAGGCCCAGGATGGACATACCCGAAACCTTATTGGTATAGGGGCATGTTACTAAGTACTTAGTGGTATATGGGCATGTTAAAAAGTAGAGCGAATGAGGCCATGGCAAGTTTGATCTCTATCTCTCTCTCTCTCTCTCTCGCGCGCGCTCTTGAATGTGAAGTTGCCTGAAGGCGTGAAGCACCAGAGTTTTGAGGGGTGGGGGTATCAAGGGACATGCTCTCAGGAAAATATTAAATCTCCAAAAGCCTAAAACGCGTTTTCCTGTCTTCTGGAACTTGAAAATGAATATTTTAAAACAATGATTTTCGACTATTTTGTAGATTGTATTTCTGTTATTACGGTTATTTTTTTTTTTTTTTTTTGTTGTTGTTGTAAATAATGAAATTCTGGCACACAATAGGAGTTAAGTGTATTGGTAATTGCTTATTATAACGTTAGTGACAGAAAAGGTACATGCATATGCGTACGAGACAGGGGCGGTGTGGGTTGGGGTTAATTGTGGAGACATTCGGGTAAAGTGTGCTAACCTGAGACCTGTTTACCATTTATTTCCATTCCACCTGACAAAAATAGTAGTCATCCATGTACAAATGCGCAGCGATTCCTTGGCAACCCTATGTAGCTGTTTGGTAGTAATAGCAACGTGTTGAAATATTATTATACAGATTCGGGCGTTTTTGTTTAATTCGGACAATAAGCAACCTTCCCCACCCCCACCCCCCACCCCTTACAAAAAATGGGAGCCCGTACGCCTATGACTGAGAACTATATGCATGATATGCAGTTCCTTGAATAATGAACATGTGTATGAAAAATGAAACACATTACTTTCTTAACAATAGTACCATCACAAGTACCAGCATTGGTGGCGTCGTGGTTAGGCCATCGGTCTACAGGCTGGTAGGTACTGGGTTCGGATCCCAGTCGAGTTATGAGATTTCTTTCTTTCTTTTTTTTCCATCACAAATTACCGCCAACATATGCATCCCCTGTTTGTTTGAAACATATTTTATTGCAAACAATACACAGAAGGATTGGGCACAAATTATTCAACTTACGGGGCCCTCTCCTAATTACAAATAGTATAGGCGACTAGTATTATTACAACTATTTGAAACAAAGTAAATACACAAAACATCAAGCAAGACAAATTAACAGTGCAGATAAAAGTGAAATCGAAAGAAAGACTGCAATAAATATTCAAAACAAAGTTAATACATAGAATATCAAGCAAACTAGATTTGTAGTGTGAATAAAATGCTAAAAAAGACTCTCTTTTTTTTCTTTTTTTCTTTTTTTTAAATGGGTAAACTAAAGTAGGTTATATTTCGAATCAGACGGCGTTGCTTTGACGTGGGATAGTCGATACGTTCCGCACATTTTGATATACTTTTATCGAGCCATAATTTATTGATCTAATCATTATTAAACCATATTTTATTTATTGAATCTTTTTGTTTCTTTAATGTATTTTTGAACATAATGAAATATTTGCTTGTTTGTGTCGTCACTTAATGTAGTTCTACTGTTTAGTACTAACTGGAGGTTTATTGGTACAAATGCATTTAAAGAGTCTAATAGATGTTGTCCTTGCTGGGTATAAAGTTTACACTGAAAGAAGTAATGGAAGCTGCTCTCATAATGATACTCACATTTGCAGGATGGATCTGAAACAAGTCCACAGCGATATAAATCAGCATCTAAGACACTACATGCGTGCCTTAATCTTGTATGTAAGACATTTTCCTTTCGATTTCCACATACGTGGAACGAAGGCACCTTGTAACCTTCGGGTGCAACTGCTTTTTTAAAGGTTGAAATGTGCTCATAGTTTCTAATTTCTAACGGTAAGGTATTCCACTGATCAATAGTCGAGTGAAAAAAGGATAGTTTTAATATATTTGCTCTGGCAAACGGAATTGATATATCATTTTGGTTTCTTAGTCTATAATGAATACGTTGTTCTACCCTAGGCGGAATGCTGTTTGTTAAAAAGTCAGGAGCCATACCACAAAGTATTTTAAACATAGTGCATACTCTTTTTTTGCCTTTCGTCGTTCAGAAAGGTTAATTGAAACCAGTTTCTAAGTATAGAGCATTTCGTGATGCAAACAAAGGTAGACCTGTTATTATTCTTGCAGTTTCAAGTTGAAATAGATTGTCCTCGTCTAAAACAGAACATCCGTCCCAAACTTCAGATGCATATTCAAGTACTGGACGTATAAACATTGTATATATTTGGATCAATATTTGTCGATCTAGAGAATACTTGTATTTCTTCAACACAGAAACCTTAGATGAAGTCGATTTACATATGTTTTGAACATGATTTGTCCATTTCCCATTGTTTGTAAACGTTAAAGCGAGACATTCATGTGTCTGCGTTAAATCAATATGCGTGTTACCAAAATATAAATTAACTGAAAGAGGATCATTGGTATTTTTTTTAGAATACAACTGCGCTGGTTTTGTCAGTATTAAACGTGACAAGCCACTCAGATGACCAGTTATTGAGTTTCTGTACATTTTCCTTAAGATTACATTCTATAATGGTTACATCATTTGTTGAGGATGTTAAACTAATATCATCGGCAAAGAGTCTAGTTACACAATTACACTCGTTAAAGTAAACCGAATATAGGAACGGACCGAGTACTGAGCCTTGGGGTATTCCAGCCATCAGTGTACTATAATTGGACAAGGTACCATTAACAAAACCCTTTGCATTCTACTTGATATATAGTGTGTTATCCATTTAAGTAATCGATCTGTTGTACCGTATCGCCCCAACTTATAAATTAACCCGTTATGCCATACTCTGTCAAAGGCTCTAGACGTGTCACATACAACTGTACAGAAATATTCCTTGTTATCTATTGATTCACATATTTGTATGTATAATTCTATTAATATGGTTAGAGTGGTAAGCACACTGGAATTTATAAAATAGATTGTTAGATGTATAAAAGTTATAAAGATTCGTAAAAACAATCCTTTCAAACATTTTTCCGATACAGCTAATCAGTGATATTGGTCTGTAATTTATATATGTAATGGTATATGATAAAATTATATACAAACTTTTATCTCAATATCTCGAGGAATTGTGAAAAAAAAAACAAAAAACACATCCAGAAACCTTTATGTGGGACAGATGGAAAGACTGAAATACGAAGATGAAACCTACAACCCCCTCCGCTTGGACCGATAGTGGTCTACTAATGAATGTAGATTATATTCATTGAATAGCACTTCAATTATTATCAATCCCAAGTTCTTTTAAGCAACACTTGATGTATTCAATATTTAAACATAGTAGTGATGAGTGCATATTATATTTGTAATAATAACCAGGAGAGTGCAAATAATTGAAGGGGAGTGTATATTATATGTATAATAATAACTGGGGGAATGCAAATTATACGTATAATAATGACTGGGGAGTGCATATTCTAGAGGAGTGGAAATTAAATGCTACACCGGTTGTAATGTTTGCCCAATTAATTCACTATTATCATATAACCATTCCCCACAGTTAATTATCCTTACATCTGTAAATTAGTACTAGAGTTCCCCTACTTTTTTAAAGAGTATATGTGAAGGTTAGTGTGAAGTTATCTCGCAATTACGAGTTAGTTATCTCGTAATTACGAGGAGATAAAAATTTGACTTTCAAATGGCACTAACTGGCTTCCGTAATTTCGCATGTGTCCGTTATTAGTATTGGATCAAGCAGTGTAGCGGTGGTCATAGTTACACGTGTCGGTATGTTTATCGCATTGAACATATTTTTACGTAGGATAATTCCGTGCAGTTCGTGCTGGTGCGCTGACAGCATGTCTTGATTTAGTTCACAAACTATAATCACATTATCACATTGACTAACAGTTTGATCAATAGCATATTCAAACCTGTCCCAGAATGCTAACGGTGTTGTGTTCGGACGGTATACCACTGGTATTAAGAGAGAGTTGGGTCTTAAGGTAAGTTCTATCGATATTATTTCATCATTTGGTATTTCTAACTCATATCGTTTTCTATGAGCAAGAAAAAAGAAAGAAATGTTTTATTTAACAACGCACTCAACAAATTTTATTTACGGTTTTATGGCGTCAGGAATATGGTTAAGGACTATACAGATTTTAAGAGGAAACCCGCTGTCGCCACTTCATGAGCTACTCTTTCCGACTAACAGCAAAGGATCTTTTATTTGCGCTTCCCACAGGCAGGATAGCACAAACCATGGCCTTTGTTGAACCAGTTATGGATCACTCGTCAGTGCAAGTGGTTTACACCTACCCATTGAGCCTTGCGGAGCACTCACTCAGGGTTTGGAGTCGGTATCTGGATTAAAAATCCCATGCCTCAACTGGGATCCGAATCCAGTACCTACCAGCCTGTAGACCGATGACCTAACCACGACGTCACCGAGGCCGGTTTATGAGCAAGATGCGAGTCGTCATACACCGCGACACCGCCACCGTGATTCGTTCTATCTTTTGTGTATGGAAGGTCAAAGTCTTCGATCTTGCGTTCATTACTGTTTATGTTAACATCGAGATGTGTTTCAGTAAAGCAAAGAATGTGAAAGTATGTAAGTATTTCTGAAAGTTCAGGTATATACAGTTTGTTTCGTAGACTTCGAATATTTAAATTAAAAATAGATATTTGTACCAAAGTCGATATTTCGTTCTGTCCCGTTTTTTGTTTTTTTTTGGTCAACATCATTGCACAGTAGTATCAATAGTAGATCAATAACTGAGTTAGTTTTAGGTGATAAGATTTGATAGATGAAAAGAAAAGATATAACTGCTGATGCAATTAAAATAGTGAGCAGCAACGACTTAAAGTGTGTATAGTCTTTTGAGAAGAACGCGGAGTTTATATTACATACAGAATGTATGCGGTATCTGTAATTATTCACCGTCAGATTGAAAAGACCGATAGACACTCTATATCTTAATATATCATTACCCATTTGGGTAGACGTGCATGTACACAAATGCAATAATAAAGAGGTCCATCGGTATTTTCAAGCAGAAAGTGAATTTCAAACAACGGGAGCCGTCCAATATGAAAGTAAACATAGGATAAACAAAATAAGTTGTTGACAGTGGATACGAGTAAAATGCTAATAAATGAAAAACAATTTGAAGAATTTGCATCCCCTGTTAAGAGTACAGGTGTAGTAGTCCTTAAACGTTTTCAGTAAAATGTATTACACAAAGTATTGCATACCACTTCATTTTTGTCACTGATGCATCATATCATCTACATGTTGGCCGTAAAACGTTTTGAAATACTAGGAAATAACCGGCATTGTAAAGCAACTTATATGCCAACATTACTGAAGGACATAGCATTATACATCTAGAAGCCAGTGTCGAGTTGAATCTCTATATAAAGATCAAGACCTGAACAAGAATCCTTTGTGTTGTTAACCTTTCATTTATAACTTAGGTTGATAAATAAATGGGATATGAACTGCTGGCATTGTCGTGCAATATTATCGAAGTCTACGAGGTCATCAATATAGCAGAAAAAGAAATAAAGAAATGTTTTATTTAACGACGCACTCAACACATTTTATTTACGGTTATATGGCGTCAGACATATGTTTAAGGACCACACAGATTTTGAGAGGAAACCCGCTGTCGGCACTTCATGGACTACTCTTTCCGATTAGCAGCAAGTGATTTTTTATTTGCGCTTCCCACAGGCAGGATAACACAAACCATGGCCTTTGTTGAACCAGTTATGGATCACTGGTCGGTGCAAGTGGTTTACACCTACCCACTGAGCCTTGCAGAGCACTCACTCAGGATTTGGAGTCGGTATCTGGATTAAAAATCCCATGCCTCGACTGGGATCCGAACCCAGTACCTACCAGCCTGTTGACCGATGGCCTAACCACGACGCCAACGAGGCCGGCCAATATAGCAGAAACAACAATGAAACAATTTTGCTTCGTGCAGGTTCCTTTGGTTTGAGTTTCCCAGATTAGTTAGAATGAATGAATGAATGAATGAATGTTTAACGACACCCCAGCACGAAAAATACATCGGCTATTGGGTGTCAAACTATGGTAATGCAAATAAATAAAGTGATGATCAACATCAATATAAAAATTCAAGGTTTAAACAAAAACAGTGTAAAGAACTGTGCAAAAATACAAATACAAATATCACAGAATTTTACGGACACCGAATTTTACTCTAAACTTCAATTTGTGCTGTATTGGCCATTCTCAAAGAGAATGTTATACCCCTGCACCACGGTGAGGTTACAGCACGCGCAGGGGAGATTAGTTAGAAATGCTGAATCATGTACAAGACAGCTTTGTTACGGGGAATGCTAAATGACAGACAAGCAAATATTGTTTTGTGGGAGAGTTGCAAAAGTCAAGTATTAGTGCAATATTTATTTTTTTTAAAAGAGAAAAAAAAAATGTATCTCAGCTGTGCGGGAGGATTCGGACGAACCCCCCGAACTCCCCTTAAACACGGGCCTGATATACTCTTTAAATAAAGAAACTTGACATTGATAAAAATAATACCATCGAATTATGTTTACACAATCAAAGATATCATAAAGACAATCAAGTGAATGAGCGAATGGTGATGCAAAAACACTAGAACATACGCCCGATTCGCATAAACGTAGCCATACTCAATGTGTGTACTGAAACGCAAACAAAAAACGCAACCCACAAAGAAGCACCTACATCATGAAGTTCTGTAACTTTGCATGCCGAACCCTCCGTTGGTGGGGCATAAAAGGCCACATCAGCAGTGATTCAAACTCACCGCTTAACGACACTGTAGGTAACGCAACAATGCCACGATTGACGTCAGCTCAACGCAATAATGCCATTGGATGATTGCATGCAGTGACAACTCAACAAGTTGTGGCAAGGCACGTTGGCGTCTCCAGACTGACCATCTCTGCTTTATGGGCACGGTACAACACCACTCAAAGTGTTAATGACAGGCCAAAGTCAGGTTGTCCCAGAGTAACAACTGCCGCTCAAGATGATCCATTTGGCTGCCTCCTCATCGAAATCGAACAACACAAACAACAACCACAGCGACACAGATCCCTGGAATACGCAGAATGTCTGACCAGATAGATCCTAATCGGCTGAGGGAGGCAGGAATTTCCCTTAGAAGACCGCTGCGACGTACCGTTATGCTCCAAACTGCGTGCAAGAAGTCGACCGTTTTGGTGGTGGTGGTGGCAGTGTTATGGTGTGGGCAGGAATCCATCATGGTGGTAGGATGGCTCTTGTCTATGTTGCAGGTGCACTGACCGGCACCAGATATAGAGACGTGAACACATGAACGTCAACGGTGGAATGTTTCAGCATGACAATGCCAGACCACATGCTGCCCGTGTCAGTCAGGAGTTTCTGTACCGCCAACACCGTCCAGACATTACTTTGGCCTGCCCGTCCGCCAGATTTAAACCCAATAGAACATCTATGGGATGAACTGAATCATCGTGTGCGCCGGAGGAATGCACCACCCCAGACACTTCTTACGGCACTGCAGCATGAGTGGTAGAACACTCCACAACGTGTTATGCAACGTTTGATTGCTTCCATGCGTCGCCGTCGTCAGGCTGTCACCAGGGCTCGTGATGGTCAAAACCGATATTGATATTTTGCCCACCCCTATGTCACACGTATTCCTGTGTACATGCCTCAGGTGGATTCCCAGAAATACTGTTTCGGATATATATAGATATATATATATATATATATATATATATATATATATATATATATATATATATATATTGCATTAATAGCAAGATATTTTATCATATGCACCATACCACAGGCCGAACAGCACACTGCACTGTCTTTGATACACCATTCCTGGTACACTGACTGCAACGAGAAAACAGCCTATTGGACCCACCGACAGGGATCGACCGCAAACCTACCGAGCGCTTTACAGTGTCGTACCTCTCTGCAAGAAGCGGTCCAAAGGAATTTATAACAGAATAGTAAAGCTAAACAGCCACTGATAACAGTCACTTGCGGATGTTATAACTGTCGAAGTTGATCTAGTCTTGATTACGATAGAGGAGGACTGCCACTTGTATAAAGTGCGTCAGTGAAGGCTCTACAAACCACTGTATATATTATGTACACAGCGGACACCTTAATGGGGACAGAAATGTACACACTGTAACAGGATGACTGGGTTCTATACCAGATGATTACTTGCGGATGTTATAACTGTCGAAGTTGATCTAAAGTACTGATCAAAATTATACCAAGGTGATTTTTCAGTCTTATATATTAGTTATGTTTTAGGTACCGGTTGTTTGAATACCATAACAGGTCATGATAATACTCACACATTTTTATGGTTTTCATTCCAGATATTTTCATAAATAATATAAAAGACTGGAAAAACACCTGGGTATAATTTTGATTAGTACTTTAGTCTTGATTACGATAGAGCAGGACTGCCACTTGTATAAAGTGCATCAGTGAAGGCTCTACAAACCACTGTATATATTATGTACACAGCGGACACCTCTTAATGGGACAGAAATGCACACACTGTAACAGGATGACTGGGTTCTATACCAGATGATTACTTGTAATTTGTTTTTTGTTTTTTTGTTTGTTTTTTTACTTGATTACTTGTAATTAATAAATAAAAGACCGAACAAACACAATTTGAAAGGTAACAAAAAACGATAGATATTTATTAACAAATGACAACAAAAGAAGGCATGTTATACATGATACACAAAATATATATTTATTTACAAATGACAACAAAAGAAGGCATGTTATACATGATACACAAAATAGATATTTATTTACAAATGACAACTAAAGAAGGCATGTTATACACGATACACAAAATAGATATTTATTTACAAATGACAACTAAAGAAGGCATGTTATACATGATACACAAAATAGATGAATAATAAGTAATAAAGTTGTGTGTTTATTTCCCAAAAATGGTTACTCGCTTGAACCCCGGACGTTTTCGAAAGTTAATCCGACTTTATAACACAATATATCTAGCCTAATCAAATAATTGCAAACTGGGAAGAACCCCAAGTGTTTTGAAGCACTTCTTTTAATATTTAGACCGGCCTCGGTGGCGTCGTGGTTAGGCCATCGGTCTATAGACTGGTAGGTACTGGGTTCGGATCTCAGTCGAGGCATGGGTTTTTTAATCTAGATACCGACTCCAAAACCTGAGTGAGTGTTCCGCAAGGCTCAATGGGTAGGTGTAAACCACTTGCACCGACCAGTGATCCATAACTGGTTCAACGAAGGCCATGGTTTGTGCTATCCTGCCTGTGGGAAGTGCAAATAAAAGATCCCTTGCTGCCAATCGGAAAGAGTAGCCCATGAAGTGGCGATAGCGGGTTTCCTCTCAAAATCTGTGTGGTCCTTAACCATATGTCTGACGACATATAACCGTAAATAAAATGTGTTGAGTGCGTCATTAAATAAAACTTTTTTTCTTCTTTTTTTTCTTTTAATATATCGTGTAGGGGTGCCGACCAACGGAAACCGCCGAAGTCGACCGTCGGGACCCCAGCGTTACGCATGTCAAGTAGGCTTATGACGTACACAGCTAAGTAGTCCAGTAAAAATAACCTGAAAAATAGGCGAACCTCGGTCAAATTGCAACAGAAGTTGTTGTTGTTGTTGTTATTGTTGTTTGTTTTGTTTGTGTTTTTTTGTCGGTGTTTTTTTTTTGTCGGTATTTTGGGGTGGGTTTGTTTGTTTTGTTTTTTTTTTTTTTTTTTTTTGGGGGGGGGTTGTTGTTTTTGTTGTTGTTGTTGTTTTTATCTTATTCTTGAGTTATCCCTACATGACATATCCAAAATAGGACAAAATCGGACTACCGAAAATGAACTAATTTACTAAAAACAAAACGGCGGTCATTTCTTACACTGATTTTCGACTTTTCCCAAAACGATATATGTATCACAAATAGTAGAAAACCGATATCTAGGAGTTAGAAAGTATTACTGGAAAACTTCTGCATCACTAAGATATCATACAGAATGTAATTTAATGAGAAAATCAACATTTAAGACCGCCAAAAAATATGTAATACAGTGTTGCCTGATAGACTTCCCCCAAACTCGGAGCTATAAATACCCATTGTTATTATTATTTACAAATAGTAGGTGATTAATTTCAAGCTCCCTTATCACAATACAATAATATTTCAAAAATGTAACTGCAAATTTTTGAGAGAAAAAAGATTGCACAAAATATGTATAGGAAATTAAAGGTACCTTTATTGTTCAGTTACAACAGCTACAATGTTCTAACACAACATTAAATGCCACACCCTCTTTCTGTGTGGTGTCTGTATGTGCATACGTACGTACGTGCCGGTGTAGATGTGTGCATTATTTAAACTGTATGTGCTCTGCTTAATGATAAATACCGTGATTAAGTGCAAATAATAAAACAATACTCATTGTGACAGTACTGCTAAAACAATTCATTCATTCATTTCAACTTATTTTCGTGCTTTAGACAGCGCTTAAATTTTTTCTTAATTTTCCCCTTTTTCCGTTTTTGATATAAATTTAAGAATTGTCCCCTTAAATAATTCTGTCCCGGGTCAAGTCTATTCAGAGATGGACATGCCTGAAACCTTAGTCGTATAGGGAAATGTTTAAATAGTTTATAGTCATGCCTATATCCAATTAACGTTCAAGCACGCTGCCCTGGGCACACACCTCAGCTATCTTGGGCTGTCTGTCCAGGACAGTGGGTTAGTTGTTGGTTTGTTAGTGGTTAGTGAGAGAGAAGAGGGTGTAGCGGCCTTACACCTACACATTGGGCCCTTAGGAACTCGTTCTGGGTTGGATCCGGTGCCGGGCTACGAACCATGTACCAACCAGCCTGTAGTCTGATGGCTTAACCACTGCGCCACCGAGGCTAGACGATAAGGCAGTACATGTTCCGTACAAAGTTGGTCTCCAAAATAACGTTATAAACGGCGAAGTGTGATTGGTCGATATTCAAATTATTATTTGCAGACGAAATGTCACCTAAATATGGAGTCTACATTCCGAATTATCTCTAGGGTATACATGTTTGGAGTGAATTACGAATGCATTAGACATGTTTTATTTTATAAAATATATAATTTGTAATGTTAAACTGAAGACAGATTTAGTTTTTTTTTTTTTTTAAATATATAAATAAATTATAATGTAAAATTGAAGATTGATAACCCATCTCGTACGTATTGGTATGGTTCGCTGTACTACGGCCACTAACATAAGACTCGCCCGATATTTTTAGAATGTGTATGCTCCAAAATAACGTTATAAACGGCGAAGTGTGATTGGTCGATATTTAAATTATTATTTGCAGACGAAATGTCACCTAGATATGGAGTCTACGCAATGCTGTTAGATCTATTGGCAGACCAGTAGAACTAATTTTAATCAGGTTGGATAAAACCCTAGTCCAAACTTCGTCTGAACGTCTAGAGGTATTGTGAACAAAAGTCAAGGGCCACAACTCTTTCCAAAATGAGTAGATTGTCATATCTGTGAAACTGGATCAGTAGCATCATCTGGTAATGCTATACACATAATTTCAGCTCAATATCGTGAGGCATTGTGACAGAAAAAGAACGAAACATGTGGACAACGATATATGAGACAGTCGGACGGACGGACAGACATACAGACAAGACGAAACCTATGGGGGACTAAACATCATTGACAGTCTGTCGTAAACTAGGAACACGCGCATAAGCGTACATGACGGGGAAAGCGGCAGAGGGTTTGGGAAATTTCCCCCTAGTTCTGGAGCAAAACCTCAATTTCGGAAAAAAATTACACAGATATTCGGGCAAAATGTGCTAACCTGAGACCTTTTTACCATGTATTTCCATCATTCAACCCTCACAATTAGTTGTAATTCACGTAAAAATGCGTAGTGATGCGTTTTCAACCCTATATAAGCTGTTTGGTAGTAATGCTAATATGAATAAATGTTGTTATCCAGATTCGGGCATTTTCGTTTAATTTGTGCATTTTCGATTAATTCGGGCAAAATCCAATCTTACCCCCTGCAAAAATGGGAGCCTGTACGCCCATGAGTTATGCATCAGAAAATATTCAACGGTAATATTATAAAATAACGTCAGGCCAGTAGCCAGGATTTTGAGTGTGTGTGTGGGGGGGGGGGGGGGGGGGGGGGGTTTAGGCTTACGGTGAGGCAAGACATATCGAATTAACTCTTTTCCCACGTTTGAGGTGCAACTTTGCCTTGACGAATCTTGAAAAAAGTCATCGGGAAGGGGGCGGTGTCATTGGCTACGGGCCTATAAGTGCGTTCAACTAAACAGAGAGAAGTAGTGTGTGTGTACGTGTGTGTGTGTATGTGTGAGTGTGAGTGTGTGTGTGTGAGTGAGTGTGTGTGTGTGTGTGTGTGTGTGTATGTGTGTGTGTGTGTGTGTGTGTGTGTGTGTGTGTGTGTGTGTGTGTGTGTGTGTCCTCTTGGGGGAATCCACAAAATTTCCAATACGTTAAAGGGACTGTTCTGAGTTAGCCATACCCAAGATTCTTTCTTGTTCAGACGGATCCGGCTTCTCCAAATCTGTATTTATTTCAACACAGCACTGCTCCTTCCACATATACCGACTGTCATTCTAAGAGTTTTCGTCTCAGTGTTTTGCTATATGACCGCATCTGGCTGTAGTTCCGGTCCCAACAGGTGGTTCATTGACCAATTCACTCCGACTGTCTCTTCCGCTATACAACCATGTCCCAAAACTTCAATGCACAATACTAAAAAAATAGCATGTTCAAATGCAAGCCAGAAGGCTAACTATTAAACACACAAATTGTTTTAATTCTTCCCCAATTCCAAGAAGTGAATATGTGAACTACAACATGTTTTATGTCACAATTAGGACCTATAGTGGACCGTGATGAATAAACTGTCACTGGAAGTCAACTATGTAGTGAGACCTCAGTTCTGGGTAATAGCTTACAAAAATTACGTCATTTTGTCGTCTCCTTCCAGCTACGTTAAAATGTTTTGATATGGTCCTTGTTATTCATAAAACACATATTTTGGATAATGAGGATAATATTAAAAGTTATTACACTCGCGTGTGAATCGTACTGATTTTACAAAACGCATGTCAGGATCCATGTATAAAGCTATATCCTAACTATTTAGTGGATAACCCTTTACTGTGTTTTCAGATTTGCGGACGTATATCGGTGGTTTTACTGTCGCAAATTTAGTTTTATTGGCGACGCGTTGCTCGCGTCCAGTTAGGATACAGCGATTAAAACCAATGATTTCTAAAATAGCCGCTCGCTTCCCTCGCGTTCAGTTAGGATACAGCGATTGAAACCAATGATTTCTAAAATAGCCGCTCGCCTCGCTCGCGTCCTGTTAGGATACAGCGATTGAAACCAGTGATTTCTAAAATAGCCGCTCGCGTCCAGTTAGGATACAGCGATTGAAACCAATGATTTCTAAAATAACCGCTCGCCTGGCTCGCGTCGTTCGCGTCGCTTGCGTCCAGTTAGTATACAGCGATTGAAATCAATGATTTCTAAAATAAGCGCTCGCATCGCTCGTATCCCGTTAGGATACAGCTTTATCCTGCTCTAGTCCGGGCAATAGCAGAATTCTGACACTCGTTACTCACTCCCGTCGGGCTGCTGGTGCTCTCTTACACCTGTCAGAGCAAGCGGTCCCTTCACCCCAATCCTTTCCTGTCCTGGACGGAGGACATGACATTTACCACGACAGGCGTGCGCTACAACAGCTAACTGTGAATGTGCACGTAAAACCCTCTGTTCTGACCTGACCTGTTTCGTAAAATCAGTACGACACACAAGCTCGTATAATAATTTCCATATATTCTGTCTATGTATGGCCACATATCAACTTTAGCCCCCTGTGTGTGTGTGTGTGTGTGTGTGTGTGTGTGTGTGTGTGTGTGTGTGTGCGTGTGTGTCCGTATATCATTGTTAGTCGTCCATCTGGTCATATATAAACTTCAGCTGTTTAATTACCACATCTCCCCCAACGCTAACCTGGGTGACTTCACTAAGTGGGGATCCCATGTTGAAAGTATAGAAGAGTAGTCCGTCAACAAGTATCTGTAAAACAAATGAAATAAAATCGGCAATAGATGCATAGACATAAGCGTACGAGACAGGGGCCGGAGGGGGGGGGGGGGGGCAAAATTCAAATCACCCCGGCTGTCTCTTCCGCTATACACCCATGTCCCAACAGGTCAAAGACCAATATTAAAATATAACATGGGCTAAATGCAGGAAAACCTTAAATTTTGGCAAAAAAAGTATACAGATATTCGGGCGAAATGTGCTAACCTGTGATCTTTTTTATCGTGTATTTCCATCATTCTACCCTAAAAATTGGTTGTAATCCATGTAAAGATGCGTAGCGATGCGTATTCATTCGTTTGCAGCCCTATATACCTGTTCGGTAGTAATGCTAATATGAATACATGTTGCTATCCAGATTCGGGAATTTTCAGCCTGCCCCCACCGCCCAACTCCCTACAACAATAGGATACCGTACGCTTATGTACATAGTCAATGACGCAGGTACGGCGGAGGAGGGATGGGGGTTGGGTGGAGTATAGAAATTGCATTTCAGGACATTTAGTTTTGAAAGTTTTACGGCAGAGCATAACCCCCGAACGCCTGGAAACTTTGGAGCAAGTGAATCAGAAAACAATTGGAGATGAAGCTACTCGTTTCAGAGATAACGGGTAGGATCTAAGACTACTGTAGTTCTGCACAAAATTTGAGTACTGTTTTGTTTTTGTGTTTTTTTCTTGGGGGGGGGGGGGGGGGGGGGGTTACAGGTTCCCCATACTTGTTTCAAATACAAGGCTACTTGACACAGTGGCACTAGATGAAATAAAACTGTATACATATTTTGCCCAGATGAAGCTTTTTTTCCTTTTTTTTACAACCAACACACATTTATTACCAATTACAGGACTTGTGGTGTTAACTATTTTGTCAAAAGTTCGGTGCCCCTCGAACTTTGACTAAGCCGGAAGTTATTTGATTTAGTACTACCTATAGGTACATTGCACGATGACCTAGAGGTCAAATGACCGATTTTGTAATGTAGCTATGCGTGTGACGTCACATGCGTGACGTTAAAAGTCATATTCTGCTATTATATATATATACATGTATGACTTTGCTCTATGCGACAACTATCAATAGAAACCAAGCCTTGGCCGTATCTTTGTTCAGTGGTAGACCCACCTTCAATAGAAACCAAGCCTTGGCCGTATCTTTTTTCAGTGGTAGCCCCACCTTCAATAGAAACCAAGCCTTAGCCGTATCTTTGTTCAGTGGTAGCCCCACCTTCAATAGAAACTGTGACGGAACATGCTCTTAAATTTGTTTTCGCCTGTGGCGATTTTAATTGTGTTAGAGGGCCGTGTGCAGTTTAATTGCACTGAAGCCCAGATGGGCAACTTGTTACGTAATACTTCTGCGCGACGGTCCTTGATCGGTACGCCTAATACACACCCTTAGCCAGGTGCGGAGGCCATGTGGCGAGTAGTTACGTAATACCTCTGCGAGTGCGGTTTTTACAACCGTGATTTGGCGACGATGGCGTCAGCCAGACTGACGATCAGAGAGAAATATACCGACTCTAGTAGAGGTAGATTATGAGATGATACGTGAGGTACCGCCTTGTACCCCCAGGCAAAATCCTGATTTATAATAAATAGCTAGTGTTTTAGAGATATCGAGGAGAACGAAAAGGACGGCTCCCAGGGAACGTAGTCCGTTGGACTTTGGTAAATATTTTTATTTCTGCTCTGTGTATAACCTTGATGTGATTGATGTGACTTTAAATATTTTAATACTGTATTATACCAATATTCTTTAGACAGTGTCTTCGGTCATCTGACGAAGTAAATCGTAGACTTTTTGTTCTAACATTATACGAGTATTTGGTAATATAAAGCTTAGCCAGTCATCCTAGACGACTTAGGTACACTGTAGGTTATTGTCTTTATTGTGATCGGTACCAGTATTAATTCTGTGTTACAAGGTTACTGAATGAGTAGTTAGGGGTAATTAAAAATTAACCCGTTAGGAATAGAGCTGTAATTCCTTTATTAATTAAGTTCCCCTGGAAGCGTTTCTAAATTATCACACGTTACTGAACGAGTAGTAAGGGTTAATTAAAAATTAACCAGTTAGCAATGGTGTTGTAATTCCTTTATTAATTAACTTCTCCTGGAAGCGTTTCTCAATTATCACACGTGTGGGTGTGGTGTAACGGTGAAGTGGTTCGCATATTGTGTAACTAGACACCTAGAGATTAACTAATTAAGTGATCAGTTCTGGGTTGTTATTATTGTTGTTATTAATTAACTACTACGGCTGTACATTTGTCAGCGTAGATTAATACAGATTCCAAAGTGTATTGTGTTTTTGTTGTGTTTCTAGAGAACTAACGTGCTATAATAATATATACTTTATATAAGATCGTATCTCTGATCATACCTAGAGACGAGCCATACTAGGGTTTAACCGCCTGTTACAGAGAGATCTAATAGATATACAGTTAGGAGAGATATTTTGATAATCGTGTTTTATTCAGTTACGGGAATTATAGAATCCCCGTGACAGGAGTAGAAAATTGGGGCACTCGTCCTGGATCTGAAACGGGACACGCATATTTAAAAAAAAGTATTGTTTGTAAATGGGGGCTTTATAAATTAATTTTACAAATTAACCAGAAGTAGCACGTTGTTCACTAGAAAATTAATTAATAATAAGTGTGTCATATCTAAACATGGATAAGAATTTGCTGGATAGGCCTACGCTCAGTGTAGTGGAGATTAAGCGAGCACGTAAGGCCGAGTTAGTTGAAATCGCGGGTGAGCGAGAAATTGATTTAACATCAGCTAAAACCTTAGGTGATATAAAGACAATTATTATACAGGAAGTTTTTGGTGATAGGCCTGTTATGGAAGACAGTGAGATTGTTCCAGAGATAGAGATAAATGAGTTAAGTGTGGAACAACAATTAGCTTTTAAAAAACTTGAGTACGAAAGAGAAGAACGTGCATTAGATAGAGAGAGAGAGAGAGAAAGAGAAGAGAGGGATAGAGAGAAAGAAGATAGAGATAGAGAGAAAGAAGATAGAGATAGAGAAGATAGAGATAGGGATAGAGAAGATAGAGAGAGGGATAGAGAGAGAGAGAGAGAAAGAGAAGAGAGGGAACGAGAGAGAGAGAGAAAGAGAAGATAGGGATATAGAGAAAGAAGAAAGGAATAGAGAATTCCAGTTAGAAAAATTAAAAGTGGAACATGAGTTAAAGTTGAATACTGAAGAAGTTAGACGTGAGGCAGGAAATGGTTTTAACATGTCGGAGGCTTATAGATCAGTGCCTGTATTTGATGACCAGGAGGTAGATATGTTTTTCCAACTTTTTGAACGGGCCGCTAAGCAGCTAAATTGGCCGCAGTCTAAGTGGACATTGTTAGCCGTGTCTAAGTTTAAGGGGAAGGCTAGTGTAGCTTATAATTCAATGAGTGATGAGCGAGCAAGTCAGTACGACCTAGTTAAGGCTGCAGTGTTGAGGGCTTATGAATTACGACCTGAGGATTATCGTTTACGGTATAGCGAGTTGAGAAAAACGCAGGGTCAGTCTTATAGTGAGTTTGTGGCTGAGAAGGCAGGAATGTTTGATAAATGGGTGATTTCTCATCAGGTAGAGTCATATACCGAGTTACGGGAGTTGTTGATCTTACAGGACATTAAAAATGGATTACCAGTTAGCTTACGTATTCATTTAGAGGATCGTGATGTCAAAAAGATAGAGGAGGCAGGTATAGTGGCAGATGATTACGTGTTAATACACAAAGCTCAGGCAGTACCGGGTAGCTCTTTACAACAGGGTGATAAGAAGAAATTTCAGCCAGGTTTTTCCCGGGAAAGTAACTATCGGGGAGAGTCATCTAGTTGGTCAGCTAGTCAGGCAAGGAATGCACCTGGTGGGTAAAGTAAGGATAGACCTGCATTATCAGCCAATGCACGAACTTTTCGTCCACATTGCAGTTACTGTAAGAAGGATAACCATCTTATCGGGGACTGTTTTAAAAGGAAACGCGATAATGCGCAAGTGGTCGGTTTAGTGAGGTCAGCTCCGTTAGCGAGAGAGTTAATGGTTAGTCCCATGGCAGAGAAAGTAAATCCGTATGTGTCCACTGGTATGGTTTGTGATGTGAAACAAGAATTGAGTCCTAAGGCTATATCAATCTATAGAGATACCGGGTGTAGTCAGAGTTTGATCACGCAAGAGAGTTTAGCTGGTATTGAAAATTCAGATACAGGACATAGTTTGGCTTTAAGCTCGGTTACTGGAGAAAAAATGGTTGTCCGGTTACATAAGGTTTTCTTGTGTTCGAAGTTTGTGACGGGACCAGTCGTTATGGGTGTTGTGAAGGACTTGCCTGTTGAAAACATAGGAGTTTTGTTGGGTAATGATTTGACTAGTCAGTGTTGTCAGCCGAAATGTGACCAATTGTTAATTAAAGACAGCCCTTTACCAGTAGAAAAGAGTGAGGTTGATGAGATTAGATATCATGCGTGTGTAAAGACTAGGGCTATGGCCAGTAGTTAGCACGGGACCTAGAGGATATTTGTGATTTGTCTGATACGTTTGTGAGCCATGAAATTGGAGTGGATGAGGTTATCAGTAAAATGGTAGATAAGTCAACTGAGGAATTAAATGTGGTGGAACCTGTTGATCTCCCGCAGAGGGGAATTGAACCAGTTGTGTTTGATAGAGGGGATTTACCTTGTAATAGACAAGAGTTAGTACTAGAGCAGGGGGCTGATCCAAATTTGTTGGCAGCTCGCACTACCTTGTTAACTGTGGACAAGGGAGTATTAATAAATAAGAGAGTTAGAGATGGGAGGTTGCAGGCGACCGAACTAGCTAGGAAGCAACTGAGCCATGCTCAGAGCAAAATAAAATCAGTGTTTGATAGGAAGGCTAGGAGTCAGGAATTTAAACCAGGGGATAAGGTGCTGCTGTACCTTCCCATTAAACGGGGTTCTGTGCAGAACAGGTATTTCGGGCCCTATGTTGTGCAAAAACGGGTTAATGAGACAGGGTATGTGATAAACACTCCTGATAGGGTTAGGAAAAGTAGGTATTGTCACATCAATTTGCTAAAAGGTTATTTTGACAGACTGCCGATAGTTCCAGAGAGACCGGTCCAAATTGAGAGACACTCAATTTCCTGTGATGACGTCAAGACTGCGGAGATCAAGTTGGCCAACAGCCAGATTCTAGCAGACTTGAACCCCCAGCGAGCAAAGCTGACTACATTGATACAAGACAATGTTTCCATTTGTCGGGACCTTCCAACGGTTACCAATACCTTAAGCCAAGATGTGCACTTGGAACCCAACGCTACATCGATTCGACAGCATGCCTATCGGAGAAAACCTGGAAAACGTGCGACGCTGAAAAGGAAGGAAACGAAGTTCCATTGGTCAGGTGAATGCGAGAAGTCATTCAACCGTATCAAGCAGATGCGCTACTCATCTCCCGTGATGGCAGCACGAGACTACCGAATGCCGTTCAAGCTAGCTGTGGGTGCCAGTGATGTGGGTGCTGGAGCTGTGCTGTTCCCAGAAGACGAAGACGGACTGGACCATCCTAATGAAAGCCTCCAACCAGAGAGTTTTGAGATGGAGTCTTCTTCTGCAAGAATACCCAATTACCATTGAACATATCAAGGGCACATCCAATGTAATCGCTGATGCCTTGTCCCGAAGTTGAACGTTATGATATGTGTTGACATTCTTGATTTCTGTTTTGTTTATATATATTTTATTTGTATACCAGGGACTCAGAGACTCAGTGAGATTACTGGTAGTCACCTTATTATTACATGTGTTATAAATGCCCGTATGCGTCGGTTAACGCACCTTTTTGTTTTAATGTAGTATATTTCCCTATTCCTAGAGTAGAGGAAATATCCTTTTTGAGGTGGGGGTGTGTGACGGAACATGCTCTTAAATTTGTTTTCGCCTGTGGCGATTTTAATTGTGTTAGAGGGCCGTGTGCAGTTTAATTGCCCAGATGGGCAACTTGTTACGTAATACTTCTGCGCGACGGTCCTCGATCGGTACGCCTAATACACACCCTTAGCCAGGTGCGGAGGCCATGTGGCGAGTAGTTAGGTAATACCTCTGCGAGTGCGGTTTTTACAACCGTGATTTGGCGACGATGGCGTCAGCCAGACTGACGATCAGAGAGAAATATACCGACTCTAGTAGAGGTAGATTATGAGATGATACGTGAGGTACCGCCTTGTACCCCCAGGCAAAATCCTGATTTATAATAAATAGCTAGTGTTTTAGAGATATCGAGGAGAACGAAAAGGACGGCTCCCAGGGAACGTAGTCCGTTGGACTTTGGTAAATATTTTTATTTCTGCTCTGTGTATAACCTTGATGTGATTGATGTGACTTTAAATATTTTAATACTGTATTATACCAATATTCTTTAGACAGTGTCTTCGGTCATCTGACGAAGTAAATCGTAGACTTTTTGTTCTAACATTATACGAGTATTTGGTAATATAAAGCTTAGCCAGTCATCCTAGACGACCTAGGCACACTGTAGGTTATTGTCTTTATTGTGATCGGTACCAGTATTAATTCTGTGTTACAAGGTTACTGAATGAGTAGTTAGGGGTAATTAAAAATTAACCCGTTAGGAATAGAGCTGTAATTCCTTTATTAATTAAGTTCCCCTGGAAGCGTTTCTAAATTATCACACGTTACTGAACGAGTAGTAAGGGTTAATTAAAAATTAACCAGTTAGCAATGGTGTTGTAATTCCTTTATTAATTAACTTCTCCTGGAAGCGTTTCTCAATTATCACACGTGTGGGTGTGGTGTAACGGTGAAGTGGTTCGCATATTGTGTAACTAGACACCTAGAGATTAACTAATTAAGTGATCAGTTCTGGGTTGTTATTATTGTTGTTATTAATTAACTACTACGGCTGTACATTTGTCAGCGTAGATTAATACAGATTCCAAAGTGTATTGTGTTTTTGTTGTGTTTCTAGAGAACTAACGTGCTATAATAATATATACTTTATATAAGATCGTATCTCTGATCATACCTAGAGACGAGCCATACTAGGGTTTAACCGCCTGTTACAGAGAGATCTAATAGATATACAGTTAGGAGAGATATTTTGATAATCGTGTTTTATTCAGTTACGGGAATTATAGAATCCCCGTGACAGAAACCAAGCCTTGACCGTATCTTTGTTCAGTGGTAGCCCCACCTTCAATAGAAATCAAGCCTTGACCGTATCTTTGTTCAGTGGTAGACCCACCTTCAATAGAAACCAAGCCTTGACCGTATCTTTGTTCAGTGGTAGCCCCACCTTCAATAGAAACCAAGCCTTGACCGTATCTTTTTTCAGTGGTAGCCCCACCTTCAATAGAAATTGGTAGTCCTATGATGTTAATAAATGTTTTGAAGAGAGAGATAATAAAAAAAAAAAACTGTTTGACAAATGGTGGTTACATGTTAAAAGATGATATCAAACGTCCTATTATGGGGTGTAAAGGCAGCCCTAAACCAAATAATTTCCAACTGGACCAAAGTGAGAAGTACTCCCAACGTTTGATAGAGAAGTTAACACCACAAGTCCTGTGGTTGGCGATTAATTTGAATGTCTTGGTTGTAAAAAAAAAAGGTTTCATCTGGGCTAAAAATGTATACAATTTTATTTCATCTAGTACGACTGTGCCAAGTAGCCTTTTGCTTGAAACATGTATGGCGTACCTGTAAAAAATACTCAATTTGTGCGGAACTAATGTAAACATAGATGCTACGCGTTATCTCTGAAATGAGCAGCTTCACCCCCATTTTGTTCTGATTCTGAGGGTGAGGGGTGGTAGTATTTATATCCGTGGTGAGTTTTAGCTATATATGTTACAATTGTCGTCTATGGTATTTGATTTGGTAGTATACACCCTAGAGTGGTATTTTGTTATTCTGTATTCTATAAAATAATAAATTTGTTTTGTTTAACTACACCACTAGAGGACATTGATTTATTAATCATCGACTACTGAATGTCAAACATACAGTAATTTTGACATAGTCTAAGAGAGAAAACCGGCAACATGTTTCCATCAGAAATAACGGATCTTTTATATGCACCATCCCACAGACAGAAAAATAGCCCAATGGGCCCACCGACGGGGATCGATCCTAAACCGACCGCGCATCACGCGAGCGCTCTACCACTGGGCTACGTTCCAGCCGCAAACACTCAACAAAGTTCAATACGACAGCCTGAACCAAAATGGAATTGTTTATGTTGGCCAAAACACAATGTCCTGAAGCACACTTGATTCACACATTGCATGTGTTTTACGTGTCATAGGAAATACAAAATGCGTACATGAATATGCATAAAATATCGTTAGAAGCAAGGAATTGTACATAAATATGGCACACATTATTTTGTGGGCGTGGTACCTCTAAAAATAACCAGCGTCCAGGCATTATTATTATAATAATACTTTTTTTTAATTATTATTATGCAGTTAAAGAGACAAACCCTAGTTTTAAGCAGTAGGAACAAGTTTGTTTAGTTTAACAACACCACTAGGGCATATCGATTAATTAATCATCGGCTATTGGACGTCAAACATTTGATAATTCTGACACGTAGTCATCAGATGAAACCCGCTACATGTTTTCTAATGCAGCAAGGGATCTTCTATATGCACTTTCCCACAGACAGGAAAACACATACCACGGCCTTTGTCCAGTTGTGGTGCACTGGTTGGAACGAGAAAAAACCCAATCAGCTAAATGGGTCCACCGAGGTGGTTCGATCCTGCGACGCAAGCACCTCAAGCGAGCATTCAACCGACTGTGCTGCAGTAGGACGTTCAGCGCGCACATTTCGCTATTAGAGCCGGGTTTTTGTTTATAACTTAAATTATAATTTACTTCGATCGTATTTGTTTTCAAGTTCTGTCCGCACCGTGGTCATTTTACCATCATTATGACGAGCTATGTGCCCTTTGACTTGACTCCAGATCAGTTCTATCGGATTGAGCTCAGAATGTCTTGGCGGCAGTCTAAGACACAAGTGCCCATGGCGTTCAACAATATCATCAGTAACAAATTGCTTTGCACATTTGTTACTTTTCATAAGTTCATAAAGAACTGGCTTTGTCATGTTACTCTCAAAAGGTATATTTTTGTTTCATAGCCACGACTGAATTTCTTCCTTTTTAGCGTTTAGTGCAGGACATCGTGTAATCTCAGTTAATTTGTTGTGGTAGCTTGCGTTATCCATGACGATAACAGAAGGTTCTCGTAGAGAAGGCATAAGTTGTTCTTCAAACCATTTGATGAAATTGTCATGATTCATCTCACCATGATAGTCTCCGTCTGTTTTTTTAGCCTCAAAGATCAATTCACAGCCATTTATCAATCCATATTTATCCCAGTCAGCATGACAAATAATAAGTCTTTTTCCCTTCCCAGTCACCGAACAGAGTTTAGGAACTCGATCAGCAGCGTCTGATTTCGGCAGGTGGTGGTACTTGTGCCCGGGTGGATATCTGTCCAGTGGTGGGATGTTGTGTGGTTGACATTCACCAAGGTCTCATCTTGATACACTATTAAATACCCCTGTTCTCGTAAACTGGATATTTCATGGAGATAAGACAGTCTCCTGTCTGATATATTGGCGTCCTCAAAAATCACTTTTCCGTTGTAGACATATGTTGGTATTTAAAATCGAGGTCATGGAGTGTTCTTCGTAAAGTTGATATGGATATGTTGATTCCACATTCCTCCCTTAAAGCCACGTTAATCTTATGTAATGTAGGTAATTCGCCCTCTCTATAAAATCTGTATACTCGTCGTCTAATAACATCTTTATCAAATAAATCGATGAGTTTTCGGTCGCGTTTTTTAACAGTGATTTCTGTGCTTGGATTCGTAGAGCTTAGATTTTCACAGTTCTTTTTACTGTTGAAACCGAAACTTTAAGTGCAGCGGAAACTCGATCAACAATTCGATAAGAAGCATACCTAGGTCTACCGCGCTGATATTCATCTTCAAAATAATCGAAAACGTTCTTAATACACGATTTTACATCAACTGAAGTGTTTTTCGATTTACCCATATTTTCCCCCAAATAAGAATAACAAGAATGTCGACTAATACATTTTCAATGAATTTATATACCCTACCTAACTGGTATTTTACGTGGTTTACACATTGCTACAATAGCACGTGCAGTCATAGATCGAAATAATGATGTTATTGACCAAGCAATGCTATCGTATTTTGAACATTCAGGGCTGTGTCTGCGGGATGAAAAGGTGGTTGAACCCATACGAGTCCGAACAATAGCCCTTTGGTTTTTCGCATTACAAATGTAACACCCCACCCCCAAACCCCAGCCCCTAGCACCACCCTAAATACTATATATATATATATATATATATATATATATATATATATATATATATATATATATACACGTATGAGTTCCCAATTTAGAGGCAAATTAAATAACATTTTTATTATTATTTGATGTTGGTGGCCTTTGACATTTTATCCCCCCCCCCCCCCACCGGTCTTCTGGGTCCGGCCCTGCATTAAATTTATTTATAAATTTGGAAAGCACATTCCTGCGGTGTGTGAGGTGATTTGTGTTTATTACTGTGTTACACCTCAGTTGTGTTAGGTTAGGTATGGTATGCTAATATATAATTGATATAATAAAAAAAAAATACATAATACATTAGCTAAATTTATTAAATGTAATGCACCTACAAGAAAGGGTTACATGTTCTGTTTGTTTACATCTATGTTTAACGGAAAGATTAGACAATGCAAAACAATAATAACCTTGATTTAGTGAAACAAGCTGTAATGGCCTTCACGTAGCCTCAGATCCCAATGTTTTGATATGGAAATGACCGTAGTTATTTAAAGGCGAAATAACGTGCATTCAAAAGACACAGAGATTTTTAAAAAGTGGAATTAAGTCAACTTCGTGCATTTTATATGATGATTTGTATATAAAACCTGTCGGGGTTTGGGTTTGTTTTCATGTAAATGCAAAGAAAACAAATATCGAATAGGAAATAAACGTAACATTTGCAAAAAACTTTGGGTCTAAATAATTGAACAGGATAATAGTCACTAACGTCGGATATCTGCTTTATCCTGTTCAGGTCAAATGTGAAATTCTGCTCGGCAGAGCCTTGCGGAATTTCCCATTCTTACCGTCACAGGATAAAGCAGCTATCTGACGTCATTAACTAGTTATTCTCTATTCACATAATCACCTGAACTGTGTTAGACGTGAACTCTAGTCCAATTACAAACTCTTCAAGTTCCTGGAACGGGAATTGATTTACACTCGTACGTTTCCCCCATTTGTTGTTCAGATTTGCGTTAAATATGACCTTTCTCTTGTCGTGTAGATAATTAAATCTTACGTCCATGTGCATATAATAACCTCCTTGGTTGTCCCTCAAGTTTATAGCAAAGCTGAAAATAAGGTAATACAATGAGATACAGTATTATACAATATATGGTAACTTCTTTCGAGGTCTCTGAACTTTACAGAGCAGTTGAAAATACGATAATAAAGTAAGATACAATACAACATATGGTAACTTCATTGGTGTTCTCTGAAGTTAACAGAACAACCGAAAATAGCTTAAAACCATAAGATACATTGAGATAGGTACGATTCAAAACGCACACACACACACACACACAAACACACACACACACACACACACACACACACACACACACACACACACACACACACACACATAATACAATAGAATAAAATATATGTTTAACGATACCCCAGCACGAAAAATACATCGGCTATTGGATGTCTATTATCAACATCAATGTAAAAAAACTACAATGTTAAAAGATACAATATAATACAAGACAACACAACCCACAACATTCCAATAACAATTTTACACTGAAAGATATGATCAACCTTGTGTGTTTCAGTATCGTCAATACCATATATTAGGAATAAAAATAATGTAACTTAATGTTTCGGTTAATTAACAATAAAATGACGTCACGTCAAGCTGACGTCACTGACACAAAGAGGTTAATTATACATTCTCATTTCGATTAATATTTGTAGTAGATGCAAAAGTAGTCTAAAATTAGCAGGTTATTGCATAGAGAAAAACAGTTTGTTTTATTTAACGACGTCTCTAGAGCACATTGATTTTTATCTTATCATCGGCTATTGGACGTCAGACATATGGTCATTCTGACATAATTTTTAGAGGAAACCCGCTGCCGCCACACAGGCTACTCTTTCCGATAAGCAGCAAGGGATCTTTTTATATGCACTTTCCGCACAGACAGGACAGCACATACCACGGCCTTTGATGAACCAGTTTGCATAGAAAAATTGCCGCCAGAACAGGCATTAGTCCATTAACTGAGCATGGTGAAATTGTGAACTACAACGTCACATTTCAGGTATAAACAGATAATAATAATTGTGCAAATGCTTAAATGCATTTCTTATTAATTTTGTTAAATTACTATAAAGATAAGATTATTAAATATAGATATAGGAGCACGCCCGTGCGCGCGCACGCACACACACACACACACACACAAACACGCAAAAACAATACACACATACTAACACACACACACACACACACACACACACACACATACACACACACACACACACACACACACGCATACACACACACACACACACATACCGAAACACACACAGACACACGAACACAAAACCACACACATAAAAACACACACACACACACACATACACATACTCACACAAAAACACACACGCAAACACTCTTACAGAGAGAGAGAGAGAGAGAGAGAGAGAGAGAGAGAGAGAGAGAGAGAGAGAGAGACTCTATTTTTAAAGGATGCTCGGACAAAAAAAATATATAGTCTTTTGTTTGTATCTTTTTTTTTTGTCTTTTGTTGTTCTTATTTATGCTCTTTATGTTAAAAAGAAAACACACAGAAAAACCTACAAAAATATCTAAAAAGATTGTCTTCACAGATCGTATTTGTTGAGACAAAGTAATCCTTACCGTTGATTAGATGCCGTGGGCGTTCCTTGTAAAACCATTTGCCATCCAATACTCAAGGGTTCTGGCAGATCTAGTAACAAGGCACCTTTCTGCAAAACAGAAGAAAACTCACCATCGTGCTAAACGATTAATGTGCACACTTTTGTTTGTCAGTATAGTTAGTTATCTCGCGAGCTCTCTCTCTCTCTCTCTCTCTCTCTCTCTCTCTCTCTCTCTCTCTCTCTCTCTCTCTCTCTCTCTCTCTCTCTCTCTCTCTCTCTCTCTCTCTCTCTCTCTATCTCTCTATCTCTCTATCTCTATCTCTCTCTCTCTCTCTCTCTCTCTCTCTCTCTCTCTCTCTCTCTCTCTCTCTCTCTCTCTCTCAGATTGTCTCATGATGTTGCTGGGACTTGAACCTGTGGCACCGAATCGCCCGCAGATTGCTAGACTAACCACGATGCGCTCTGAGCTATCGAGTCATCCATAAAAAGGATGTTCTTTAACTCAGCTACATGCATGGGGCCCACAATCTACACGGTCGATCCTGCTTACTTCCATGAAACAGTGGGCAGACCTGGCACTGGCTAGTATGTATTGATGTATGAATATCTATATATTGTATGTATGTCGAGGTTGACTGTTGCTTACATAGATATTAACGCACTGTGTGTATGTATGCATGTATGTATGTATATATGCATGTGCATTTGTGTGTGTGTGCATGTGCGTGTGCATGCGTGCGTGCGTGCGTACGTGCGTACGTGTGTGTGTGTGTGTCTTTCAAACATTCGTTGAAAATGATCATCTAAACAAGAGGAGAGGTATTTGACATCAAATCAGTCGGTGAACCGTGAACCACGTGTGCACACAAAAACTGTCGTTTCATTTTAACTTATTTTCGGGCTTGTATCCAATTAAGGTTCAAACACGCTGTCCTGGGCGCACACCTCAGCTATCTGGGCTGTCTTACTGATTTAGTTGTTAGATGTTATTGAGAGAGAAGTCGGTGTAGTGGTCTTACATTGAGCTGTTAAAACTCGCTCTATTTGGAAGCCGGTACCGGGCTGCGAACCATGTATCTACCAGCCTTATGTTCGATAGCTTCACTACAACACCAGCAATACACTGTCGACTGTTTCCAGGTTTTTATAACGATTAAAATTTCAATAATTTGAACCCTACAACCCCCCCCCCCCCCCCCCCCCACGAAAAAAATAAAAATAAAAATAAAATCAATAAAAAATAAAAATAAAAATAAAATAAATAAAAAAAACGGTAAAAAAAATCAGTTAAGAATTGACCGCAATTATTTTTTGGTTCATGCAAGTATGAACCTAAAAAACAATTTGCACACTGTATGATCCCGCATAGCGGGTCATACGAAAGTGTGCACATCGTTTTTTCGGTTCATACTTGCATGAACCAACAAATAATTGCGGTCAAATCTTATAATTAAATTTATATGCATACTTTAACAATACATAACTGAATTTATTTTGTTTAGCTTTAAATACGCCTGCATGGGCGTACATAGGGGGGTTCGATGGGTTCGACCGAACCCCCCCCCCCCCCTGAAATCGATTTTTTTATATAATTTAATATATCTGACATTGATATCTGACATTATTATATTTACTCAACAATATATGCCCGATATCTCTGCAATCTATTTTGGAACCCCCCTTTTCAAAATCCTATGTATTGGAACCCCCCTTTTCAAAATCCTATGTACGCCCATGGCCTGTAGTATTGTTTGTGTAAACTTCGTTGATACTTATGTCGCGTAAGAATGCGAACGTTCATTCACTTTCATTTGAATCAGGTGATTTTTTTGGTAAATGACGTCATTTCCTCTAGCTGCTGTGCATTTTTACTGATCGTTTAGTTATATTGGAAGGAATTGTCCTATTCGTGTTTAGTTTATATTTTATGAAAGTGAACGAAGAGAACGTGTCTAACATTTATGCTGTTGGTGGAATCGTTTAATGTTCGCCAACAGCTGTAGAATATCGCTTACAAGTAAGTTACAGAAGTGAAGTTTCCTACATGATTTCTTTGGCCACCGACCGAGTCTCATGTCATGATTAGCAAAGAGGTTTGGGTTTTTGGTTGTGGTTTGTTTTTATAAATCAGTGCGTATATAATATATATCTACATGTCTACTCTGCTATAGCATTCTCCATTAATATATCGTATACATTTTTTGTAGCTTTCACGTGTGTTTTCTTCAAAATATCTAAATATTATTGCCAGAATAATCCGGCTTGTTGCACAAACGTAGTGCGAGTCAGTGGGGGGTAGTAGGCGTGGCTTAATTTTGTTCGGTTCATCGAGATATGAACGAAAAAAAAGTAAGCACCTCTGGACCAATCAGATTGCCGTAAAGTGTATAGACGCAAAGAAAATTTAATTATTAACCAATAAACAAAAACGGAACAAGTAATTAAAGCATTGATCACACTACCGCATTTCTCCATTCTATTTGTTTGCACGCTCCATCGAGTCCGACGAAATTAGCATTCGAGTTACACGTTGCCCTTTTAGAGGATCCAAAGAATGTGTAGAACTCGTCACACTCAACATAACCGTGGCTCAACAGAGTGGTGGACTGATGAATAAAATGTCCATTGGGAATGTTTGGAACCTCGCAATTGACTACAAAACAAAATTATAAATTAATTGCAGTATTTCCTTATAATATGTACATAAAAAACAAACAAACACAAAAAAACACAAAAAAAAACACAAAAAAACAAACAAACAAAACAAACCTTTTGGTCACTCGTTTTACACCCAATTTACAATAAAAGATTCAGTACCTATAGGGTTAGCGAACTTATGTCGAATATAATAATGCAAGAAAGTATTTAAAAGAAAATAGGGGGGGGGGGGAGAGAGGTCTTGTTTTTTTTAATCATTCATTATCATTCTTTTCATTTGTGACAGTTGTAAACAATGTCAGTAATGTGGGTTCAATGTCACTATATTTGGCAGCAGTAGACTCGTTAAAAAAAAAATCAGAAAAACCCGAAAAAAGTCAGATATTAATTAAAGAAAATGGTCTTCTTAGCCGTTTAAGGAATTTTAGACTATTAACTACTCAGTTCACCTCTCCCCCCCCCCCCCCCCCCCCCCCCCCCCCCCCCCCCCCCCCACCCCCAACCAAAAAAATCCTAACTACGTCCCTGGTAAATCGTAAATAACTATTTTTATTTTGAAAACGGCTGTTCTAAAATCACGAACAACAGTTTGGCCTATAGGTAACAACAAACATTTCACATGAATTTTGTTTTTCAACGAACATAAAGTAAACTATTACGTAATAGATAGGGGAGTAGACACACATAATATAATTTAGGGCCGTCCATAATTTTCAACATTTTCACGAGCGTGCAAACCTTATGCGGGGGGGAGGGGGGGTGTGTGTTAAGGGGCCAGCGTATACTTTTTTTTTTTCGTTTGGGGATGTACACTTTTAGGGGGAAGGAAGGTATAGGTATTGGGTGACTGGTAGGTATAGGGTTCGCAGCCCGGTACCGGCTCCAACCCAGAGCGAGTTCTTAAGGGCTCAATGAGTAGGTGTAAGGCCACTACACCCTTTTCTCTCCCATTAATCAACTAACAACTAGCCCACTGGCATGGACAGATAGCTGAGATATGTGCCCAAGACAGCGTGCTGCTTGAGCCGTAACTGGATATAAGCACGAAAATAAGTTGAAATGAAAATGAATATAATTTATTAGCACTGCTGTCATATGGAACATCAAGAGATCCACTTTTTTTTTTTTTTTTTTTTTGGGGGGGGGGGGGTGGGGTAATTGTGTTCATTTTAGGAAATATATCTGAAACATTCTAAATAATAAAATATTTTCGTGCTTATATTCAATTAAGGAGCAGACACGTTGTCCTGAACACACACACCTCAGCTATCTGGGCTGTCTGTCCAGGACAATGGGTCAGTTGTTAATCGTTAGTTGCTAGTGAGAAAGAAGAGGGTGCAGTGGCCTTTCACCTACCCACCGACTCGTTAAAACCCTGTAACTACCAGCCGTATGTCCGATAGCCTAACCACGACACCACCGAGGCCGGTTGCCTGTGTAACAGCCCAAAATATACTACCCCTCCGCCGCCAAACTATACCCGGGATTAAAATGGGCTAGCCTGTTTTGTATCCTGTGGTTAAAGTAGGCTAGCCTGTTTTGTACCCTGTGGTTAAAGTAGGCTAGCCTGTTTTGTACCTTGTGGTTAAAGTAGGCTAGCCTGTTTTGTACCCTGTGGTTAAAGTAGGCTAGCCTGTTTTATACCCCGGGGTATAAAACAGGCTAGGCTATTTCATACCCTAACCCTAACCCAAACCCTAACCCAAACCCAAACCCTAACCCTAACCCCGGGGTATAAAACAGGCTAGGCTATTTCATACCCTAACCCAAACCCTAACCCAAACCCAAACCCAAACCCAAACCCAAACCCAAACCTAACCCTAACCCCGGGGTATAAAACAGGCTAGGCTATTTCATACCCTAACCCAAACCCTAACCCAAACCCAAACCCAAACCCAAACCCAAACCCTAACCCTAACCCCGGGGTATAAAACAGGCTAGGCTATTTCATACCCAAACCCAAACCCTAACCCAAACCCAAACCCAAACCCCGGGGTATAAAACAGGCTAGGCTATTTCATACCCTAACCCAAACCCAAACCCTAACCCTAACACCGGGGTATAAAACAAGCTAGGCTATTTCATACCCTAACCCAAACCCTAACCCAAACCCAAACCCAAACCCAAACCCTAACCCTAACCCAGGGGTATAAAACAGGCTAGGCTATTTCAAACCCAAACCCAAACCCTAACCCTAACCCCGGGGTATAAAACAGGCTAGGCTATTTCAAACCCAAACCCAAACCCTAACCCTAACCTCGGGGTATAAAACAGGCTAGTCCACCTTAAGCCCCGGTTATAGATTGGAGGGGGTTTTATATGTTGGGCTATTACACCTCTATAAAAGCTATAATTACCGATGTGTAGTTAGAAATGGTTTCTTATAATATATGTCACCTTTTATGACTAATCTGCTATTTAGTAATTTTATAACTAATTACTATGGCTTTCAAAATGTAGACATAACCATGTCATAACAAAAATGGTTTAGAGAAATCAATGTCATGCATTTACACGGCATTACGCCCTTTATCAGAACATACGTACCCCGTTCACAAAAATAATGATTGTCCTAACAATCAGCATATACAAAGACATATGCTAATTTTGCTAGTATTGGGGTATGCCTCAAATCTCGCGGCAACACTAGCCCGAGTATGTGTTGGTGGTCCGGATATGCATCTTTCTAACACACAAGACTCATGTTGGAGTTTACTATCCCTTTAAAATCACGGAGTCTTTAATCATGTTGATTTATTTAGTTTTAAGACAATATACGAAGGTCGTAGGTAATTATACTTCAGATGTCCTTTAGAATCTTTGAGAATTGTAAGGACGTAAATGAAATTTTACAAAGATTACACAACCTATCGAAGAAAGGTATATGAAACCATTAATGTCTCCTTAGGTAATAAATAAAAGCATTATTGCATTTGCATATTAAATTACGTCTGATTTTTCAGAAGGGATGAAACACATTTTACTTGTTTTCTCAAAAACAAGAAAATGTCACTTACGACCTCTTCATAATAAGGTGACGATATCCTAATTTTGCTAGTATTGGGGTGTGCCACAAAACTCGCGGGAACAGTAGGCCGAGTACTCTGCTGTTCGAGAGCTAGACAGACATTCGGACGGTTAACCGCTCTCTGCCCTCAGAAATAACTGGTGGAGGATAACTGAGGTCAGGGACGCAAAGTAAAGTTTCTAAGGGTTTCTGGGGTATGCTCCTCCTTACATTTTTTTAAAAACTATATGTCCTGAAATGGAATTTATCGCTCCAGCCAGTGCACCACGACCGGTACATCAAAGGCCGTAGCATGTGCTATCCTGTCTATGGGATGGTGCATATAAGATACCCCTTGCTGCCCATGAAGTGGCGACAGCGGGTTTCCTCCCTCAATATCTGTGTGTTCCTTAAGCATATTTCCGACGCCATATAACCGTCAATGGCATGTGCTGAGTGTGTCGTTAAATAAAACATGTCCTTCGTCCTGAAATGGAATTTCCTGCATTCTACAAGCAACATTAATTTCTGCCATAACTTTCTAAGTAGCAGGTTCAAAGCTACATGTGTATATGTATCTTATACATAGTCGTTGTCTTTACATGAAAGAGAGACCCAAGGAGAACAGATTTACAGCTCGTACCATTGATGTTCTCAGTAGCATTATCAATTTTATAGGAAGACCGGTGTGTCATTCGCCCAAGAGCTGAGATCTATGATATCAGTATTAGCACGCTGGTAACAATGTTGCAAAGGAAGTTAATAACCTTCAAGCCAATTTGTGACTTCTGTTATTTGTTCCATACCACGGCCTTTGCCCAATTGCGGTGCACAGGTTGGAACGAGAAAAACATATATATGCACCTTCTGATAATATATATCTGATACAAAACCTCGCAGTAGTACGTGTTCACAGGAATGACGTCATGCACCGAGCCAGGGCGCTCAGCGTTCCATCTATTCTAAAACATTTTGTTAATCATAATATATAAAAGTGGTATGTAATAAATACAGAGCTGCATAGCAGTTGTTTTGCAAAATTATTTATTGTACTCGTTTATATTGCGCATGATTTATACCACAGTCTTACGGTGTAGTTGTATTTTCTGTTGGAAAAAAGTGTTATAAGACTGAGTTCACATCTTTCAGCTGACAATTATTTACTCTATACTAAAGTACTAATCAAAATTATACCCAGGTAATTTTCCAGTCTTATATATTAGTTATGAAAATCCCTGGAATAAAAACCATAAAAATGTGTCAACATTAGCATGATCTGTTATGGTATTCAAACAACCGGTAGAAAACATGACAATAAATGACCTGTTATGGATAGAAATATGAGATGTATTTACTGGTTTACTGCAAAACATATGTAATTTGAAACAGACTATAACACCCAGTTTTATATTGAACACGCCTGAGACCAACCCTCTGCTTAATTTAGTACTTGTGACCTGACCTGTCAGCTTTAATCAAAATCAATCTGGGTGTTATAGTCTGTTTCAAATTACATATGTTTTGCAGTAAAATTGTAAATACATCTCATATTTCTATCTATAACAGGTGATTTATTGTAATTTTTTTGTACCGGTCGTTTGAATACCATAGCAGGTCATGATAATACTGACACATTTTTTTATGGTTTTTACTCCAGGGATTTTCATAACTAATATATAAGATTGGAAAAACACCTGAGTATAATTTTGATTAGTACTTTAGTGATGCTATGTAGCGTTAGAAAGAAAGAAATGTTTTATTTAACGACGTACTCAACTGTAGCGTTAGTGGCTTAAGCACTTTTATTAATATCAGCAGGCCCGTGGGGGTTTTTGTTGTTGTGTTTTTTTATGCACCTGTGCCTACATGGGGCCACGCATATCATGAAAAAGACTATTCCTGCTGTCCAACTCTTTCCCCCAGGATATTGGTTTACACAAACTCGCCCACCAATACCTGCTCATGTGTATGTGTGTGTGTGTGTGTCTAAATATATATATATTCTTATAACGAACCGGAGGGGACCAATACCTGCCCATGTGTGTGTGTGTGTGTGTGTGTGTGTGTATATATATGTGTGTGTGTATGTGTGTGTGTGTGTGTGTGTGTATATATGTGTGTGTATGTGTGTATGTGTGTGTGTGTATGTGTGTGTGTGTGTGTGTGTATATATATGTGTGTATCTGTGTGTGTATGTGTGCATGTGTGTGTGTGTATATATGTGTGTATGTATGTGTGTGTGTGTATATATGTGTGTATGTGTGTGTATGTGTGTGTGTGTATGTGTGTGTGTGTATGTGTGTGTGTGTGTCTTATAACGAACCGGAAAGGACCATGCTATTTAGTTCGTTATAGCAGTAATCCGTTGTAAACATTTGCAAAAGTTGGTCATTAATATTGTATTACATAGGGAGATAAAACGGGATTTTGCAATCAGTTCGTTCTGTGCATTAGTGCGTCCTAACCGTGTTCGTTATAAGTGTACTTTGCTGTATATATATTTTTTCCCATTTGGCTGAACGAAAAAATCAGCGCAATATATGCAAACTTTATATATATATATATATATATATATATATATATATATATATATATATATATAGATGTAGATATACCACCATGTATACATATATATATATATATATATATATATATATATATATATATATATATATATATATATATATATATATATATATATATATATACCACCATGTATACATATACATACAGGCATGGGATTTTTAATCCCGATACCGAATCCAAACCCTGAGTGAGTGCTCCGCAAGGCTCAATGGGTAGGTGTAAACCACTTGCACCGACCAGTGATTCATAACTGGTTCAACAAAGGCCATGGTTTGTGCTATCCTGCCTGTGGGAAGCGTAAATAAAAGATCCCTTGCTGCTAATCGGAAAGAGTAGCCCATGAAGTGGCGACAGCGGGTTTCCTCTCAAAATGTGTGTGGTCCTTAACCATATGTCTGACGCCATATAACCGTAAACAAAATGTGTTGAGTGCGTCGTTAAATAAAGCATTTCTTTCTTTCTTTTGCATACACACACACACACACACACACACAACACGCTTCCCACAGGCAGGATAGCACAAACCATGGCCTTTGTTGAACCAGATATGGATCACTGGTCGGTGCAAGTCTTTTACAGCTATCCATTGAGCCTTGTGGAGCACTCACTCAGTGTTTGGAGTCGGTATCTGGATTAAAAATTCCATGCCTCAACTGGGATCCGAACCCAGTACCTACCAGCCTGTAGACCGATGGCCTAACCACGGCGCCACCGAGGCTGGTTGTTTCTTAGACGACCTAACATGCCCTGAACGTGACACTACTCATTTGTCACCAGTGTCTTTTTTTCGTTGATGTCACACTATAATCGGCACTCTCTATTATTTGTCAACCAAAATGTTCACACATGTATTGGTGGAATGTGTAATAATATATGGACTAAATAACCATACCCCCATTTTTCCTGCGGCTTCCGATAAAATATCGTAATATTTTAAATAATGTTTCCATTTTCACAAGAACACATGGAATATACGTCACCAGCTTGCTAGTACTTCATAATCTATTCTCTCGCAGCTTTCATTTAAAACAAATATCATACTGGTCTTAAAATTAAGGGTGTGGTGTTTTGAATATAACATGGGTTTAGTTAATTTTACTCTGGTAATACAAACTATCTGTCTCAAATTTCGGCTTTTTAGGAATGAAGTTGATTATTAAAAAAAAAAAAAAAACCGTTAATGCAGTAGAGTTGTGGGATGGGGTGTGGACGTAATAACAATGTTTTGAGTGTATAGTTAAATAAGAAATGCTCTCCTTCCTTTCAAGTAAAACCTCGGATTATGTATACACGCGTGCGCACACACCTACACATCAATTAAAGGTGCATGCTATAGGTATAATATTAACAGTGCATGGGGCGGGAGGGTAGCCCAGTCGTAAAAAGCTCACTTGAAGTACGGTCGTTTTTGGATCGATCCCCGTCGGTGGAGCCCATTGCTCTATTTTCCCCTTCCCCCAGTGCACCACGACTGGGATATGTACTATCCTGTCAGTGGGATGGTGCATATAAAAGATCCCTTGCTACTAATGGAATAATATAATGGGTTTCCTCTCTAAGGGTATAAGTGAAAAGTACCAAACTCAAAATGATGATTAGTAAAAAAAAAAAAAAATGTTTTATTTAATGACGCACTCAACACATTTTATTTACGGTTATATGGCGTCAGACATATGGTTAAGGACCACACAGATTTTGAGAGGAAACCCGCTGTCGCCACATAGGTTACTCTTTTACGACAAGCAGCAAGGGATCTTTTATTTGCGCTTCCCACAGGCAGGATAACACAAACCATGGCCTTTGTTGAACCAGTTATGGATCACTGGTTGGTGCAAGTGGTTTACACCTACCCATTGAGCCTTGCGGAGCACTCACTCAGGGTTTGGAGTCGGTATCTGGATTACAAATCCCATGCCTCGACTGGGATCCGAACCCAGTACCTACCAGCCTGTAGACCGATGGCCAGCCACGACGCCACCGAGGCCGGTAAAACATCACAGAGTAAGTCTGCATTGTATCAGAATATCTGTCACTGCGTGTCATGGACAAGACAACATCATAGTACGCACCTACATTGTATCAGGATATCCACTTAAAATCAGTTTTGATGGTCCTGTATGCATCTGTATGTAAGATATAATCCGGACAATGATTTACTGTTATGTGCAGTAGACCGTGAAAAGTAGGTCACAGTGACCTAGTAACATTACGCGACACAAAACCATCCCAAGTTGTTCCTGCACGAGAGGTTTGATGGCCATTTATGCCTATATATGCAAGATATGGTCTGGACAAGAACACGTTAAAAGACTGGCGTACGGATGGGCGGACGGAAGGATGATGTCATACCATAATACCACCCGCCACAGACGGGCGTATGCAAACCTATAATCAGCATCACCCAACATCACTGTGATCATCATCATCATAGGTATTATCATCATTGTCGTTATCACTAGTTTTATTCTCACAACCAATTTAAATTTCAGCAGTTGTGATATACCTTCAGAAGAGATCCAAG
>NC_054703.1:24197835-24216489 GCF_016097555.1 Gigantopelta aegis | reverse complement strand
CTACTACAAGTCTTTACTATAAATATCATAACGTGACAACGCCCCTTCAAGGTCGCCCCATTGGGCTATTTCTCGCTCCAGCCAGTGCACCACGACTGGTATATCAAAGGCCGTGGTATGTGTTATTCTGTCTGTGGGATGGTGCATATAAAACATCCCTTGCTGCTAATCGAAAAGCGTAGCCCATGAAGATGCGACAGTGGGTTTCCTCTCTCAATATCTGTGTGGTCCTTAACCATATGTCCGACGTCATATAACCGTAAATAAAATGTGTTGAGTGCGTCGTTAAATAAAATATGTGTGTGTGTTCAAGGTTGCTTCTAATCTGCAAATTTGGAGATGTCAAGTTCCATCCTATTGCTTGGTACGCACCTGCCGATTAACCTGGACAAGACAAATCAGTCAGCAGGCACGACGATTAAATATTACCCCCCCCCCCCCCCCCCCCCACCAGTAAAAACCAAAAATAAAATCATATTATATTGGAAACATTAAAAACGAAAATTAAAAGGCATACTGTGTCACGTATTTAAGGACTTTATTTCACTAAAATTAAAAATTATATTAATTGTTGGAAACCAAATCTAGCTATCACATCACCGTAACTAAACCATCAAGGAGTGAAATCCATGTCAACCCTCTCGGCAATTTTAGTTTTTGAATTATGAACCATTGCCATAATTCAGTTATTTTTACACAATATTAATAAATGGAGTATGGTGGTTATGAAGATGGTTGAATAAAGTACATTTAGGTACAAATCAAATTAGTTTTGTTCAGGTAATGCTTTGTTAGACCATTAAATAGGTCAGTGGTCTGCGACAATATGCCTTTAACAGGTTGCCAGATAATATAGGAAAATGTAAATAATATATGAAACATAAAAACACAAATAATTTCGTATTGATTATACAATAAATTACATGCGTGTATATTTGTAAATTGAACGTCATAACGTTTGACCAGCTAGTGCACCGCGACTGGTACATCAAATGTCGTGGTATGTGCTATCCTCTCTATGGGATGGGGCATATATAAAAAAAAGATTGCTTACTGCTAATCGAAAAGAGTAGCCCATGAAGTGGCGACAGCGAGTTTCCTCTCTCAATCTGTGTGGTCCTTAATTTCCGAAAATAACGTCGTTTCGTCGTCTCGTTTTAGTTACGTATCAAACCTTTTGGCATGGTCCTAGCTTGTCATTCATAAAAATAATATATTTGATAATGTGGCTAATAAAGAAATTATTACATTGGCGTGTGAATCGTATTGATTTTACGAAACTCGTGTCAGAATTCATGTATTACCCTCGCTCTCGCTCAGTTAATACAATAATCCTGACCCTCGTTTCGTAAAATCAGTACGACACACAAGCTCGTATAATAACCTCTATCTATTTGAACTGAGCTAAGAATTTAAATGTGTACTATTTTAAGTACAAAAAGCACTTACGGAAAAAAAAAAAAAAAAAAAAAAAAAAAAATATATATATATATATACATATTTCAAATAACCTCAAAAGTGTTCTAAAATGATGCTACGTTTATTCACAAACCATTTTTTTTCTGAATTCATGCTAGTTTTGCCAAGGGCATTAAAGGGTTAACGACCAGATTGTATTTTTTATTTTTGATCATCTCTATGGTGAAAGGAAATCTGTGTCATAAAATGACAATTTTTTTGTTGTTTTTTTTGGGTTTTTTTGGGGGGTTTTTGAACAATAATCAGGGTACTCTAACTTTATCCCGCCAGTGCGCTTTTTGGGATTAAACGGTGAAACATTGACATCTGGGCACACCCAGTATTGAAATATCTTACTTTCTTCTGAACCTGTTAATACTTTCATAGGTACGACGTTTCTCACGAAATATTCCTCATCTAGCAATGGATAGCGCACGTGCGTTATGACTTCTCCAAGGACCTCTCGTCTGCTTTCTGGACTTAAATCCTTGTTTTGTTTCCTGCACGCGCTCTCACTCCAAATCATGGCAGCTTCAAAGACTGATTTCTCATCTGCCTCCAGTTTGTCCTCTTTTGCGATCTTAACCAAACATTCATGACAGAGAGAGATGAGTCCAGCCGACTTAAGAGCGGCATCACCATTTTCTAAAATAAAGTTCAGTGACTTCTCCATCAGTTGTATTTCATCGTAAAGGTGCGCTTGCTCCATTACGAAGCAAGCGTCGTCTGACGTCATCGATGACGACAAATACGTCAGACACAGCTGTTCGAGGGTACTGACGTCATACTTCTTGGACACATACAGCAGGCCGATTACATTGTCACCGGTGAGCGTGACTTCGTCCGTATACAGATACCTGTGAATTAGAAAACAAAACAGTATTATAAATAGAAGATAATAAACTAGTTACCAGTTATTATCAAATTTATGTCCCGAGTGAAATAATGTTCAGTTTTCACGAGCTTTAGCGAGTGACAAATGAAAATTATTTCACGAGGGACATACATTTGATAATAACTTGTGCCGAGTTTGTTATTATATTTATTACCTTAGCTATTTTTTTTATTTTTTTATCTAAAAGCCTTTATTTTCGACACACATATAGCACATACATGTATAGAAACGATATAAACCACTGTTAGCACTGTTCTGAGTTTTGCTATAACTTTGTAATTGAATCACGTTAATTTCTATCGGACAGAAACATTGAATGGGTAGATATACGGCCACTACATTGACTTCTCTCTCACTTTTGTGTTTAATTTTGTTCAACAAATATAGTTTATGTTTAATAAATTTATAATTTACATACTGTAGAAATTCTTCAAAGATGGCTGGTTCCACATCCGGTATAACTATGTTATCCTGCTCTGCCAATGGGCCCTTTAACATGGCTTCGAACACGCAGCTGCGCAAACTCAGTATAAGTTTGTGCGCCTGCATGTTCTTTTGTGACTGCCCCACCTTGAATATGACGTCAGTATGCACTTCTTTCTGAAGTGAATACTTCAGACATTAAGTTATGGATTTCCCCCTCTGCCAGCTTTGAACAAAGCCTGGCTCAGTCTGACGAGTTGATTTCCTTGTGTCCTTCTTGTCACTGAAAATACATACAATTATTTGCATGAACACGTTCCTGTTTTACAAGTGGTTTGTGTGTGTGTGCGTTCGTGTTCATGTGTACTATCGTGTGTGTGTGTGGGCGTGTTCATGTGCACTATAGTGTGTGTGTGTGTGCGTGCGTATTCATGTGTACTATCGTGTCTGTGTGTGTGTGCGTGCCCTGAGTACAATCGTGTGTGTGTGTGTGTCTGCGTGCGTGTTCATGTGTACTATCGTGTGTGTGCGTACGTGTTCATGTGTAATATCGTGTGTGTGTGCGCGCGTTTATGTGTGTGTGCGTGTTCATGTGTACTATCGTGTGTGTGCGTGCCTGTCCATGTGTACTATCGTGTGTGTGTGCCTGCGTTTTCATGTGTACTACCGTGTATGTGTGCGTGCGTGTTCGTGTGTACTATCGTGTGTGTGTGTCTGTGTGTGTGTGTGCGTGTTCATGCGTACTATCGTGTGTGTGTGTGCGTGCGTGTTCATGTGTATTATCGTGTGTGTGTGCGTGCGTGTGTGCGTGTTCATGTGCACTATCGTGTGTGTGTCTGTGTGTGCGTGCCTCTTCATGTGTACTATCGTGTGTGTGTGCGTGCATATTCATGTGTACTATCGTGTGTGTGTGTGTGTGTGTGTGCGTGCGTATTCGCGTGTACTATCGTGTGTGTGTGCGTGTTCATGTGTACTATCGTGAGTGTGTGCGTATTCATGTGTACTATCGTGTGTGTGTGTGTGTGTGCGCGTGTTCACGTGCACTATCGTGTGTGCGTGCGTGTTCATGTGTAATATCGTGTGTGTGCGAGTTCATGTGTAATATCGTGTGTGTGTGTGTGTGTTCATGTGTACTATCGTATGTGCGTGCGTGCGTGTTCATGTGTACTACTGTGTGTTTGTGTGAGTGTTCATGTGTACTATCGTGTGTGTGTGTGCGTGTTCATGTGTACTATCGTATGTACGTGCGTGTTCATGTGTGCTATCGTGTGTGTGTTAATGTGTACTACCGTGTGTATGCCTGTTCATGTGTACTATCGTGTGTGTGAGTGCGTGTTCACGTGTACTATCGTGTGTGCGTGCGTGTTCATGTGTACTATCGTGTGTGTGTGTTCATGTGTACTATCGTGTGTGTGTGTGAGTCCGTGTTCATGTGTACTATCGTGTGTGCGTGCGTCTTCATGTGTACTATCGTGTCTGTGCGTGTGCGTGCGATGCATGTGTACTATCGTGCGTGTGTGTTCATGTGTAATATCGTGTGTGTGTGCGTGTTCATGTGTACTATCGTGTGTGCGTGCGTGTTCATGTGTACTATCGTGTGTGCCCATTTGTACTATCGTGTGTGTATATGTGTGTGTGTGTGCGCGTGCGTGTTCATGTGTAGTATTGTGTGTGTGTGTGTGCGTGCGTGCGTGTTTATGTGTACTAGTGTGTGTGTGTGTGTGTGTGTGTATGTACTACCGTGTGTGTGTGTGTGTGTGCGTGCGTGTTCATGTGTACTATCGTGTGTGTGTGTGTGTGTGTGTGTGTGTGTGTGTGTATGTATGTGTGTTAGTGTGCCTGTACCAGGGCCGTAGCTAGCGGTAAAAATAATAGAAATTTAAAGACAATCATCTTCTTAACAGGTTGAGGAGATTCAAGTGTGTAACCTCTCTGAAATGGCTGCAAAATGGTATTCTAGAGGTTCTACATTCCTTGGTATTCCCCCTGATCCCCAAGTCTCTTGCGCTTTCCATGCTCGTTCGTTCCATGAATTCATCTGCCACCACCACCACCAACCTCCCAACCCAAAATAAATCCTAGCTACTGCCCTGTGTAACTGCATACATGTATCTCCTCATAAATAAATCCATTCGGTGAAGATCCTTCATAACATATTTATAGAATACCCAACGAGCTACGAGGCAATAGGCCTACCGTTTATCTTGCAGGAGTGAATTGATATTGTCCTTCCCGAGCCTCCACGAGTGCAAGATAAACGGTATTGCCGAGTAACGAGTTGGGTATTCTTATTCTATTTATTACTCATCATCAATATCAAACGATACTGTAGTTGAAAACAGGTCTGCAAGTTGAGAATACGAGACGGCGTTGCGTCATAGCTGTGATGTACATATCGTTGCCGGACCCACATCCCCCCCCCCCCCCCCAACCCCACGGCATATGAGGAACAATATATAATACAACAATTCACACTTTTTAACAAGATGACAGAGTAAAACTATTCACATAAGTATATCTATATAAAACGAACATGGGAATATCATTATAAATAATTGGTTTGGGTTTGCATACACAATAATAATACAATAAAGCTATGAGCCGGAGGGCTTGAAAGTATTCATAATATGTTTACAAAATATTGCAAGTTTTCGGAGGACACCAGTTTTTTTACAATTAAATAATTCGTGAAATTTATATGTGTTTGGTTTGGATCGATAATATTTCGGTATATATTGAAGTCTGAATTGGTTAAAATATGGGCATGTAAAAATATAATGGAATTCAGGAAAAATATCCGCCCGGTCCCCCCTTCCCCTAACCCTAACCCTAACCCTAACCCCAACCCTAACCCCAACCCTAACCCCAACCCTAACCCCAACCCTAGTCCTAACCCCAGCCATAACCCTAACCCTAACCCTAACCCTAACCCTCAACCCTAACTAAAAATAATAATGGAGGGGACCGGGCGGATATTATACCGGAATTCATCTCCGATGTTGTTAGTGTTGCATAAAAAACACAATCTATCATGTAATGGTTTACGTATCCATCTACCTGTCTCTATTGGAAGATTGTGGTTTGATACTCTAAAACGTAACAATGGGCACCAATGTTTTTTTTCTAATAAATTTAAATAATTTTCGAATGCTATACTGCTTTTAAATATTTTGTCACAAGATGCTTTCGATGAAGTGTCAATATGACTGTACCATGTTTGCAAAAATTGATCTATGAGTTTTGTTGAAATAAAAAATTTCAACAATGAAGCACTATTAATACGCTCACAATGTGACCACCATATGTATGTGCAACCAATATTATCTAAAATTGATTTTATAAAAGCTATCCATTTGTGATCATAAAAATGTGTATTATAATCATTCAATAACATTCTGTACACTAATAATGATAGCTTGGACTGCTTCCCAGTAATCATCCTAAACCAAAATCCTATCATTCTTATTTTTACTGTTATATTTACCGGGAAGCATCCAAGTTCTCCATACAACATATATAATGGGGTGGATTTTCTAACAGGCAATAATAACTTTAAATATTTGCTATACAATTTTTCTATGCAAGACAGACTTTCAAAACCCCAAATTTCACATCCGTATAAAGCAATAGGTAAAACCATGCAATCAAATAATTTAAGTTGGCACTGAATGGAAAGATGGCAACGTTTTCCTTGTCTAAGTGTAAAATACATAGCTTTTTGAGCTTGATCATATTGATGTTTTCGAGCATTAGTGAATTTATTGGATTTATGAAATATAATTTCAAGATATTTGTATATTTCTACATTATCTAGATTTTTTATTACCACTGAAAATTAGCACTTTTGTTTTTTTACAATTTACATTTAGTTTCCATTTTGTACAATAAGAGTCGAAAATATTTAATAAATTCTGCATGTCGTCATAATGTTCGGCAAAGAGCGCTGTGTCATCAGCATATAGTAACACAAAAAGAACAATATTTGTATACAAAGTGGAATCTGTGAATAAGTTATCTATGCGGATGCCATTACAATCATTAGTTTTAAACGTATCTTCTAAATCATTGAGAAACATGGAGAATAATAGGGGCGATAAATTTTCTCCCTGTCTAACACCCATGGAACATTGAAAATAATCCGACATTGTGTTATGTGCACTAATGCATGACTTAATGTTCTGATACATGCTATATATTACTTTAAAACATTTACCATTAATACCATTTTGTATTAGTTTACCCCAAAGTCCTGTTCTCCATACTGAGTCGAATGCCTTGCTAAAATCTATAAAAGTACAATACAGTTTTTTCTTCCGTGCTTTTAGCAATTCGATGAATCCATATAATGTAAAAATATGATCGTTCGTCGAGTACTCCTTCCTGAATCCGGCTTGAACTTCAGATAACAAATCATTAGTTTCTAAATATAATTTCAGTCTATTATTTAAAACAGCTGTAAACAGTTTCCCGAGACAACTAAGTAAAGTAATAGGTATATGCCAGGCATATGCCCCCTGATCTTACATTGGATTCAATATTTCTATTATTAGTAAAAATTGTATAACCTGGTATTTCTACGTGATCAATATCGTTAAGTTTAGTTTCAACTAAACATATTAAATCATACTGATTGATAAAATCTATAAATTCTGGAATATCCAGTCTGCTGCTGAGACCACACACATTTAAATATACAATATCTACATAGTCACATACGCTTATTCCCTCTGAATAAGAATGTACACGGGGAATATTTACAGTTTCGTATTCACTTGGTGTTGACAAGTCCTGACCGGTGTCTCTCCTCCGGCGTCCCTATGGTCGATATTCCCTTGGTGAGAAATTACGTGCACGTTTGTTTGGGTTTTCATTCGGAGGACTGTACGGATGCGCATCGTTGGGCCTATCGAGGGGTGCACTATCGGGAAACCAGCGTTTACCGTCAATAAAAAGTTTATCAACAACAATTGAGGCACGGAGTCCACGACGCTGCGCTTCTTTGTACTTCTGCCATAACTCCTTTCTGCGTTGAACGATCTCGTAAAGGAATTGTTCGCTTACACCAAAGTTTGTTGCCTTGAGCACTTTTGAGCTTCTTCTGACGTTTTCACGATCTTTAGATCGTTCGAATTTTTCTACGATTGGCTGCGGTCTTGTCGGATTAGTACTCTTTCTACCAAGTCTGTGTACACGGTCAAAGTTAATAGAGCTTTCTATTTTCATTTTATCTTTCAAAAATGTTTGTAAAATCGCTTGTTTCTTCATCGTCTTTTTCCTCAATACCGTTAAAAATAAGATTGTCTCTCATTGATCTGGTTTGAAGGTCTAACACACAGTCATGCAACTCGTTACAATCACCGCGTAAGCTGTTGACTTTATCAAAACCATTACGCACTTCTCTCACCTCAGTTTTTATTTTGTAGACAACGTCCGCAATTTTCTTTCTATCTGAACGGGTTTCTTCGAAGCTTTCGTTTACAAAGTTTATAGACTTTTCCATTTCAATAATTTTCTCAATGCTTTCAGATAACTGTGTTTTAAATGCATTAACATTAAGCTCAATAGTCTGTAATCGCTTTTCGATTCCTTCAATCTTATCAGTCTTTTGCGAAATTACAATGAGCGTGTTGGAAATTTCAGTCAATTTGTGGAACACTTGGTTCGCCCATGGCGGGATAGATAATTGTTGGGTCAGCTGACCTGGAAAAACTGGCTGAATTTACAAGGCGGGGTTACCGAATTCAGGCTGTTGAATCATTATCGCATCATATGAGACTTGGGGTGGTTTTGGCGATTGTTGATGACAATAACTCGTTGAGGGATCTATGGCCGCCATCTTGTCAGTTGGGCTAAGTGACTTACCAACCTTCTCCTTCTGTTTTCCATCCTTCTTCTTGTTCGCTGGATCTCTTTTCGGCATGGAGCATTTTGATCGCATGTAATGAACTCTACAAACCACTTTCTAGCATGTTTTTAGGTTAAAAGAAGACATCATTTTAAACAATATCAGAGCAAATTTCTCTATGTCAACCTCTCCGCCATCTTGTCACCGTCAATCACTACACACGCACTTAACCGCCTATAGTGAAGCACTGTTTATGACGTCAAAACGTATCCAGGGGCAGAAATGTTATTGTTCTTTATCTAGGGAAAGATCATTTTTCTTTCCCCACTTCTCTCTGCCCATATAGTTAATAAACTAAAATTGTTATTTTTCAAAACATCGCTACTTATCTTTCAAATGTGTTAATTGTAATGCTTTATGGTTACACAATACACGAGCAGATGTCAGCAGGTTGATCTTAGAATTAAGTGTTTGCATTTGACCTAAATATACCGGCCTTGGTGGCGTCGTGGTAGGCCATCGGTCTACAGGCTGGTAGGTACTGGGTTCGGATCACAGTCGAGGCATGGGATTTTTAATCCAGATACCGACTCCAAACCCTGAGTGAGTGCTCCGCAAGGCTCAATGGGTAGGTGTAAACCACTTCCACCGACCAGTGATCCATAACTGGTTCAACAAAGGCCATGGTTTGTGCTATCTTGCCTGTGGGAAGCGCAAATAAAAGATCCCTTGCTGCTAATCGGAAAGAGTAGCCCATATAGTGGCGACAGCGGGTTTCCTCTCAAAATCTGTGTGGTCCTTAACCATATGTCTGACGCCATATAACCGTAAAATAAAATGTGTTGAGTGTGTCGTTAAATAAAACATTTCTTTCTTTCTTTCTTTCTTTGACCTAAATACCTGAACACAGTAAAAAAAAAAAAATTGAAGGGAAAGACATCATATATAAAAAAGAAAAAAAGAAAACAGAACTACAAATATACTTGATTTATTGTAAATGCATAAATAATAATAAAACAATTCTAGAGGCGGCAGCTTTAAAGACCTGCATTGTTCTGTCCAAGGGTATTTGAAACGTTATACAAGGCTGCTGCAGAGTATGATTCTTAACGTTAACTAAATCCATGAAAGGAGTTTTGATCATAGACTGAACAAAGTGTTGTTATGATGTTAAATTAAAAACTGGTTTTGTAAAACGTAAAAGAAGGTATGTAATAAATACAGAACTTCACATACACCGTTTTCGCTTCCTATTTATTGCACTCATTTATTTTGCGACAGTACATACCACTTGTCTCGTGGTATACATTCTTGCGCAAAATGAACTCGTGCAATAGATAGGAAGCGAAATCAACGCATGTCAAGTTCTGTATGTGTACTGTTCGGTATACGTATCCGTATCATTTCAGTACCAATTTACCATACTGGTCTCAATCTTAGACAGCCAGCCAGATAGACAATCTATTAACATATCACCTTATGTCTACCAATAACTAAATCACATCCTGTAACATACACAAATAAAATCTAATACATAGGTGTAGGTGCGGATTCAGGTGGGGGATGCCCAGGGGCGTGCCCTCCATTTATTTCCCCGACGTCGAAAAAAATAATTTTAAAAGCCTGTTCAAATATCTCTTACCACCTCCATTCACCAACCTCTGAATCCACACCTGATAAGTATTGAGCAGGCCTTCTTGTCAGTCTTTAACACGGGAACATACCTTGTCACTTGCCTTGGCCAGCTTCCATCTTCATTTTTCTGCTCAATAACTATCACCTGCAAAATTTAAGCAACAACACGTTTGATCCAAGAAAACATTGGAAGGCAGTATTACATATAAATAATAATTCTGGGGTATTGGTATTATACAGGGACGGGGCGTAACCAAGTGGTGAAACCCTCGCTTGATGTACGGTCGGTTTGGGATCGATCCACGCCAGTGGGCCTATTGAGCTATTTCTCGCTCCTGCTAGTGCACCACGACTGGTATATCAAAGGCTGTGCTATGTGCTCTCCTGTCTGTGGGATGGTGCATATAAAAGATCCCTTGCTACTAATGGAAAAAATGTAGCATGTTTCCTCTCTAAGACTGTTTGACATCCAATAGCCGATGATTAATAAACAATGTACTCTTGTGGTGTCGTTAAACAAAACAAATCTAGGTATTATACAAGTATGCAATCAGATAGATGCATTAAGATATAGAGAGGAAATGAAAGGATATTCAACGACACCTCAGCACATTGATCCACAGATATTTGTTGTCTAAAATAGTGATGTTCCATTGATCGATTATAATCGAACAAAGATCGGTTTTAATCTTATCTCCTGTCACTACAAACATCCTCTTGAGAAAAAAAAAATCTGACGCCATATAACCGTAAATAAATGTGTTGACCGAGTTGTTAAATAAATATTTCCTTCCTTCCATTTCCTCTTAAAAACGGAAAAGGCGATTGTTTTAATCATTTAATCTTGGTTTATGACAAGGCCAGTGATCATGATACCATTTTATATTGTCTTGTTAAATTTAGAAGTTAGTATATGACAAGTTTGATTACCATATTTCTATGTTATATTGTCTTGTTAAAATTAGAAGTTAGTATATGGCAAGTTTGATTGTCATATTTCTATGTTATATTTTTTTGTTAAAATTAGAAGTTAGTATATGACAAGTTTGATTGCCATATTTTCTAAGTTATATTGTCTTGTTAAAATTAGAAGTTAGTATATGACAAGTTTCAATGCCATATTTCTATGTTATATTGTCTTGTTAAAATTAGAAGTTAGTATATGACAAGTTTGATTGCCATATTTCTAAGTTACATCATGTCTTGTTAAAATTAAATGGATTTCTATATGACACTGGCACCGATACAGGTGCCATTTTTGTCTATGGCTATATTAACACTCTGTGTATAATGCACCAGAAGTGGTACAACATAACATGTACTTGACCAGCCTATATTTAATTATGTTATATTGTCTTATTAAAATGTAGAAGTTAGTATATGATCTTGTTTCATTGCCAGGTTTGTTCTAGGTTATACGTGCTGCTTGTTGCAGAATTCCAAAGTTAACTGCTTTATGTCAGGTTGTCGAACGTACCATCTCATTTCCTTATGTAGATTATCTGTCAGTAAGAAATAAATACCATGAAAGACTAACAATAGCCACGATATTACCTCAATACACTGATATCTCGTCACTTACATGAAAGTTCATGACTTTTTCAAAATTAAAATTATCTCCACTATTAATGTTTTTTCTGACACCAGCTATTTTTCCATGTTTTACTATGACCTTACTTGGAACCCAGTTGTAGAAATGCACCATTGAGGCGGACCTGAGGGGCCTACGACATGTTAGTGTAAATTTTATTATATATTAAAACATGTTTTATTTTTTAAAATATCCCCCTCCAAACCTCCCCCAAAACTTCCCTTGGCATTCCACCTCATGTCACTGCCCCCCCCCCCAAAAATAAATATTTTTAATGTATCCGCCACTGGCACCGATACAGCTCAGAGCTTGTGTCAATGGCCAACCGTAACACTAGCCCGATATGTACAATTTGTACCACCCAGTGGTGACGACATAACATGTACTTGACAAGACTAAAAATATTCATGGATATAGACAAATATATTACCTGGACTTGGTAGAGCCCTGCGCTCGTAGTGTATTGTCAGGTTTGTTCAGAGGTTCTACGTGGTCTAAATAAGGCATTCGTAGTCAACATTTTTCCAGAGTCGAACTTCTTTCTCGGCAGGGATGTTGAACGTGCGTCTCATTTCTTTCTCCAGATTATCTGTCAGTCAGAAACAATATGACCTGAAATTACTGCTAACAAACTAGCTAGGAATTACCTCAACACAGGATATTTCACACAGTCACTTTTTAAATATCAGTACATAAGAGAACCTCTCTAAACCGGATACCCCTAAAATACGGACTTTTAAACCGGTGAGGTTTCATGGTCCTTAATGTTCTAAATTCTAACACGTTACCCCTCAAAACACCGGATTCTGTACACCATCGGCTACAACGTTTCTAGCAATGGATTCATGCAATATACAGTTCTCAGCATTCTAGCACAATATATAGGGAACAGACCTCACCACAAAATGTAATATATAGAGTGTGGGAAAATGAGTTAAATCAGGATATAGTGATTCACTTCAAACCCAGTTGTGATTAGTATAGTAGATGAGATCATTTCTGATTCATTTTAATGAATTATTTCCTAATTTAACCCACTTTTAAAAACACTTAATTGTTATATGCTTGGATTTGGTTTTCTGAAAACCTGTTAGGGTTTGTTGTTGTTGTTGCTGTTGTAGTTGTAGTTTTGTTTCGTTTGCATGGTGAAACATGGAGGCCATACTGGATTTTGAACTGGCCCCAAAAATAACAACACTTGATGAGCCGGGAGTGGATCACTTGGACCATGTTTGGTTGGGATCTGCCTGGTGGAAACTGAAGAAGTCAAAGATGTTGTTTGAAATCTGCCTGATGAAACATGACGGCCATATTGGAATTTGAATTGGCCCCCCAAAATATAATAATAACAGGTCCATGAGATTTGTAATGAAATTTGCCTGCTGGAACTTGGTAAAAGTCGAAAATGTCTCGGTCAATCAGAGGCTAGGATGGCCATCTTGGATTTCGAATTGCTCCGAAAAATAAGAGCACTTGGTCAGAGCCATGAGTGGATCATTTATACAAAGATCACCGCCCTCGGTGGTGTCGTGGGTAAACCATAAGACAGGTAGGGACTGGGTTCGCAGCCCGGTACCGTCTCCCACCCAGAGCGAGTTTTCATGACTTAATTGGTAGGTGTAAGACCACTATATACACCTTCTTTTCTCTCACTAACCACTAACAACTAACCCACTGTCCTGGACAGACAGCCCAGATAGCTGAGATATGTGCCCAGGAGAGCGTGCTTGAACCTTAATTGGTTATAAGCACGAAAATAAGTTGAAATGAAATTTATATATTAAGACTGGTTGAAATTTGCCTGCTTGAACTTAAGAAGAAGTCGAAGATGTCTCAGAAAATCAGAGGTCATGAAGACCCCGTTTGGTTTAAATCTGACTTGTTGAACTTAAGAAGAAGTCGAAGATGTCTCAGAAAATCAGAGGTCATGAAGACCCTGTTTCGTTTAAATCTGACTTGTTGAACTTAAGAAGAAATCAATAATGTTTCAGAAAATCAGAGGTCATGAAGACCCTGTTTGGTTTAAATCGGACTTGTTGAACTTAAGAAGAAATCAATAATGTTTCAGCAAATCAGAGGTCATGAAGACCCTGTTTGGTTTAAATCTGACTTGTTGAACTTAAGAAGAAATCAATAATGTTTCAGCAAATCAGAGGTCATGAAGACCCTGTTTGGTTTAAATCTGACTTGTTGAACTTAAGAAGAAATCAATAATGTTTCAGCAAATCAGAGGTCATGAAGACCCTGTTTGGTTTAAATCTGACTTGTTGAACTTAAGAAGAAATCAATAATGTTTCAGCAAATCAGAACCATATTAGGATTATCTGGACACGTTTGATTAGAAACCTGCTTGGTGGAACTGGAGAAGAAACCAATAATGTTTCAGCAAGTCAGCACCATAATAGGATTATCTGGACACGTTTGATTGAAACCTGCTTGGTGGAACTGGAGAAGAAACCAATAATGTTTCAGCAAGTCAGCACCATAATAGGATTATCTGGACACGTTTGATTGAAACCTGCTTGGTGGAACTGGAGAAGAAGTCAAACATGTGAAAATTTGATGGACGCCAGACTATCGCATAATCCCATGGCTCTCTGGGCCGAGAAAGCTAATACTAATAATTATCAAAAATAATTAAAATAGGTAGCCCAATACTGGAAGAAAAGTATCAAATATAACAAGATCAACACGAAACAATATCAAATACACGTATATTACACCAGTATACACATGCACCTGCACAAGAAGGGAAAAAAATCACCATAAAAAAACAAAAAAACAGTGGTCCTTATGCAACACAACCAATCCATTCAAATGTATTGGAAAATCCTAAACCTATCTCAGCCACATTTTAATTTGGCAAAACAAATCCATGTAATATATGATAAATTGATACAAAAAAATGTGGGTATCTGGAAGTGTTTAGTTTTAATAGATGGCTTGGTAAATGTTTGTGCTCACCCAGAGCTTACTGTGTATAATAAAAGCCTGATCAGTTATTTCCAAATATATTAATTTAGAACAGAAATAATGTTATCAATTCGTTTTATCATTTACAAATTAGTGTAAAGAACCAGAAGTATTTATTTTAATTTAAATGTCGGAGACAATTTATGTAAAAGTATTTCAAATAAAAATTAGTCTAAAATAGTATTTTCACTTCATGGATTACTTATTTAAAATATTGTAAATCTAAGTTCTGAGTTAAATAAGCACCACTGTTTGCAGTGGGAGTTTGCACTCACAATATATTACAGTTATACCTATGGTATCAGTTTGATGGAAGAGCTTGTTCACAAATGTGTTGGATTTAGAATGTTCACAAAGCTTCAACTTGATACGGATCATGAGAAGTTCCATCTCCTTGTACACTGTTTGTAAAACCTTCCCTGCTCAATGACCTTGTGAGAAATAGCGTCCTAGAAAGAAACAAAACAGACTATGTCAAATGTTCCTAAATCAAACGCAGTATAGTTTGAGGCAACAATGTAACTGTAACACATAAACTGTAAAACCCCTGGATGTTTAGTTGGTTAATGTACATATGATGACTGTCCCAGATGTGAAACTAGCTCAGCACCAGGTCTTGTGGTGTGATATAAATGATGACAATTGTGAAACTAGCTCAGCACCAGGTCTTGTGGTGTGATATAAATGATGACAGATGAGAAACTAGCTCAGCACCAGGTCTTGTGGTGTGCTATAAATGATGACAGATGTGAAACTAGCTCAGCACCAGGTTTTGTGGTGTGATATAAATGATGACACATGTGAAACTAGCTCAGCACCAGGTCTTGTGGTGTGATATAAATGATGACAGATGTGAAACTAGCTCAGCACCAGGTCTTGTGGTGTGATATAAATGATGACACATGTGAAACTAGCTCAGCACCAGGTCTTGTCGTGTGATATAAATGATGACAGATGTGAAACTAGCTCAGCACCAGGTCTTGTGGTGTGATATAAATGATGACACATGTGAAACTAGCTCAGCACCAGGTCTTGTCGTGTGATATAAATGATGACCCACGTGAAACTAGCTCAGCACCAGGTTTTGTGGTGTGATATAAATGATGACACATGCGAAACAAATGTCAAGATTGGCCAAAACATAAATATAATATTGTGTCAGACCATGAGGCGAAGTATGAACTGTGAAAGACTAAGATAATACTATCTTGGTCAAGTTGCAGGGTAAGTTTTGACAAATATGTAAACATATACTGTCCCAGGGCATGTGGTGAAATATAAACTGTGAATGAAAACACACACACACACACACACACACACAAACACACACACACAAAACACACATTATGTTTTGACAAATAAATATTATTTAAACTAACTTAGATGTTTTTGGCTTCTTCGTTGTTTTATTGGGGGTGGTTTGTTGTTGGGTTTTTTCTCTTTTTTTCAAGTGTTATAACATATAAATAGTTAAACACTATTAATAAATCTGTCACGATCTAATAGCGAGATATGAACTGTGAGATAGACAAACAGTGAAAAGTAAAGTTTGTTTTGCTTAAAGACACCACTAGAACACAAATATTTGGTAATTCTGACATAGTTTTAGAGGAAACAGCAGGTGATCTTCTAGATGTCCCACAGACAGGACAGCACATACCAGTCTTAGTGCATTGGCAGGACAGAGGAAACGACACAAAGAGAATGGGTTCCCTGATGGGGTTTGATCCACAGGCGAACACGCTACTAAACAAATTAGATCCCACACCCAAATGGGGAAATGTAATACTGTTCAGGTAATTTGGCTCGATATTAATAGTGGAAGAGATACAAAAAACAAAATACTGTTCCAGGCAAATTGTAAGACATAAATTGTGAAAGAAGTAACAATGTATTACTAAGTAGTTACAGATACCTGTCCTACCGCAGTCCCATACGAAGCGACTAATTTGGACCAGGCCTCAGCCGGCAGTAAATAGTAGTTACGATCATCAACACGATGTTTCTTCAAGGTCTTGTTCTCTTCTGAGAAACAAACAGCAATTTTAAATGATATCATTCTAACTGAAAGGAGCGGTAAAGTCAAGTTCGTTTCTACATTGTAATTAATTTAGATTCATTATCATTACAAATAAAACAGGCAGGTAAAATTCATTTATTATCTTCTGGCCATACTTGTTTTAATGCTTACTACATTTGTTGTAAAAACGAAGATTGAAAATATATGAACAAATCCAGTAAAAACATAATTCCAACTGGAAAAGTGTTTTTGTGTTGTTGTTGTTCAGGACTTCTAGATTTATGGTAGCCCCACTCCCATGGCTAATGATATTCAATGTTGGGCTCCCCCCTTGGATCCGCCCATGGCGATCGTGCTTGATTTATTATATGTACACAACTTACGTGCAGCGTTAGTTGCAACCTGAGGCACTCTACTCTTATATTTACGTCCAACTTTACACGTAACTTACGTTTTCGTTGTTTCGTGAATAGCTCTTCAGTCATAGATTTACGTTTACGTGTAAAACTAGGTTTACGGTATTTTGTGAATATGGGTCCAGTCGTTTAGAGGAAGGGTCGGTGGACTTTTTGCACACTTGCAAGGTTTGATATAGCCCCGAATACTCTGATTGTAAGAGAGCTAGACTGACATCTGGACGGTCATGACGACCATGACGATCTTCCAAATGTCCGTCTAGTTCTTTTACAGTCAGAGTACTCGGGCTGGGGTTGATTAGTCCATTAATTAATTAAGTTAGACCAATGGATAGTAATCAATGCCGTCAGTACGGAAAACGGCGAGAGGCACGTGACCGCTGTGTGAATAAAATGGCCATGTCAGACATCGGAGGTGGATCTAGGTTTTGCGAGTTATAATTTTATTATATATTAATTTTCTTTTTTTTAACGATTCGTTCCTTTGGCATTCCGCCTCATGTCATTGCCCCCCCCCCCCCCACACACACACACCCTAAATGGATTTTCTGGATCCGCCACTGCACAGCACTAATATTTGATGGTCATTCCTTTTGTGTACAGTTTGTATAAATATCAATCTAATTAAAATTAGCTCCACTATTACATGTGGATCTAAAGACAGCCAGTTGGAGCTCATGTCCACCAATCAAAACCTTACTTGCAGAATCCTGCCAGTGATTTAAAACTAACAACACTGCGTAGTCCCCAATGTCCAGGTAACATTTCGTCTGTAAATAATAATTTAAATATTGACCAATCACACTTCGCCTTTTATAACGTTATTTGGGAGCATACAAATTCTAAAAATATCGCTAGAGTCTATTTTAGAGGCCGCAGTACAGCGAACCATACCAATACGTACGGGGTGGGTTATCAGTCTTCAATTTTACATTAAAAATTATTTATTTATTTATAAAATTAAATAAAACTAAATCAGTCTTCAGTTTTACATTACAAATTATTTATTTTATAAAATAAAACATGTTTTAAGGCATTCGTAATTCACACGAAACATGTCGTATACCCTCAGGATAATTCGGAATGTTTTCAAATTATTTTTAAATCACTGGCAGGATTCTGCAAGTAAGGTTTTGATTGGTGGACATGAGCTCCAACTGGCTGTCTTTAGATCCACATGTAATAGTGGAGCTAATTTTAATTAGATTGTATAAATATTCTCTTGTGTCAACCTTAATACAAGCATACGGGTATATTGAATAATTTTTGTTGTCTTAATTTTCGTTTAAAAAGGACTCGTGTTTTGATTAATATCAGTCTATTACAATGTTGTTTGTAAGAGATGGGAAAACCAATTTACTAAACTGATTAAACTCGTTTTTTATTGAATTTCACATT
>NC_054703.1:24126953-24197635 GCF_016097555.1 Gigantopelta aegis | reverse complement strand
GTGTTTCTGATCGTTCTAACATTTTTACTAGGTTACATTTCATTTTATTTCCTAAATTAATTTTTTTTTCGTACGTACGAAATTATTTGAAGACAAAATCCAGTTAGGGCTTCTTACAAATATTAAGACGACCAGAAACGCATTGAATATGCAGACACTGACATTCTAAACAAGTTAATATATTTAATATGTAAGTTTAATCGTAGAAATATTTTATTAGTCGGAAACATCTTACAATGCAGCAAACCCAGGAATGTCCCTTTAATTAATTAATTCAATTACTTAATACTAAGAAGTAGTAATGATGTCACATTGTGCAAGTAACTACTCTCTGGTGGTGTTTAGATTTATGCGTGTTCAGAAACGAGCACACACATAAGAACATTGTTGTACTGTAGGATTTGCCTGATGTCCCATACCATGAGTTAGAACCTTTAATGTTAACTCTTCAATGCCTAATGTACTCATTTGAGTCCATACTTTATAGGCACAAATCATATTTGCACAAATAAAAGTACTGCGAATTCCCATCAATCTGATTAAAATTAGCTCTACTGGTCTACCAGTAGATCTAAAAGCATTGCATGGACTCCCATGTCCAGGTGACATTTCATCTATAAATAACAATTTAAATATTGACCAATTACACCTCGCCCTTTATAGCGTTATTCGGGAGCATACAAAGAAAGAAATGTTTTATTTAACGACACATTCAACACATTTTATTTACGGTTATATGGCGTCAGACATATGGTTAAGGACCACACAGATTTTGAGAGGAAACCCGCTGTCGCCACTACATGGGCTACTCTTTCCGATTAGCAGCAAGGGATCTTTTATTTGTGCTTCCCACAGGCAGGATAGCACAAACCATGGCCTTTGTTGAACCAGTTATGGATCACTGGTCGGTGCAAGTGGTTTACACCTACCCATTGAGCCTTGCGGAGCACTCACTCAGGGTTTGGAGTCGGCATCTGGATTAAAAATCCCATGCCTCGACTGGGATCCGAACCCAATACCTACCAGCCTGTAGACCGATGGCCTAACCACGACGCCACTGAGGCCGGTCCGGGAGCATACAAATTCTAAAAATATCAGGCGACTATTTATGCAATAGGCGAACTTATTGGTCTATTTGAACATTGAAAAAAAAAAAAAAAACCCAGGGGCAAAGGTGTAGTAATAAACTCTGGATTGTATACTAGTATAAACAGATTTTATGGCTATACCATCACGTTTTTTTTTTTTTTTCGTCTTGAAAGTAATTGCATTTTAAATTTTATATTGAATTAGTTTCCGGCATACTTCGTAATTCACCCGAATCATTTCGTATACCTTCGGCATAATCCCGAATGTTTTCAAATTATTTTTAAATCACTGGCATGATTTTGCAAGTAAGGTTTTGATTGGTCGAATGAAAGGTCAACTGGACATGAGGTGCTGTTAGATCCACAAGTAATAGTGGAGCTAATTTTAATTAGAATGAATTCCCATATATGCCCAATATCCTTAAAATGAGTAAAATGTAGTTGAATGATATACACTTTTATTATCCACATACATGTAGTTCAAGATATTCAAAGAAATATAATCAGTATGGCCCACGTGTGTCATAATGATTTCACGTGCACAATGAATGACTTAATTTTGTGAAGCGACGTAATAACTTAATGTGGCTTCCCCAGTGTAAAGGCTTATAAAAATGGCGTCATTTTGAAAAATGACGTCGTTTCGTCGTCTCTTTTTAGTTACGTTTCAAACATTTTGACATGGTCTTAGCTTGTTATTCATAAAAATAATGTTTTGGATAATGTGGATAATAAAGAAATTATTACACTGGCGTGTGAATCGTATTGATTTTACGAAACTCGTGTCAGGATTTATGTATTACCCTCGCTATTGCTCGGGCAATACAATGATCCTGACACTCGTTTCGTAAACTCAGTAAGACAGACAAGCTCGTATAATAATCTCCATCTATATGAACGGAGCCAAGAATTTAAATGTTACTCTTTTGAGTACAATAAGAACTAACGGGAAAATGTTTGATTTGAAGTTTTTTCTCTGCACTTCTGGAATTGTTACATTGTTCTAAAGTTGTATTAAATGAATTTGATATGTTTTTCGTTGATTGCATCACATATTGTTAAAATCTGATGTAATAATTACTTTTGTACTCATATGAGTATAGCCTGATATACTCATAACTACATTTAAACAAATTTATATATATATATATATATATATATATATATATCAAATAACTTCAAAAGTGTTATAAAATGATGCTATGTTTATTCACAAACCATTTTTTTTTAAATTCCTGCTCGTTTTGCCATGGACATTAAAGGGTTAACGATCATATTTTTTTTTTTTTTTTTTTGGATCAATTCTATGAGTCAAGGAAATCTACGTCATATGGTGACGCCAGAGCTACCTGTATCTTTGTTATTGATGACCCTTTGATCATTTCATCTATTGCCGCGGGGTTTTTTGGACCAGGGAGGTACATAGTGTTCTCTCTCTATCCCACCAGTCCGCTTTCTGGGATTAAATGGTGAAACATTGACGTCTGGGCACACCCAGTACTGCAATATCTTACTTTCTTCTGAAGTTGTTAATACTTTCATAGGTACGACGTTTCTCACGAAATATTCCTGATCTAGCAATGGATAGCGCACGTGCGATATGACGTCTCCAAGGACCTCTCGTCTGCTTTCTGGACTTAAATCCTTGTTTTGTTTCCTGCACGCGCTCTCACTCCAAATCATGGCAGCTTCAAAGACTGATTTCTCATCTGCCTTCAGATTGTCCTCTTTTGCGATCTTAACCAAACATTCATGACAGAGAGAGATAAGTCCAGCCGACTTAAGAGCGGCATCACCATTTTCTAAAATACAGTTCAGTGACTTCTCCATCAGTTGTATTTCATCGTAAAGGTGCGCTTGCTCCATTACGAAGCAAGCGTCGTCTGACGTCATCGATGACGACAAATACGTCAGACACTGCTGTTCTAGGGTACTGACGTCATACTTCTTGGATACATACAGCAGGCCGATTACATTGTCACCGGTGGGTGTGACTTCATCAGTGTACAGATACCTGTGAATTAGAAAACAAAACAGTATTATAATTATATTTATGATTTCGTTTATATGAACATGTGTATCTGTTTAGTAACCGTGGCGGGATTTAGCTCAGTTGGTTGAGTGCTCGCTTGAGGTGCTTGCGTCGCAGGATCGAACCACCTCGACGGATCCATTCAACTGATTGGGATGGAGTTTTTTTGTTCCACCAACACCTCGTACGAGCGTGTACGCCTGACGATATTGGAACTCGGGTCAGTGAACACACATCAGTGCTAGACGTCTTTTTGTTTATTTACTCCGGTGCAGTATTTTGTCTAAATCTAAACTATTATAAACTTTTTGCGAAAAATAGTGCATACTGTAAAGGAAAATGCATTTATTCAGATGTAAGCCAGATTACAAATGATTAAATATAAACGATTTATTTAAATGTTAACCACAGGTCACTGTCGATGAATTTTTTTTTATTCATTGCTCTGTGCTATTAGTTTATATATAAGATCCCTTGTTGCATTAGGACAAATGTAGCGGGTTTCCTCTGATTACTACGTGTCATAAGTCATGGGCGTCAATCGGTGGGGGACAGGGGGGACACGTCCCCCTCACTTTTTAGCTTGGGGGGACAGCATAGGAAATGTCCTCCCCCACTTTTTTCAGACGAAACAAATATTTTCTAGTATATATAGCGTAACTGATCACCATTTGGCATTTCGCCTTGGAGTGCCGGCTCTTATGTTCCTACACTAGACTGGTAGTAAATATACTAATTATTTTACAATCTATTTGTAGTAGTTTTTATTTTAAACCTTGAAAATAGTTGAAGATATCCCCCAAATAAATCACAAATATTCATTGTGCCCACTATATAATAAAATTATTAAAATAACTATTTACCGAAATACTTTATTTCCTGATATTTCCTGCCATGCGCAGAGCACCGCAGACCACAGGAAACTACAAGAGAGTAGACTGAGCCAGCTTACTGTATACGAGTATGAATGAACATGTCGAGCTCAGATTAAACATCAAACACCACACTGTCTGACTTAGAACACTTCTCACACCAATCGTAATTGGCTTTAAATAAACGTCTTGTCATCAGTTGTCTCGCCAATAGGATACCGCCTTATCCACTTGCAATTGAGTTTCACGTTATGCTCCGGCGATTTTAAGCAACTCGAAGCCGATGTTAAACTTTTAATTAACAACAATAACAAACTTTTCGCAAACCAGATTTGCTAAAACATGAAAATAAAAACACGCCCATTTCAAATTTACCAAACCTCGAAAATGAAAAACCTCGAAATGTTTCCGGTTATACGGTATCTAAATATGCGTTATTGGTTAAGTAAAAATAACTATTAAAACTTAATGGTTCTTTCTTTTATACTGAAATTGACTAATTGGTTTCGAACTTCATATAAATAACAGGTATTGCTGATTTACTCTTAGCATTATGTCACTAAGTGTATATGCTATTTTGAATAATAATATATATGTTCGTTCTCTCTCTCTCTCTCTCTCTCTCTCTCTCTCTCTCTCTCTCTCTCTCTCTCTCTCTCTCTCTCTCTCTCTCCTTTCATCATCAATAGAAATATCAATCTATAAACTTAGGTAGTGTTGGGGCAGAAAGTCTATAAAAATGTAACACCAGAAATGTTCAGTACTGGCGTCTACTTTTTTATAATTTGAAAAACCCAATAAAAGACATTTGAAATTAATAATAAAATAAAACACGTAAAGGAAAGACGGAACGAAAGTTATATAAATAATGGTTACTAGCGATATTTGTTAATTTGTCAAGTAAATAATATTGTTTAATTATTTTTTTTTTTTATTTATTCTGAAAAAAATGCGTTTATTTTATTTTGAAACAAGGACATCGGATCAAACTACCAATAGCGCATGCGCGCTAGGTAGATGATGGTCACTAGTTTAGTTGTTATAGACCGGCCGTGGTTATATCGTCGGAAAAACAACTACTCCAGTCTCCAGGAATCTAATAACGAATATTTTGCATACAATGTATTCGTCAATTATCATTGCACCCATAGGCTTATATCCGGTTATTTTGACATGCTATTTGATACAACAATTCGAATTTGATGAATTACACGCAGGTTATTTGGCAAACTGCATCGTCCAGGACGAAACGCTAACGGAGATAGTATACCGTAGAAAAACTACCATGGACATTAAAAAGTTCTTCACTGCCATACCACGCCATGCCCAGACTCTGTTGCGAGTAGGGACGACACCGGATTCAAATGTCGAAGTTGTTGGTGAAGATGTTAAAGAAAAAACAGAGAAAAGAGTCACTTCTCAGACACGGTTGCCCATCTTACCGCCAGTGCCGTACCAGCCACGGGACGTCAACTGCATGCCGGTGCAACGGCTCGCTAAACGAACGCTATGTTTTCAGCGCGCGTGGTTCGATAGCTTTCCATGGCTCCACTTTGACGCTAACGTTAGCGGAGTACTCTGCTTTACTTGTGCTAAAGCAGCATGCATGGACTTGGCCGGCATGGCGCGGTGTTCAGAGGACACATTTGTTTCCAAGGGATTTTGCAACTGGAAGAAGGCAATTGAGAAATTCAAAATCCACGAAAAGACATCTGCACATATTATTTCTCATAACAACCTGAAATTCCGGTCTTCCAACAACAACGTTGACGCACAGTTAAGTACGCACCATCTTGAAGAACAAACGAAGGCGCGCAACGCTCTGCTGAAGATTGTGACGACCGTCCAGTATCTAGCGCAGCAGGGACTGGCAATACGCGGCAAAGAGTCAAGCGACGGTAACTTCATGAAGTTGTTAGAGCTGCGGAGCAACGATGACGTCATGTTACAGAGGTGGTTGACACGCACAACTTCATACACAAACGTTGCCGTGCAAAACGAACTGTTAAAAATCATGGCACACATGGTGCTGCGAAATATTTGCAAGAACGTGGGCCTTTTTGCAGTCATTGTCGACGGAACCCAAGACATCCAAGGCGTTGAACAGGAGGCAATATGCGTGCGATATATAGACGACGCTTACGACGTTCACGAGGACTTTATCGGTCTGTACAGCGTATCTGAGATGACTGGTGCCAGCCTCAGCAATATGCTGCAAGACGCGTTGCTCAGACTCAACCTCCCAATCACGCATCTGAGAGCGCAAACGTATGACGGAGCCAGCAATATGTCGGGCAAATACCAAGGCTGCCAAGCACTGATCAAGAAAGTACAACCACTGGCAAACTACACGCATTGCGGTGCACACATCACGCACCTCATCTGTGCGAAGGCCATCGAGAGTGCACCGTTCCTTCGCGATGCTCTTAACGTGGTGCAGGAACTGGGCGGCTTCTACAACTCATCAGGCAAATTTAAAAATTTGTATCTCGATCTGCAAGTTATGGATGATAGCCCTTCCCCTTCACGCCTGAAGCCGCTTTGTCCAACACGCTGGCTGTCACGTGGGATTGCCGTTAGAGCCGTCCTTAGCAACTACGCACACGTGCTGGAGGCACTGAATGAGGCATCATCTACATTTGGCAGCAGCACAGCAGACGTGATGGTCTGTCATGTGCACAGAAATCGTCTTGCCGAGTGCACTGCACGAGATATCGCAATTGAATTTGTCGATGGATCAAGCGATACACGGCGTAGTGTTTTTGGGAAATTTTAGACCATTAAAGACTTGTTGGAATACCATCAGTGGCACCATTGTTTTTATTCATGTTCATTATTTGTACTTGAATTAAGAAATTTGACCAATAAAGTTATATTGTATCTATATACCATTTGTTCAGTTTAGTCACAATAATTAAGGCGAAAAATATTTTGTCAGAAAGCAGCTCGGCTAGCCAGCAGAAAACACCTCAGAACAGCCCTAGAAGGGGTCAATTTTCCAAAATTTTCGGGGGGAGGGCCCCCAGACCCACCGCCACGGGCTTCGCGCCTGCGGCGCTCGCGGTGGCGGGCTTCGCCAGACACCTCGTCCCCCCCCCTTGCAAAAAAAACAAAATTATATGTATATGTATCGGTCCCCCCCCACTTTTAAAACCGGATCGACGCCTATGTCATAAGTACCAAATATTTGACACCCAACAGCCAATGATTAATTAATCAATGTGTTCTAGTGATGTCGTTAAACAACAAAGAATTTTTTTTTATTTAACGACGCACTCAATACATTTTATTTACGGTTATATGGCGTCAGACATATGGTTAAGGACCACACAGATATTGAGAGATGAAACCCGCTGTCGCCACTTCATGGGCTACTCTTTTCGATTAGCAGCAAGGGATCTTTTATATGCACCATCCCAGACAGGGTAGTACATACCACGGCCTTTGATATACCAGTCGTGGTGCACTGGCTGGAACGAGAAATAGCCCAATGGGCCCACCGGCGGGGATCGATCTCACACCGACCGCGCATCGAGCGAGCGCCTTAACACTGGGCTACGCCCCGCCCTTGTCGGTAAACAAAACAAACTTCTATTTAGTAACCATTAATAATAGAGTGTTATAATGTTCATAGGTAATTCAGTTACAAACATATTGGCCTCGGTGGTGTAGTGACTAAGTCATCAGACATAAGGCTGGAAGGTTCTGGGTTCGCAGCCCGGTACTCCCTCCCACACAGAGCGAGTTTAACAACTCAATGGGTAGGTGTTAGGCCACTACACCGACTTCTCTCTCACAGTTTTTGTTTAATCTTATTCAACAAATATAGTGTTTGTTTTTGGGGGGTTTTCTTTGGGGTTTTTCTTCTAAAGTTTATTGTCCCCCAGAAAAAGAAATACGGTAATGCCAGGGTTGGGAGGTCAACAAATATTATTTATGTTTTATAAATTTATAATTTACATACTGTAGAAATTCTTCAAAGATGGCTGGTTCCACATCCGGTATAACTATGTTATCCTGCTCTGCCATTGGGCCCTTTAACATGGCTTCGAACACGCAGCTGCGCAAACTCAGTATAAGTTTGTGCGCCTGCATGTTCTTTTGTGACTGCCCCACCTTGAATACGACGTCAGTATGAACTTCTTTCTGAAGTGAATACTTCAGACATTCAGTTATTGATTTCCCTCTCTGCCAGCTTTGAATAAAGCCTGGCTCAGTCTGACGAGTTGTTTTCCCTGTGTCCTTCTTGTCACTGAAAATACATACAATTATTTGCATGAATACGTTCCTGTTTTACAAGTGGTTTATGTGTGTGTGTGTGTGTGTGTGTGATGTATGTGTGTGTGTGTGTGCTTTGTGTGTGTGTGTGTGTGCTTTGTGTGTGTGTATGTGTGTGTGCCTGTACCAGGGCCGTAGCTAGCGGTAAAAATAATAGAAATTTAAAGACAATCCTCTTCTTAACAGTTTGAGGAGATTTAAGTGTGTAACCTCCCTGAAATGGCTGCAAAATGGTATTCCATTGCTTCTAGATTTCAAAAGTTCATGGTATGCCCTCCATGCTCGTTCATTCCATGAATTCGTCTGCCACCACCCTCCCCGCCCAAAACAAATCCTAGCTACGGGTCTGTGTAGCTGCATACATGTATCTCCTCATAGATAAATTCATGCAGTGAATATCCCTAATAACATATTTAGAGAATATTCAACGAGCTACGAGCCAATACCACCACCACCACCACCACCACCCTCCCCGCCCAAAACAAATCCTAGCTACAGCTCTGTGTAACTGCATACATGTATCTCCTCATAGATAAATTCATGCAGTGAATATCCCTAATAACATATTTAGAGAATACTCAACGAGCTACATGGCAATAGGCCTACCGTTTATCTTGCAGGAGTGAATTGATATTGTCCTTCAAGAGTCTTCACGAGTGCAAGATAAACGGTATTGCCGAGTAGCGAGTTGGGTATTCTATTTATTACCCATTATCAATTTGTATCATTTTATGGAAGATATTCAAACGATACTGTGGCTGAAAACAGGTCTGCAAGTTGAGAATAAGAGACAGCGTTGCGTCATAGCTGTGACGTACGTATCGCTGATGACGTAAGTTAGTTGTTGTCTTGACGTCCACCATGGAAACTATTCTTACGCAAAATTAACCACCTATGGTTTCACTACACAGATGTCATCTGCCATTGAAACCCATGTTAAACTGCCCAACTTCAAGCGAAGATTGCCCATAGAACGGGTTCACGTTGGCACAAACAACATACACCATTGCGAACATACATTATATAAGCATTTATTTTCACTCCAAAATTGAGAACATTTCCGTTTCAGTTTTTTGCTATATGACCTCATCTGGCTGTAGTACAGGTCCGAACAGGTGGTTCATTAACCGATTCACTCCGGCTGTCACTTGCACTATATACCCATGTCCCAAAAGGTCGATGCACAATATTACAAAATAACATGTGCAAAATACAGCCAGAAGGCTTACCATTAAACATACATATTGTTTTAATTCTTCACCATTTCCTAGAAGTGAATATTGCAACCATAACATGTGTCACAATTAGGAACTATAGTGGACCATTATGAATGAACTCTCACCCGGAAGTCATCTGTGTAGTGAGACCTATAGTGAAGCACTGTTTATGACATCAAAACTTATCTAGGGGAAGAAATGTTTGTTTTTGTCTTTCCCTAGGGAAATATCATTTTTGGTGGGCCCATTAAGCTATTTCTCGTTCCAGCCAGTGCACCACGACTGGTAGATCAAAGGTCGTGGATGGTGCAAATAAAAGATCCTTTGCTACTAAGGGAAAATGTAGCAGATTTCCTCTTTAAAACTACGTCAAAATTAACAAATGTTTGACATCCAATAGCCTATCATTAATTAATCAATGTGCTCTAGTGGTGTCTTTAAACTTTTACCGTTCAAAACCTAAGGATTTTAACATTATTAATATTAATTTCTATTCAATATTGTTTTTCCTTAAATACTTTTTTTAAAGAACCCACCCGTAAAGAAGTTTAATTATTTCCATTTAAAACCAATCTCTGAAAGTTTCCTTAAATCAAGGTCATATACGTTCTGTCTGTATGACATGAGAAATATATTCCAGCTGTGTGCAATATTTTCTTCAAATGCATATCATACCTCCATGTGCATTACGTTTATTGGGTGGGTTTTTTGGGCAAATAATCTGTTTTATATATCTTTTTATTTTATATATAATATAAAGTACGGAAGCCGTACCTACGCGGGTCAGGACGTAGCCCAGTGGTAGAGCGCTCGCTCGATGCGCGGTCGGTCTAGGATCGATCTCCGTCGGTAGGACCCAAAGGGCTATTTCTCGTTCCAGCCAGTGCACCACGACTGGCATATCAAAGGATGTGGTATGTACTACCCTGTCTGTGGGATGGTGCATATAAAAGATCCCTTGCTGCTAATCAAAAAGAGTAGCCCATGAAGTGGCGACAGTGGGTTTCCTCTATCAATATCTATATAGTCCTTAACCTTATGTCTGACGCCATATAACCGTAAATAAAATGAGCTGAGTGCGACGTAAAATAAAACATTTCCTTCCTTCCTTCCGTACCTACGCTAATGCAACTAAGGTCGACGTCGTGGTAAGCCATCGGTCTACAGGCCGGTAGGTACTGGGTTCGGATCCCGGTCGAAGCATGGAATTTTTAATCCAGATACCGACTCCAAAACCTGAGTGAGTGCTCTGCAAGGCTCAATGGGTAGGTGTAAACCACTTGCACCGACCAGTGATCCATAACTGGTTCAACAAAGGCCATGGTTTGTGCTATCCTGCCTGTGGGAAGTGCAAATAAAAGATCCCTTGCTGCTAATCGGAAGAGTAGCCCATGTAGTGGCGACAGCGGGTTTCCTCTCAAAATCTGTGTGGTCCTTAACCATATGTCTGACGCCATATAACCGTAAATAAAATGTTTTGAGTGCGTCGTTAAATAAAACATTTCTTTCTTTTCTAAGGTCGACGACAGTCACTTTTCGAACCATCGTTTTAGCTTCGTACACAATCAATATAGCATATCTTACCGTAATTTCACTTAAAATTCACATTTCGTAAAATGTACCATTTTTTAATCAAAAGATTTTCTTCAAACACATTTTTAGATGCATTAGTAATGTTGAAACAAAACAATTTCAATAGCAATTTTGCACTGGGATTTTTTCAGCAATCTTAAAACGGAAACGTCATGTACCTAGTTATGCTTATTGTAAGGAGATGCAAAGTGACGCCATTGGAATACTGAATTCATTCAAATTCAAAATTAGCTATATAATATTATTACAATGCTTCGCCACATTAAAATAAAAACTGGTCAATTAACCTTGACCCCTGTCAAATTTCTATAACAAGCAGACCACGGAGTTTCAAGGTCGGTATTTTTTTCATAATTCTGGACAAATATTAATTTGAAGTTTTAAAAGATGAAAAATAAAAAGTACCTTTTGTAAAACATATCATATCAAAAATTACCATTGGATATCTTTTATATATTGTGTACGAAGCCAAAACAAGGGTCCGAAAAGTGACTGTCGTCGATCTTAGTTCAAATCACAGGGACCTACAGAAAATATAACTAAGGTCATACTAGGTCGGAGTGTAATACAAGACAAATAATCCAAACAAAAACAATAAGGATCTGCCACATGAGCAGCTTGGAGCACTATAAGCAATCATTTATACCTAGCAAAAAAAGTAAAGTTAGTTTTATTTAAAGCCGCACGTCCTAGAACATCCATTGAAAATTTTATAATTTGGTTAATCTACAAACCTGTATGGTCACTTAGATCACGTATTTTATCAAATGGAGTGAAAAAAGCAGGTTTTATACCGATAAATACCATGGGAATCCCCATGTCCCAATTGCTTGAAATAATTTTGAAAGTTTGTATTCTGATGTCACCGGTAGATGTCGCTCGAAGCATGACCATTGCCTACGTCACGACACATTTTACAGACTTGGGGTGGTGCGTTCTTTTTCACCTCTCCTGGACATGTTCCAAACTGTTCTGTCCTGGTTGTATCCACTTAGCAAAATTATTGGTTTTAAGGGTTTGTAAAGTTTGTATTGAGACACTTACTGGTCTGAACTTTATTGTTACTGAAAATGTTCACGAACTGTGAAGAAAAATCTCACAAATGAACAACAACAAGGCGGATGTTGATTGCGCGAACCGTGCACGAGAACCTAGCAAACCGAACCAAAATGATATAATCATGTGGTAATACCAAACGTCTGTGACATTGAAATGGAAATATCCCGTCTAAAAATAGATTAGACCTTGTCTGCTCAACGTTTTTTTCTCAAACGTGCGTCCTTTTTTCAGAAATACGAAAAATGCATTTTGTGGTATTACAAACACCAGGATTACCAAGATTACCAAAAAACACTTCAGGTGAATGGAAATGTATATTCTAAATAATAACCGGTAAGTAAAGTGCAATTTTATTTGTGAAAAAATGGGTTTAATAGCGAAAAACAACGCCGTAATGGTTTACAACTAGCCGTAACTAGGGTGTGTCACTTTAACGACGCCACTAGAACACATTGATTTTTTTTTATCTTATCATCGGCTATTAAACGTCAAACATATGGTCATTCTGACACTATTTTTAGACGAAACCCGCTGTTGCCACATAGGCTACTCTTTTACGATATGCAGCAAGGGATCTTTTATTTCCGCTTCCCACAGGCAGGATAGCACAAAGCATGGCCTTTGTTGAACCAGTTATGGATCACTGGTCGGTGCAAGTAGTTTACACCTACCCATTGAGCCTTGCGGAGCACTCACTCAGGGTTTGGAATCGGTATCTGGATTAAAAATCCCATGCCTCGACTGGGATCCGAACCCAGTACCTACCAACCTGTAGAACGATGGCCTAACCACGACGCCACCGAGGCCGGTTTATACCTAGCACTCCATTCACATGATTATATAATACTATGTGATAAAACATATTTTATGTAAACCAAAAATTTAAAAGAATATTTTTGGGTTTTTTTTTCAAATAATAACAACGATAACGTTAAAATGTTATGGTTTTAAGATTAAACGAACCTTGTGGTGCATGGCATGAAAACATAAGTGTCATCGCTTGAGTTGAAGCTACTTTTACTGAAAAAATAAACAAAACACATATATAGTAAGTAGAGCTGAGCGATATACCGTATTCATTACCGTATTCAGTCTTACTATAGTGATAAACACCTTTTGAAACCGTATGTTAAATTTATTTTTATCTGGACCGGAACTTTTAAATGGGAAATTCCCCTTTTATTTTTACTGCAGTTAGCGCCTTTTATTTACTGACGTCATATATGATTTACAAATTACGCCACATCGTATTTCAAACATTACACAAGGCTGCTGCAGAGTATGATTCTTAACGTTAAGTAAATCCAGGAAAGGAGTTTTGATCATAGATTTAACAAAGTGTTGTTATGACGTTAAATTAAAAACCGTTTTTGTAAAACATATATGAAGGTATGTAATAAATACAGAACTTCACATAGGTTGTTTTCCTATTTATTGCACTCATTAATTTTGCAAAAGAACATACCACAAGACCGCGCAAAATAAACTCGTGCAATAAATAGGAAGCGAAAGCAACGTATGTGAAGTTCTGTATATATATATATATAGTGGAACCTCGTTAGTCCGGACAGTATGGTTATTAAAAAAAAACGTCCGGATTAACGAATTTCCGGAGAACTGAAATGTACGTGATGAGTAACCTCCCTTGATTCACAAACAAAATAAAAACGACACATTTGATTTTTAGAACCAGACATTTCTTCAACCAGTTTTGTTCTGTTGATCCGTCTCATGGTGTGAATAAAGCGCTATTTGCATGTCCGTGAGGCCAGTCTACTATTCAGTAGTGTACTGCCAGGTGCTTGTCTTAAAGTTAGAAAATGCGATTAAATAAAATGAAATACTGTTTAAGACATGTTACATTGTTGATACTAAATGTTTGATTACTAGCGACAACAAGTTTTAAATTTTATTAGTCGTACCGGTTAATGTTGTAAATCTAGGCCACGTGGTTGAGTTCATTTCCACGAAGTTGGTACGTTGTTGAGGAATGCATATTGTTTCTCACTTATATACAATCATTATTAGTTTAAAGTTTTTACGTTTACAAATTATATTTTAAACATATAAAATGGCGAAATTATAATTCATTTCTGCTATATCTACTGATATAATACTAGCGCCGACATGATACATCCCTCCGCCCCTAGCACAGAAATACAACTCTCTCAAAACCGGCGTGAAACTGAATGAGCATTGTTCCACATGTGAAAGAGTCGCGAGCCAGTGTTTTGATAGCAATAACATATAAAGACGTTTCCTTTGTCTTTATTTTGGGTGACTGGCAATACTCTTGAGTTGGACACTAAAACAATTATGAACAGTATTCAGTAATAAATCATACAGGTAAGTTAGGAGGGTAGTTACAAAACGGGGTCATGGGGTACCGTAGGGTATGATCAAGAGTTACCCACTTTTAAAAATAAAATACTCTTCTTTTTTTCATAAAATAAAAACATCAAACACTTGTGAACACTAAATAAACACAGGTGAATGGTTAAATAAACTGCGGTGTGAAACCCCGTGCAGCCATTTTATCTCTCTCGATTCCTTGAGCGTTAATTGGCGGATTACCTTTATGTTCAATCAGCGGCGACCGGTCAAACGAAGCAATTTGCCTTTACTTTTAACATTTGGTTCAGAATTATGACCGTCCGGTTCCGGAAGCTGAATATCTGGATTAATGAATAACTTTACTGAGAGATCGTTTCGTTTTGCAAAAAAAAAATTATTAAGGTGAGTAAATTGAGGATTAACGGTTCCACTAACGAGGTTCCACTGTATATGTATATATATATATATATATACACACACACACACCACACACACACATACATACATTAGGTGAAATTCCGGAATTTTTAAAGTTTATTAAAGCTAATTTTTCGTCCATGCACAAATTACAGTGAATTTTAAATAAGAGAAATGAAATCTTAGTTACATGTAGACACACTCCGAAAAAGAACAATTATCGAGACCAAAAATAGACAACATCATAACGTGTTCATATAGTGACGTCATATATTAGTAACGGTTATCTTCGCCTGAATATCGCCGTTTAGCGTGAAACTTGAAGTAGCGATAATCACCTACTGTATGTATATAGGCCTATACTATGCTCCATTTTAATATTTTAATATGTTAAGCATCATACAATAAAAAGCTGAACCACAAATACTATATATATATATATATATATATATATATACCGTTTGGTATCCGTATCGGTATCATGTCAATACCAATTTACCGTACCGATGTCAAGCTTAGACAGACAGATAATGTATTAACATCTCACCTTATGTCTACCAATAACTAATTCGTATTCCGTAACATACACAAATAAAATATAACAAATAGGTGCGGACCTGTTCAAATACCTCTTATCATGCCAGGCGTCCACCAACCCCCTCTATTCACAATCCCCTGAATCCGCCCCTGATAAGTATTGAGTAGATCTTCCTGTCAGTCTTTAACACGTGAACATACCTTGTTACTTGCCTTGGCCAGCTTCCATCTTCATTTATCTGCTCAATAACTATCACCTACAAAATTTAAGCAACAACACATTTGATCCAAGAAAACATTAGAGGGCAGTATTACATATAAATAATAATTCTGGGGTATTGGTATTATACAGGGGTGGGACGTAATCCAGTGGTAAAGACCTCGCTTGATGCCCGGTTGGTTTGGGATCGATCCCCGCCGGTGGGCCCATTGGGCTATTTCTCGTTCCAGTCAGTGTACCACGACTGGTGTATCAAAGGCTGTGGTATGTGCTATCTTGTCTCTTGGATGGTGCATATAAGACATCCCTCGCTACTAATGGAAAAATGCTGCAGGTTTCCTCTCTAAGACTGTCTGACATCCAACAGCCCATGCTTACTAAATCAATGTGCTCAAGTGGTGTCATTAAACAAAACATATGTTTGTATTCTACAAGGATGCAGTCAGATAGAAGTATTAACATATTGAGAGGAAATGCAGGTATATTTAACGACACCTCAGCACATGTTTGTTGTCTATAATAGGGATGTTGCCCAGATCGAGTGTAATCTAAAATTGATCGGTTTAGCTCTAACGATGCGATGATAGATTATAAATATCCATGATCGATTGTGTGGGAAAATGTTAACTGTAATTCTTCCTCCATGAACACAACCCCAAATCCCAGCACATTTTGTTTTCATTTATTGTTAACCTAATCTCCTGTCACTACAGCCATCCTCTTAAAAAAAAAAAAAAAAAAAAAAAAAAAAAAAAAAAAATCCGACGCCATATAACCGTAAATAAAACGTGTTGAGTGCGTCGTTCAATAAAAAATTTTGTCCTTCCTTCCATTTCCTCTTAAAAACGTATAAGGCTAATGTCTTAATCATTTAATCTTAGTTTATGACAAGGCCAGTGACCATGATACCATTTTATATTGTCGTTAAAATTAGAAGTTAGTATATGACAAGTTTAATTACCATATTTCTATTTTATATTGTATTTTTAAAATAAATAACATGAAAGACTGTAATAGCCACGATATTAAGTTATAAACTGATTCCCGCCATTACGTGAAATTTCATGACTTTTTCCAGAATTGTTAACAAGAAAAACAATTTCAAGACTTTTTTTTATGACAGTTGATATTTTCCCATGTTTTACCATGACCGTTGGAACCCTGTTGTAGAAATGCACCCAGAGGCGGACCTAGGGCCCCTCCCCCTAAATTTTGCGATAGTTATAATTTTATTATATATTAATTTTCATTTTTTTATGATCCCCTCCAAACCTCCCCCAAAGTTCCCTTGGCATTCCACCTCATGTCACTGGGGCCCCCCTAAATGGATTTTTTGGATCCGCCACTGGCACCGATACAGGTGAGAGTTTGTGTCAATGGCTAACCTCAACACTATGTGTATAATGCACCACCCAGTGGTGACAACATAACATGTACTTGACAAGACTAAAAATAATTATAGATATAATGTGATATATCACCTGTCCATGGTAGAGCCCTGCATCTTGTAGTGTATTGTCAGGTTTGTTCAGAGGTTCGTACGTGCTGCTCATGTAGCGATTCCAAAGACGAACTGCTTTCTCGTCAGGGATGTCGAACGTGCGTCTCATTTCCTTATGTAGATTATCTGTCAGTAAGAAATAAAATGACCTGAAATTACTGCTAACAAACTAGCCAGGAATTACCCCAAAACCGGATATTTCACACAGTCACTTTTTAAATATCGGTACATAAGAGAACCTCTCTAAACCGGATACCCCTAAAATACGGACTTTTAAACCGGTGAGGTTTCATGGTCCTTAATGTTCTAAATTCTAACACGTTACCCCTCAAAACACCGGATTCTGTACACCATCGGCTACAACGTTTCTAGCAATGGATTCATGCAATATACAGTTCTCAGCATTCTAGCACAATATATAGGGAACAGACCTCACCACAAAATGTAATATATAGAGTGTGGGAAAATGTGTTAAATCAGGATATAGTGATTCAATTCAAACCCAGTTGTGATTAGTATAGTAGATGAGATCATTTCTGATTCATTTTAATGAAATATTTCCTAATTTAACCCACTTTTAAAAACACTTAATTTGTATATGCTTGGATTTGGTTTTCTGAAAATCTGTTAGGGTTTGTTGTTGTTGTTGCTGTTGTAGTTTTGTTTTGTTTGGTTGGGATCTGCCTGGTGGAAACTGAAGAAGTCAAAGATGTTGTTTGAAATCTGACTGATGAAACATGACGGCCATATTGGAATTTGAATTGGCCCCCCAAAATATAATAATAACAGGTCCATGAGATTTGTAATGAAATTTGCCTGCTGGAACTTGGTAGAAGTCGAAAATGTCTCGGTCAATCAGAGGCTAGGATGGTCATCTTGGATTTTGAATTGCTCCGAAAAATAAGAGCACTTGGTCAGAGCCATGAGTGGATCATTTATATAAAGATCGCCACCCTCGGTGGTGTCGTGGTTAAACCATCGAACATAAGACAGGTAGGGACTGGGTTCGCAGCCCGGTACCGTCTCCCACCCAGAGCGAGTTTTCATGACTTAACTGGTAGGTGTAAGACCACTATATACACCTTCTTTTCTCTCACTAACCACTAACAACTAACCCATTGTCCTGGACAGACAGCCCAGAAATAGCTGAGATGTGTGCCCAGGAGAGCGTGCTTGAACCTTAATTGGTTATAAGCACGGACATAAGTTGAACTGAAATTAATATATCAAGACTGGTTGAAATTTGCCTGCTTGAACTTGAGAAGAAGTCGAAGATGTCTCAGAGAATCAGAGGTCATGAAGACCCTGTTTGGTTTAAATCGGACTTGTTGAACTTAAGAAGAAATCAATAACGTTTCAGCAAATCAGAGGTCATGAAGACCCTGTTTGGTTTAAATCGGACTTGTTGAACTTAAGAAGAAATCAGTAATGTTTCAGCAAATCAGAGGTCATGAAGACCCTGTTTGGTTTAAATCTGACTTGTTGAACTTAAGAAGAAATCAATAATGTTTCAGAAAATCAGAGGTCATGAAGACCCTGTTTGGTTTAAATCTGATCTGTTGAACTTACGAAGAAATTAATAATGTTTCAGCAAATCAGAACCATAATAGGATCATTTGGACCACGTTTGATTGAAACCTGCTTGGTGGAACTGGAGAAGAAATCAATAATGTTTCAGCAAATCAGAACCATAATAGGATCATTTGGACCACGTTTGCTAATACTAATAATTAACAAAAAAAGTTGGCCAATCCTGGAAGAAAAGTATCATTTGGACCACGTTTGATTGAAACCTGCTTGGTGGAATTGGAGAAGAAATCAATCATGGCTCTTTTGGCCCGGGAAAGCTAATACTAATAATTAACAAAAAAAGTTAACCAATCCTGGAAGAAAAGTAATAGATATAAAATGTGCTTAACAAAATCAGCACGAAACAATAACAAATACACATATATTACACCAATATACACAATGCACCTGCACAAGAAGGAAACAAAAAACCCCACTAAAAACAGTGGTCCTTACACAGCACAACCGATCCATTCAAATTTATTGGAAAATCCGAAACTGGGCAATCTCTGCCCAATTTTAATTTGGCAAAACTAATCCATGTAATTTATGATAAATAGATAAACAAAATAACTATGGGTATCTGGAAGTGTTTGGTTTTAATAGATGGTTTAGCAAATGTTTGTGATCACCCAGAGCAAACCGTGTATAATAAAGCCTGATCAGCTATTTTCAAGTATATTAATTTAGAACAGAAATAATGTTATCAATGCGCTATATCATTTACAAATTAGTGTAAAGAACCAGAAGTATTTATTTTAATTTAAATGTCAGAGCCAAATTATGTAAAATTATTTCAAATATACTAAAAGGCAAAAGTTATTTAACACACAAAAGACAAACATAATTTATGATCATTTTTTGCTGCCGTGTATGTATTGTAATGTTATAATATGGGTAGAGCAATGTCCGAAGGTATGGAAACGAGCAATAGTCCATGAAAAGGGCGCATCTGCCATATGCAAATGAGCCACAGCACTAGAGGGGGTCCAGAGCGAAGTTCATACTGCCAGTAGCAAGTGTGTCCACCTTGAGCATTGATACAGGCCTGGCACCGTCGTCTCATTGAGGCCACTTAACGCTGGAGTAGGTTCCTGGGAATGCCTGTTTCGCATTCGTTTAGGATCCATGCGTCTTGGTGAGGGGTTGTCACGGGTGGTCGTCCGCTACGGGGACGGTACCTGACCTGGTTGTTTTGTTAATATTGTTGCCATAAGTGCCATATGGTGTTTCTGTGGCCGTTGATTTGACATGCGATGTCACGCTGCGAGGTCCCAGATTCAAGCATCCCTATGACTCACCATCTGTCATTTTCACTGAGGCGTGGCATGACGAAACTGCATGAAACAGTTTACTAATGGTGTTTTTCTGACTTCTGGACTTCTGAAGGCTGCACAGAGTGGCACTGATTTTACGACTGAATGTCTGGCATTTTATGGTGAACACTGGACAGGATTTCTCCCGAATATTCCAGTTTCTTGCACAAAGCATGCAATCCCTGCAACAACTGCTTGAATGCATTTCTTTTAGCTGTTTCATGCACCCAGGAGAGCGTGCTTGAACCTTAATTGGTTATAAGCACGGACATAAGTTGAACTGAAATTAATATATCAAGACTGGTTGAAATTTGCCTGCTTGAACTTGAGAAGAAGTCGAAGATGTCTCAGAGAATCAGAGGTCATGAAGACCCTGTTTGGTTTAAATCGGACTTGTTGAACTTAAGAAGAAATCAATAATGTTTCAGCAAATCAGAGGTCATGAAGACCCTGTTTGGTTTAAATCGGACTTGTTGAAATTAAGAAGAAATCAATAATGTTTCAGAAAATCAGAGGTCATGAAGACCCTGTTTGGTTTAAATCGGACTTGTTGAACTTAAGAAGAAATCAATAATGTTTCAGAAAATCAGAGGTCATGAAGACCCTGTTTGGTTTAAATCGGACTTGTTGAACTTAAGAAGAAATCAATAATGTTTCAGCAAATCAGAGGTCATGAAGACCCTGTTTGGTTTAAATCGGACTTGTTGAACTTAAGAAGAAATCAATAATGTTTCAGCAAATCAGAGGTCATGAAGACCCTGTTTGGTTTAAATCGGACTTGTTGAACTTAAGAAGAAATCAATAATGTTTCAGAAAATCAGAGGTCATGAAGACCCTGTTTGGTTTAAATCGAACTTGTTGGAACTTAAGAAGAAATCAATAATGTTTCAGAAAATCAGAGGTCATGAAGACCCTGTTTGGTTTAAATCGGACTTGTTGAACTTAAGAAGAAATCAATAATGTTTCAGAAAATCAGAGGTCATGAAGACCCTGTTTGGTTTAAATCGGACTTGTTGAACTTAAGAAGAAATCAATAATGTTTCAGAAAATCAGAGGTCATGAAGACCCTGTTTGGTTTAAATCGGACTTGTTGGAACTTAAGAAGAAATCAATAATGTTTCAGAAAATCAGAGGTCATGAAGACCCTGTTTGGTTCCAATCTGATCTGTTGAACTGAATCAGAACCATAATAGGATCATTTGGACCACGTTTGCTAATACTAATAATTAACAAAAAAAGTGGGCCAATCCTGGAAGAAAAGTATCATTTGGACCACGTTTGATTGAAACCTGCTTGGTGGAATTGGAGAAGAAATCAATCATGGCTCTTTTGGCCCGGGAAAGCTAATACTAATAATTAACAAAAAAAGTTAACCAATCCTGGAAGAAAAGTAATAGATATAAAATGTGCTTAACAAAATCAGCACGAAACAATAACAAATACACATATATTACACCAATATACACAATGCACAAGAAGGAAACAAAAACCCCCACTAAAAACAGTGGTCCTTACGCAGCACAACCGATCCATTCAAATTTATTGGAAAATCCGAAACTGGGCAATCTCTGCCCAATTTTAATTTGGCAAAACTAATCCATGTAATTTATGATAAATAGATAAACAAAATAACTATGGGTATCTGGAAGTGTTTGGTTTTAATAGATGGTTTAGCAAATGTTTGTGATCACCCAGAGCAAACCGTGTATAATAAAGCCTGATCAGCTATTTTCAAGTATATTAATTTAGAACAGAAATAATGTTATCAATGCGCTATATCATTTACAAATTAGTGTAAAGAACCAGAAGTATTTATTTTAATTTAATTTCAAATATACTAAAAGGCAAAAGTTATTGTAACACACAAAAGACAAACATAATTTATGATAATTTTTTGCTGCCGTGTATGTATTGTAATGTTATAATATGGGTAGAGCAATGTCCGAAGGTATGGAAACGAGCAATAGTCCATGAAAAGGGCGCATCTGCCATATGCAAATGAGCCACAGCACTAGAGGGGGTCCAGAGCGAAGTTCATACTGCCAGTAGCAAGTGTGTCCACCTTGAGCATTGATACAGGCCTGGCACCGTCGTCTCATTGAGGCCACTTAACGCTGGAGTAGGTTCCTGGGAATGCCTGTTTCGCATTCGTTTAGGATCCATGCGTCTTGGTGAGGGGTTGTCACGGGTGGTCGTCCGCTACGGGGACGGTACCTGACCTGGTTGTTTTGTTAATATTGTTGCCATAAGTGCCATATGGTGTTTCTGTGGCCGTTGATTTGACATGCGATGTCACGCTGCGAGGTCCCAGATTCAAGCATCCCTATGACTCACCATCTGTCATTTTCACTGAGGCGTGGCATGACGAAACTGCATGAAACAGTTTACTAATGGTGTTTTTCTGACTTCTGGACTTCTGAAGGCTGCACAGAGTGGCACTGATTTACGACTGAATGTCTCGCATTTTATGGTGAACACTGGACAGGATTTCTCCCGAATATTCCAGGTTTCTTGCACAAAGCATGCAATCCCTGCATCAACTGCTTGAATGCATTTCTTCTAGCTGTTTCATGCACATTTTCTCTGGTTTACATCCATAAATACATTAACAAATTTATGACTCCAAACAATCCGTGTCACAATAACTTTAAAATCTTCTTTTCACTTTATGGATTACTTATTTAAAATATTTTAAATCTAAGCAGTTAACTGTTATTAAAACAAGTACTGGGTTAAATAAGCACCACTGTTTGCAATGGGAGTTTGCACTGTCACCATATATTACAGTTATACCTATGGTATCAGTTCGACTGAAGAACTTGTTCACAAATGTGTTGGATTCGAAATTTTCACAAAGCTTCAATTCGAGAAGGTACACCTCCACTTTACAATGTTTCACAAACATTCCCACCTCAATGACCTTCCGAGAAATAGCTTCCTAGAAAGAAACAAAACAGACTATGTCAAACGTTCCTAAATCAAACGCAGTATAGTTTGAGACGACAATGTAACTGTAACACATAAACTGTAAAACCCCTGGATGTTTAGTCGGTTAATGTACATACAAGAATGACAGCCCCAGATGTGAAACTAGCTCTGCACCCGGTCTGGTGGTGTGATATAAATGATGACAAACGTGAAACAAATGTCAAGACTGGGCAAAATATAAATATAATATTGTGCCAGACCATGACGCGAGGTATGAGCTGTAAAAGACAATGATAATACTGTTTTGGTCAAGTTGCAGGGTAAGATTTGAAAAATATGTAAACATATACTGTTCCAGGACGTGGTGAAATATAAACTGTGAATGAAAAAGAAATAATACACACAAATATATATATAGATATATATATATACTCTTAAAAAAAAGAAACGCAAAAGGGTACAAATGGGTTATAACTCCGATTTTATGTTTCCTACCGGTTCATGCTTTGTGAATATAAGGTCATTGCATGTCCCAAACACATTCCCACGGTTACATTCGATAAAACGCAGCTACTGTACAATAAAGTTCCAAAATGTGAATATTCGCAAAAACGCAGCCACGTGCAAACCATGTCACCACTGCACGTGCGTTGTCTGCACGTGCAACATGAACACCGACAGTATAAAAGTGCAGGGTGTTCGCTTGCCTGGCCTCTGTATCTGGCCGACAGTTGACAATCCAGGACATGCCACGTCTCAGTGAACCGCAGAGAAACAATGCCATCGGCCGACTAGACGCAGGCGAATCCAGAACGGCCGTTGCCAGGGCATTCCATGTGTCCCCAAGCACCATCTCCAGACTGTGGGACCGTTACCAGCAACATGGATCAACACGTGACCTCCCTAGATCCGGTCGACCACGGGTCACTACCCCCGGGCAGGACCGCTACATCCGGGTACGCCACCTTCGGGAACGATTGACTACTGCCACCTCCACAGTCGCAGCTATACCAGGTTTGCGCAGGATATCCGACCAGACCGTACGGAACCGCCTACGTGAGGTAGGAATTCGTGCCAGACGTCCAGTTCGAGGTGTCATCTTAACACCACAACACCGTCGACTCCGACTGCAGTGGTGCCAGATTCATCGACAATGGCCTCAACTGCGATGGAGACAGGTGTGGTTCAGTGACGAGTCCCGATTTCTGCTCCGACGTCATGATGGAAGATGTCGCGTGTATAGGCGTCGTGGTGAACGTTATGCGGCAAACTGCGTGCAGGAAGTGGACAGATTCGGCGGGGGTAGTGTCATGGTGTGGGCAGCCATCTCACACACTGGCAGAACTGACCTGGTCCACGTGCAGGGCAACCTGAATGCACAGGGCTACATTGACCAGATCCTCCGGCCACACATCGTTCCAGTTATGGCCAACGCCAACGCAGTGTTCCAACATGACAACGCCAGGCCTCACACAGCACGTCTCACAACGGCTTTCCTACAGAACAACAACATTAATGTCCTTCCTTGGCCATCGATATCACCGGATTTGAACCCAATTGAGCATCTATGGGACGAGTTGGACCGACGCCTCCGACAGCGACAACCACAGCACCAGACCCTGCCCGAGCTGGCAGCAGCCTTGCAGGCCGAGTGGGCCACCATCCCCCGGGACGTCATCCGTACTCTGGTTGCTTCAATGGGCAGGCGGTGCCAGGCAGTTGTCAACACACGCGGAGGCCACACCCGGTATTGACTCCAGATGACCTTGACCTTGGTGGTGTGTCCTATCACTTACTCACAATGGACTAGAGTGAATTGTGAACAATCCTGCAACATTTGGTAATTATCGGACTCACCATTCAATAATTAAATCAATTCTCCAAATGTTACGACAATGTGGTTTTGCGTTTCTTCTTTTGAAGAGTATATATACATGTATAGTCTCAGTGATATCATTGGTATGTGAATTGAAAAACAAGTAACAATGACACTGTTCTGGTTAATCAGAAAACAAAACGTCAATTATTTTTTATGATTTGTATCTTAATTTAACTGAACTTTGTATCTTAATGTGTATCCACTTGTAAAATGCTGGGAGGGGTCTTAACATAGATTAAGGTTGTTAGCTAATCCCATTATGTTTTGACAAATAAATATTCTTTAAACTTAGATATTTTTGGCTTCTTCGTTGTACTGTTGGGTTTTTGTTGTGGGGTTGTTTTTTGTTGTTGTTGTTTGTTTTGTTTTTTTTGTTTTTTTTTTGGGGGGGGGGGGGTCAAGTGCTATAACATATAACTATTTATAACACTATTAATAAATCTGTCACGATCTAATAGCGAGAAATGTGAAAAGTAAAGTTTGTTTTGTTTAAAGGCACCACTAGAATACATTGATTTATTCATCATATCAACTATGGGGTCTTTTAGATGTTCTACATACAGGACAGCACATACCAGTCTTAGTGCATTGCCAGGACAGAAGAAAAGACACTCAGAGAATGGGTTCCCTGATGGGGTTTGATCCACAGGCGAACACGCTACTAACCAAATTAGATCCCACCCCCAAATGGGGAAATGTAATACTGTTCAGGTAATTTGGCTCGATATTAATAGTGGAAGAGATACAAAAAACAAAATACTGTTCCAGGCAAGTTGTAAGACATAAATTGTGAAAGAAGTAACAATGTATTACTAAGTAGTTACACATACCTGTCCTACCGCAGTCCCATACCAAGCCACTAATTTGGACCAGGCCTCAGCCGGCAGTAAATAGTAGTCAAGATCATCAACAAGATGTTCCTTCAAGGTCTTGTTGTCTTCTGAGAAACAAACAGCAATTTTAAATGATACCATTCTAACTGAAAGGAGCGGTAAAGTCAAGTTCGTTTCTACATTGTAATTAATTTAGATTCATTATCATTACAAATAAAACAGGCAGGTAAAATTCATTTATTTTATTCTGGCCATACTTGTGTTAATGCTTACTACATTTGCTATAAAAACGAAGATTGAAAATATATGAACAAATCCAGTAAAAACATAATTCCAAATGAAAAAATGTTTTTGTGTTGTTGTTCAGGGCTTCTAGATTATGGTAGCCCCACTCCCATGGCTAGTAAATAACTATATTGCCATGCCCAAGGCTAATGAAATGGTTTTGGTCAAATGTTCCAGTTAAGTCATTTTGTAAATACGAATATCTTGCCCCCACCCATCCCCCAATGTTAGTGTTTTTAAGCTCTATCTCCCTCTTTAGGTGATATATCTTATTATTACTATTATTTAGTAAAATTGTATTAACTTAAAGTAAAGTAGAGCTAGTGAATTTTTAATCATGGCTAGTAATTTTTTTAAATCACCAATCCCATGGCTAGTGGATTTTATAAACATTCCAGAAGACCTGTGCTGTTATTATTATACTATTATTATTATTGGGGGAAAAAAGAAAAAAAGAAACCTCCCGGGAACCAAGTGTAGCAAGGCATTTCCGACAAGCGAAGCATGAAATATGAACAAAACCCACAAAAAACAAAACCCTCAGCAATGTGAAGAAAGTTTACATCTTCCAGTACTAGAAAACAATTCTAAAAATTAATATGTCATCGAAACACGTAATTAAAAATGTTAAATACTCACCACTAATTGCATTAAATAGATACTTTTAAAATGTGGAATATACAAGTACCTTTTAGTAAGGAGGAATGATCTATTGGTCCAGGATTGGCACGGTCTTCACCTGCTTGATCAATATCCCACGATTCAAACCCAACAAACATTTTCCACTGCTTAAACCACCATATGTCAACCAGATACCTGGAATAACAATACACAATTATAATATATATATATTAAGATATAAGTGCTATCATACAAATGAACAAGCACTGTTGACTATAAATAACTATTCAAAAGTCAATTCATTATGCACTGATTTTTCTCTAGAAAGTAATTCAAGACTCGGTTCATTGTGTGGAATGGAAAGCAATCCACTTTTGACAATTTAATCTAAAAGAAAGTGCCAAATATTGAGAGAATCAATTCTAGACCGTTATCTAGAGAATAATATATGAGTGTCCGTTAGATACCATTTATCTCACAACGAGTTGCTTTAAAAAGTATCTAACGAGCAAAAGCGAGTTTGATGCGTTTTTAAACAACGAGTTGTGAGATAAATGGTATCTACCAGACACGAATGTATTATTCTATGTCTTAAACCAGGTTTTAAGCAAATTTTAACATCTTTTTCGACTAAAAGTTATGAACTTGTAGCTGACTTGCGTGTCACTGACACATGAATGTCAGGTTAACTATACATCACAGTGTAATAGATTTCCATTGTGTAGTTGTTTCATTGGATGTATGGCATTGGTGACCTGGTCATCACCTAGGAGCAGTCATGTCTTGAAATTGTTAACACTCGTACGTGAAACAAAAAATAACACATGGTGTTCTCACCAATGGGTGTGTAACAAAATAATATAAAACTCATTTTATATAAATTTAAACTAATCGAGGTTTTTTCTTTTTCATTTTTAAAATTCAATATTTACATGTATTGTCTATCATCGTCATTGTCGACACTAATTTCTTAATCTGAATAACTGCACAAAGATTTAACATAGACCGTAGACCATAGCATGTACTGTTTTCAATACAAAAGAGGTTTAATTTACAACTAAATTTAATTAAAATGCTAGCCTCAATAAATAGATAGCAATAAATTTAACAGGGATATTTTATATTTAGGAGATAATCATATGGAGTTTTTAGATTTGCGGGTGTTATTGTCTATTTGATCCCGCAAATGTCATTTTTGACGGAATAAAAGTAAAAGTAAAGTTTGTTTTATTTAACGACGCCGCTAGAGCACATTGATTTTTTATCTTATCATCGGCTATTGGACGTCAAACATATGGTCATTCTGACACTGTTTTTAGAGGAAACCCGCTGTCGCCACATAGGCTACTCTTTTTACGACAGGCAGCAAGGGATCTTTTATTTGCGCTTCCCACAGGCAGGATAGCACAAACCATGGCCTTTGTTGAACCAGTTATGGATCACTGGTCGGTGCATGTGGTTTACACCTACCCATTGAGCCTTGCGGAGCACTCACTCAGGGTTTGGAGTCGGTATCTCGATTAAAAATCCCATGCCTCGACTGGGATCCGAACCCAGTACCTACCAGCCTGTAGACCGATGGCCTGCCACGATGCCACCGAGGCCGGTTTGACGGAATAAACCTTTATCCATTGTCAAGACTGGTCGGTAAAGAGTAAAGTGGTAAAACGCTCGCTTGATGCGCAGTCGGTCTGGGGTCGATCCCCGTATCTAAACACAATGCAGAGATGAATGGAACTTTGGCAAAATAGTGGTTGATTCCATGAATCTTAGCTATGCATTTTCTGTGTGTTTATAAATATATTTTTCCAGAAGACACCTATTAATTAGTTTGACAATATTGACATAATAGTGAGCCAGTGATCTAATATTAACCAATGTTTTAAGTTTGATTTTTGTTCTTCTAAAACGCCACTAGCCACAGGGCCAGTTGGTTTGTAGCTCGATACATCTGCCGTGACTTGAGTTTGAATTATAGGCTGCCTATAATATCATATGTAACATTTAGAACTACAGCTTACAATTTGAAAAATTAAATATTGAGATATTTCATAGATCAACTGATTTTCACATATAAATACACAAAGTGTATTGCATGAACAGGCTGACAAACGAAATCTGTGAAACGAGTTTATTTTGGTGCATAGAACAATTCTCAAAATGTTATTTGTACTTGGTTCGTTTTGACCAAAGACGAGTACGTTTTGGTAAGATATATTTTGGTTTACGTACGTTTTGGTTTGGTGTGTTTTGGTTTAGGTACGGGTTGTTTAAATTAATTATAATTATTATTAATAAATAGGGAACAGTTTGACCAAAACATGGGTACGTTTCGGCATGGGTAAATTTTGACCAAAAGGTGGGTACGTTTTGATTAAAAGGTGTGTACATTTTGATCAAAAGGTGGGTACGTTTTAACCAAAAATTGGATATGCAAATATCAAGGTAAATATATTTTATGTTTGTTTCACCATAAACAATTCAAGGTCTGTATATTTTAAAACTTTGTATAGAAATCAAAATGTTTTTAAAACGTTCCAAGTAATTTTGTTTGGAATTGAAAAAGATTCCAAAACATTTCTATTGCCAAATAAATTGTTTCTCGTCTATTTCAGAAGATTACACTCCACCACAATGTGACGCACACTGACAGTACACTGGCAATGTCCACACTGAGGAGGATGGTCCTTCGTTAAAATAAAATAATACATCAAATATGTATGGCTGATGTGAGCGCGACTGAAGACCACTTCATCCTTCCTATGTTAGGAAAGAAATGTTTTATTTAACGACGCACTCAACACATTTTATTTACTGTTATATGACGTCGGACATATGGTTATGGACCACACAGATATTGAGGGAGGAAACCAGCTGTCGCCACTTCATGGGCTACTCTTTTCGATTAGCAGCAAGGGATATTTTATATGCACCACACCACAGATAAGATCGCACACACTACGGATTTTGATATATCAGTCGTGGTGCATTGGCTGGAGCGAGAAATAACCCAATGGGCCCCACCGACGGGGCCTTCCTAGGAAGGCGGGACGTAGTTCAGTGGCAAAGTGCTCGCTTGATGCGCATTTGATCTAGGATCGATCCCCGACATATTGGGTCCATTGGGCTATTTCTCGTTCCAGCCACTGTACCACAACTGGTATATATAAAATGCTCAGGTGTGTGCTAACTTGTATGTTACATAGTGTATATAACAGGTCCTTTGCTACTAATTAAAAACCCCCACAAAAAAACAACAACAAAAAACAACAACATTAGTAGCGGTTTTCTCTCTAAAATTACCACCCAAATTACCAAATGTTTGACATCCAATAACTGATGGTTATTAATAAATCAATGTGTTCTAATGGAGTCGTTAACCAAACAACATTTTAACCTTCCTGGGACAGCCACTCTCCCAAGACTAGTTTGAAACTCGTAGTCGATGACCATGGATCTAATTGTGTTGTTGCTGTTGTTATTATTGTGTTTAGGGTGTGTATTTGTGTGTTGCTCTGTTCTTTTCAAGGCTTTGTGTTCAGATACTGAAAACACATTTGCCCGTTGGAACTCGTTTAATATCTGCAAACTTAAAATGCAACTACACGTATTTATATAGACAATTTTTATTGTCAAAAACTAATAGCATTAATTGTCTTGTTTCTTGATATGTAGTTTTTGCATTTACAAATCAAGTTATCTGTGTTAAGAAGGAAGGAATGTTTTATCTAACAACGCACTCAACACATTTATTTACGGTTATATAGCGTCGGACATATGGTTAAGAACCACACAGATATTTAGGGAGGAAACCCGCTATCGCCACTTCATGGGCTACTCTTTTTGATTAACAGCAAAGGAATCTTTATATGCACCATCCCACAGACAGGATACTACATACCTCGACCTTTGATATGCCAGTCGTGGTGCACTTGGTAGAACGAGAAATATCCCAATGGGCCCACTGATGGGGATCGATCCCAGACCGACCGCGCATTGAGCGAGTGCTTTATCACTGGGCTACCTGTGTTAGGATATGCACCTGCTACTGCTGACGTCAGTCTGCGTGTTACCATTTCTTACATACAGTGGTAGAGATGGTCTGGAATACAATTTTTCTTCAGTTCTGGTGAGACCGCAAGTTAAAAAACTGTTCAGACTTCTACTCAGTTTCGGGTTGGGACATAGCCCAGTGGTAAAGCGCTTGCCTGATCCATGGACGGTCTGGGATCGATTCCAGTCAGAGGGACCATCCGGCTACTTCTCGATCCATCTAGTGCGCCACGATTGGTGTACAAAAAACATGATTTTTTTCTACTATCTGTTTTAGTTCAATGGTTAACCGTTATATCTCTTTGGTACTAAATAATATCATAATTGTTGTGTTTTGTTGTTGTTGTTGTTTTGTTTTGTTTTTATTATTATTGTTTTTTGTTGTTTTTTTTAATTATATATATATATATATATATAAACAGACTAGATGTTTCCTTTTCTTGATTCTCAGTGCCAAAAAAAAAAAAACGTGTGGGAAAAAAAAAACTCTGCTAAAATCATCTTTAGTACTTGATATAATATTGGGGGAGATGCGAATTAACACTTTGATCGAACTTGTCAAACTGGGGGCGACATGACTTGGGGCGATCTGGTTTGGGGTCGAAACGTCTGGCATACCTCTCGTCCCGAAAGTATGTCAGTTCGGCTGTTCAGTAACACATACATAAATATGTATTTAAGTTTAAGAAACAGTCTAAAACACTGACTTACCAAGTGTCTCCCTTTTCAAGGGTCTGCTTCATTAGATATTCTATTTCAAGCTTCTGTGTTTCGTAGTCCGGTGGACCGACTTCCGCCATTTTCGTTTAGAAGTCACGTCTTTATTAATAGATGTATCTGGAACTGGAAACTCATTTTGCGTGCCCCTATCCACTAGGGTTCAGGCACGCCCACCCCGGATTCAGCCTCTGACCTCGCCAGTGACTGACTCCGGGGCGGGAGGGGGCGGGGGAGTGTATGAAAAGATGCAGGGGGTAATTTTAAATAGTGTGGTATGACCACTTAAAAAAGAACTCAAACAGTTAAAACAATTTGGGATCTATCATTATTAGATATTATTTAATATATTACTTATAGTAGCACCATAAACTAATAAAACCTATATCATTCTATTCTATTAATATGTATTTAGTAGGTGCAAAGTTGTGATTACATTTTCAGTCGGGCAGTTCAAAAGAAATATATACTATAATTGTTGATTGATAATATTATTTATATATTTGTATATATTTTTTGATTAAAATTAGCCCTGGAGGTTAAAGGGTTCGCAAAGGGGGGAGAGCAGCGCCACAGGCCAATGCGGCGCTCCAACAGGCCGGCGGCCCATTCCGGTCAGTCCGGATTTCCATGGGGGGGGGGCGTTCCGGGGGGGGGGAGGCCTCCTAACAGGCATCCCTATCGGTCAAAACCGCCAACGCCCTATCGCACCCAAATAAGCACCCTACCACGGCGTCCCCCCCATCCCGCCCCCCCCCAGGTTATCCATACAACACGGGTGGGCCATATTTAAATGATATGAATGGTATGATATGATGATATATGATGAAAGGCCCGCGAGTCGCCGTCTGGTGTGGCGGTGAAACGTATGTGCCGTCATTGTTGTTGTTAGTTGGCAGGTGTGTTGATCCAGTTCATGGAGTGAGGTGTCCTCGCCGTTCTCCCCAAGCATTCGTAAGCTCTACACCCGAAGGGGTGCGTCACCTATACGGATGACAGATGCCATTACTATATAATCCTCGGTGTCACCCAAGAATCCACTTATTCGTTAAGTGGGTGGCTCCGAGTACCGGTCAGGTTTTTTTGTTTGTATATATACAATATTGACCGATCAAATTAATACCGTTTAAAACCTGTTTGATTTAAAAAAAACGGGTACATGTAATTTAAAATAATACTAAATTAAAATGCTAAAAGGAAGATTTTAAACAACTATTTACTACATTTATTATAACAATTAATTAAAAGTATAATCAATATACCATATATATTTAAAAACTAAAACACATTCACACCCAGCCATATATTCCGCCTGAGGCGGGCGGCACAAACACTGCCAGGTGTATGCGCCGCCAAACCACGGCGAAAAAAACAAACATTCACGCAACCACTCTCACACTAGTTTCAGATAGTAATTTTCTTGGCCGGCTAAAAGCGCGGACCAAATAGAAGACATTTATAACGGGTCCGGGTTCTAATTGGTCAGAACCCGGTCCCAGACAGCCAATAGCCCCCGCACCCAGTTAATATTCATTTCAGTGAAGATAACAGTAAAGGATAGACGTTCTAGCAGAGGCCAGCAAGAAAAAGTGGGGAGAAAAATTCCATATAGTTAAGATGGATGGAAAAATAAGATGAGCCGCGCAAGGCGATGTCCCAAGGCAGCCCACGGCAAGACCCGGCTCTCCGGATATCACCGACTGGCGCCTCGGGAACGCTCGTGAGCGGCAGTCATTAATTAAGACAGAAGAAAGAATACACAGTGTGTGTTAGAAGTGAACCGGATCGATATTCGACACTCAGTATGGAATGGTGCGTTGCGATTGGCTGAATCTCGATCCCTAGTCGGAGCCGTTTGAGATAAAAAAGAAGCCAGTGTTAAAGGAACAACAGGCGAATAATAAGAGGCTGCGATTGGCTGGATTTCAATTCCCTCTCTGGAAAAAAAAGAAGGAAAGGAATGTGGATGTTACAACTCTCCAGTCAATCGCCAACAAGTGAATGAGAGAATAGTGTGTATAGGCTGTTCGATGTTTCTAAAATGGATTAAAAGGAAAAAAAGTTTATTAATATAATTAATTAAAAAAGAATTAAGCATTTATCGTTAAAAAGGAGTTAAAAAATATTATAGAATAGTTATTCGGTTTGTCCACGGGGGGGGTAAGGCCAGAGCCGTTACCACCCTGGACAGAGTTTGCCACCAGCCACTTGTCCGCCACTGTAAGGTGAGTGTTAAAATTTAGCAGGCTCCTGATCGAGTGTAACAATAGAGCCCCCGGACCGTTCTTGACTATTTATTTAATTACAATTTTATGTGCCAGCTACTGTTTATATAGTTATTTTAGTGTCATTTACGAAAGTTAAAATAGCCCGTTCCACCTCCTGTTTGAGAGCGGGGGGGCGGGTTAAATATTTTAACCGGATTAAATTTAATTTTAAGGTTATCTATTATTGTTTTAAGAGTGTTTCTTTCGTTAATATATTTATTACAGTAAAAGATGTAATGTCTTACGTTATCTATTTTTTTACAAGTAAGACAGAGTGCTGTGTTACTTTTTTTAAATTTTAAATTGAGTATCGTTCAGACCGAAAACAACACCAAGGCGCAGTTTAGTAATGATTTTTTCAGTTTTAACATTAGAATAAGTGAGTCTTTTCGAATTAACTTTAGGTTTGATTAAATAATGCCATAGTCTTGTTTTATTATTCCATTCGGTTTGCCAAAACTTGAGAAAATTTTTATGAGCTATGGCCATGGTTTCGTTAAGGTTAATATTAATATTAATTTCAATTTTATCAATATCAATGTCCGACGCTATATCTAAAGCTTTTTTAGCTAATAAATCAGCGTTTTCGTTACCAGAGATGCCGACATGAGCAGGGACCCATTCCAAAGTTATAAATAACCCTTTACTATTATTAAAATTAATCATATTTATAATTTGCTTAATTAGGTAAGAACTCTTGAATTTAAGATTCTGGAGGGCTTGTAGTGAGCTCAGGGAATCAGATAATATAAGAAATTTTTGAGGAGTCGGGTAATTAGTAGCATTAGTAAGAATCCACTTAAGCGCAGAGTAAATGGCCATCAGTTCAGTAGTAAATACAGAAACGTGGTCTGTCACTCTGGCGTGGTGGGAGCTAGAAATGTTAGGCAAGCTAGGCTTGACACAGAAGGCCATGCCTGCTTTACCAGAAAGTGGGTCCTTGGAGCCATCTGTGTATATATACTCTTCAAAAGAAGAAACGCAAAACCACATTGTCGTAACATTTGGAGAATTTATTTAATTATTGAATAGTGAGTCCGATAATTACCAAATGTTGCAGGATTGTTCACAATTCACTCTAGTCCATTGTGAGTAAGTGATAGGACACACCACCAAGGTCAAGGTCATCTGGAGTCCATACCGGGTGTGGCCTCCGCGTGTGTTGACAACTGCCTGGCACCGCCTGCCCATTGAAGCAACCAGAGTACGGATGACGTCCCGGGGGATGGTGGCCCACTCGGCCTGCAAGGCTGCTGCCAGCTCGGGCAGGGTCTGGGGATGTGGTTGTCGCTGTCGGAGGCGTCGGTCCAACTCGTCCCATAGATTCTCAATTGGGTTCAAATCCGGTGATGTCGATGGCCAAGGAAGGACATTAATGTTGTTGTTCTGTAGGAAAGCCGTTGTGAGACGTGCTGTGTGAGGCCTGGCGTTGTCATGTTGGAACACTGCGTTGGCGTTGGCCATAACTGGAACGATGTGTGGCCGGAGGATCTGGTCAATGTAGCCCTGTGCATTCAGGTTGCCCTGCACGTGGACCAGGTCAGTTCTGCCAGTGTGTGAGATGGCTGCCCACACCATGACACTACCCCCGCCGAATCTGTCCACTTTCTGCACGCAGTTTGCCGCATAACGTTCACCACGACGCCTATACAAGCGACATCTTCCATCATGACGTCGGAGCAGAAATCGGGACTCGTCACTGAACCACACCTGTCTCCATCGCAGTTGAGGCCATTGTCGATGAATCTGGCACCACTGCAGTCGGAGTCGACGGTGTTGTGGTGTTAAGATGACACCTCGAACTGGACGCCTGGCACGAATTCCTACCTCACGTAGGCGGTTCCGTACGGTCTGGTCGGATATCCTGCGCAAACCTGGTATTGCTGCGGCTGTGGAGGTGGCAGTAGTCAATCGTTCCCGAAGGTGGCGTACCCGGATGTAGCGGTCCTGCCCGGGGGTAGTGACCCGTGGTCGACCGGATTTAGGGAGGTCACGTGTTGATCCATGTTGCTGGTAACGGTCCCACAGTCTGGAGATGGTGCTTGGGGACACATGGAATGCCCTGGCAACGGCCGTTCTGGATTCGCCTGCGTCTAGTCGGCCGATGGCATTGTTTCTCTGCGGTTCACTGAGACGTGGCATGTCCTGGATTGTCAACTGTCGGCCAGATACAGAGGCCAGGCAAGCGAACACCCTGCACTTTTATACTGTCGGTGTTCATGTTGCACGTGCAGACCACGCACGTGCAGTGGTGACATGGTTTGCACGTGGTTGCGTTTTTGCGAATATTCACATTTTGGAACTTTATTGTACAGTAGCTGCGTTTTATCGAATGTAACCGTGGGAATGTGTTTGGGACATGCAATGACCTTATATTCACAAAGCATGAACCGGTAGGAAACATAAAATCGGAGTTATAACCCATTTGTACCCTTTTGCGTGTCTTTTTTTGAAGAGTATATGAATGTAGTCAGGGTAGTAATCATTTAAAGCTGCTCTAAATATTATATTTTTAAATGGTTCAAATTCTGTTTTTAAAATTTCCTTTCTTAGTAGCAAGGGGACATTCGGCGGTTTAATTAGCCAAGGTGGCACCAAGGGGGGAGAATATTTATCCAGATTATAATCCAAGAGTTCTAAGTTAGATGCCATTCTGTTGTTAAAATTAACTGCGGAGTTAATATCTATATGTAAGTAGTCATCATTATTTGGTTTCATGGTTGCTACGGGATTTAATGGTACTAAATATTTAGCTTTAAACCAATGTTTAAGACAGAGCTGGGTGCGCCTAACACAGAGGAAGAATATTCAGCTCCACACGCAGACTGTCGTTTGGTGTGCCCGGGGAGATTTTGGTTATAATTCTAAGCCCTTTATTATATATTGATTCTAACTTGTCCAGCTGAGTAGGTGATGCACAGCAGAAGGCTTGGGCACCATATTGTAACCTGGAGACGATAAATGCTTCAAAAATCATTAGTAGAGTATGTCTGTCAGCCCCCCAATTAGTTGCAGATATAACTCCAAGTAGGTTAATATAATTATTACAATTTTTAATTACTTCTTTTATGTGTTCATTAAAAGATAATGCTGGGTCAAAAGTGACTCCCAGGAATTTAACTGACGATACTTGGGCTATGGGATGATTATCTAGTGTTAAATTAAGTTTATACCGTCTCTTACGAATGTTAGTAGTAAAGAGGATAGCAGAGGTTTTAGATCTTGAGATGGTAACCCCCCAGGTTTCAGCCCAATTTTGTAGTTTATCAATATCTTTTTGAATATCTATTTTAATCTTTTCTATACACTTTCCAGATCGCCAAAAAGCTGTGTCGTCAGCAAATAAGCCAATACTAAGCTTTGTGTCCTCACTAGATGAACCAGTGAGGGCCGTAGCTAGATCATTAATAAAAATACTGAAAAGTGTTGGGGCTATTACAGATCCCTGGGGTATGCCATTCTCAAGTTTAAGAATGTCAGAGAATGCTTCAGTAACATTAACTGTAAAAGATCTGTTGTTAATAAAACGTTCAATAAATGCAAACATAGGCCCTCTAATGCCCATGTTATACACTTTAATTAGTAGCCCGTGTCGCCAAACCATATCATAAGCCTTTTCCAGATCAACAAAAATTCCGACCACTTTGTCACCATGACTAAAAGCATTAGCAATTTCAGATTGAAGTCGAAAAAGGTGGTCGGCGGTAGAGTGGTTTTTTCTAAAGCCACTCTGGTATATGGTCAAAAAATGGTTACTTTCTAGATAATAGCGGAGTCTGGAATTAACCATGGCCTCCATGGTTTTACAAACACTGGATGTTAGAGAGATAGGACGGTAATTAGATGGATTAGTTAAATCTTTCCCTTTCTTAGGGAGGCTGACAACCTCAGCATGTTTCCATGCTAAGGGGAGATAACCCTGTTTCCAGGCTTTATTGTAAAGTTCCAGGAAAAGTCTGAGGGTAGCTTCAGGCATGTTTTGGAAAAAAACGATAGCTAAATTTATCCGGACCAAGAGCGGTACCCTTCCTGTGAGCAAATGCCTCAGTCATTTCCTGGAGGGAAAATGGAATATTATAATCTGTAGTATATTTAGAAAATTTAGCATCCAGGGACATTTTATAGTCTTTTTCTATAGTTTCTTTATTATTAGAAAATTTTTGTGGGAAGTTACCATTACTTGAATTTTTTTGGAAAGTTTGTCCAAATACTGTAACTTTTTGTTGATTAGTTGTATAAAGTTTATTAGCTTTTAGTAGAGAAGACTTAGCAATAGATTTTCCCTGGATGCGTTTTATTTTTGCCCATACTTCTGTAACCTTAGATTGACTATTTAATGATGAGCAAAATTTATTCCATGAGTCTTTTTTAAGTTTAAACAATTCTTGTGTGACTTTAAATTTACTTTCTTTAAATTTACCTAAGTTATCCAGAGTTTTGTCCCTCTGGTAGTTCTTACGCATTTTATTTCTATGTTTAATAATATTGGCAAGATTATCATTCCACCAGGGTACTGAGTTATATCTGACTTTAGCATTGGATATTGGAATAGTTTTATTTGCTATTAATGTAATATTGTCGATCAGATTCTTATTAAAAATATCTATATTATTATTTCTAATATTATCCGGCCTAAGATTCGAGCACAATTGATAGAAACCTGGCCAATCTGCTTTACTGAAATTCCATCTTTCTTTAACTTTAGGTGTTTCCCTCCATGTCCCATTTAAATTGTAATGTGTAATGATAGGAAGGTGGTCGCTATTAAAATCGTTAATGACCTGCCACTCACATTTGGACGCCATCTCCTCTGAGACCATAGTGAGGTCTAGCCAGGTCCAGGAATGGTAGGAGTCAGAAAAAAAGGTGGGAGACCCATCATTTAAACATACAGTTTTAACAGTTTCTATAAATTGTTCGACAATAAGCCCTTGTTTATCATTAGTAGTAGATCCCCATAAGGAATTACGGCAATTAAAATCTCCTAAAATAATTAACTTATTTATTTGTGTTTTAGAGATAGAATCCAGGTAGTTATTTATATCAAGTTTATTATGGTGACTGCCTGGGTGGACATAAAAATTATAGATGTCTACATTCTCGACTCCGCCATACACTGTAGTGCCCAAGACCTCAATATTATTTTTGGTCTCATTGAGCGGGATGCGGGAGTAAGACAGGTCATTCCTGATAAAGGTAGCTATACCTCCTCTAGTAGAAAAAATATTATTGTAAAAAAAAACCAAAATACCCTGGAATATTAAAATTAGTAAAATATTTTTTATTTTTAGTTTTGTCTTGGTTACCATTATTTAGCCAGGTTTCTTGTATGCAAATGACATCTATGGCCGGTTTAGCATCTATGATATATTTCTTTAGTTCGTCTCCATGGTTCAGTGATTTAATACCTTTAGCATTCCACTGGAGAATGGCCAAACCTTTAAATTTATTTACTTTAATTTTAGTTTGTTTATTAACGCTATTATTGTTATTGTTATTATTATAACTATTATTTACACTATTGTTATTGTTACTGTTATTGTTAAGTTTAGTTGGATGTTTAGGTATAGTTTTATTTCTCTTGTCTCCCATAATTGAGTTGAAGCAATACTGGTTATTAGCTCTATTAGTTTATTTAATCTAGTCTATATTGTGATGGCTAGGTGTGGAGACAAGAGTTGGCTTGGTCATTCTCGGTGCATACCAGATGAAGCTATTTGATAGAACTTTAGGATCTTTAATAGTGATACCAAGATGGTGCGAAAAGGCTGTACAGGCTGAGTGTGTGGCCATTTTAATATTTTCCTCATCTAAATTTCCCTTAATGGGGGCCCCCAGGGAACCGTCCAGAAACAGCCCAGTTAGAACACGCAGAAGTTGTTCTGCTGTTATGGGCTGGTCTGGACCGTTGATTATGGTTCTCATTGAAAGGGGGGGGGGGGGGGGCTTTGTGTAGGCGTTCCCAGCATTAAAATTATTTGTTCTAAGAAGGGGGGGGGGGGTGGGGCGGCTGCAGGTGTGTGTCTTTGTCGCACGACTGGGTTATAGGCCCCCCTTGGCGGGTGGACGGACTCCTCTCTGGGCTTGGAGTTTAATACCCGAATGGCTTCCTGATGATGGTGGCACTCCTGGCTATGTGTGTAGTGCTGACCCTTACAGTTAGCACATTTTAGTGGATTAGTACATGGGTTGTCCGTCCCCCGCTTTGGGTGTTTGTCCCACACCTGAAGCAAACCGAATCCCCCCTAGAACGACATTTTTTTATGCTGTGCCCCCATCTCTGGCACTGCGCACATTTTATTGGTTTCGGTCTGAACATTAATAATAGATATGTTTGGGACTTGAAAAATATCAGGTCCACACAGTTATTTTTATCTTTCAGAAGAACATCCCAGTAGCCATTTCTCCAGATTGTAACGTTTTTAATATCTAAGTCTGGGTTTTCTTTAGTTAAGATGTTTTGAAGTTGCACTGCAGACAGCGGTCCGGGTGGCATCCTGACCAGCCGTCTGCAAGTGAAGTCTTGTATGGTAGAGCTATTGTTTATAAGATTCTTTTGTTTTTCTTTGTTTGGTTTACTACCGACCACAGTAAACTGGGGTGGTACGGTAGGTCCCATGCTATGAAGGGGGGCGATCCCAGAACCGCCCTTAGTTGGCTCCACCCCTTTATAGAAGGCCAAGGGTACCTGGGTGCCCTTGGGTGATGGATTGGGACCTGGGGTTTTAGGTGGGAGTAGGGGGTACTCCTCATTAAATGTTGGTTAAGTTGGGTTTTTTGTTAATTGTTCACCCCCGGGGCATGTTGATTTTAAAGCTATTTTCCGTTTCCGGGGAGGGGATTTTTTGGTTGCCAAGCGCAAAAAATCTGACCGGACTGGGTCTTTGTTTATGTTGTCAATTGTAGACTGCGTTTAGTTTTTTTAGTTTTGACTACTGTAAATTCTTCTATGAATTTAGATCGGGAGACAGTGGCTACTGGGCCAAAAATATCGCACGGCTCGTCCCCCCATATTCCCTCCGCAACCGGTTGGACAGGTTTATTGGGAGGGGCCGTACAGTCTTTATGGGTAGATTTTGTGATTGACGGGGCAGACGCTCTAACATTGGACTGGATTTTAGGTTTATGGTGGTTCGGACTTGTCCGGAGATGGTAGTTTACTAAGGGAAGGCCTCTCGGCCGTCTCCGAACTCACTTCGGAAGGAGTCGGAGACCGCCGAGTGGCCTGAGAGTTGGCTTCGGGATGGTCTGGGATTGGGAATTGGGAACTATTTTCTCGTGCCCCTATCCACAGAGGTTCAGGCACGCCCACTACGGATTTAGCCTCTGACTTCGCCAGTGACTAACTCCGGAGCAGGAGGGGGGGGGGGGGGGGGGTAAGTTTGAGGTGGGCGGAATTTGGAAGAAAGCCATTTAGTAAGGTCAACGCGAGCGCGGACCAAATAGCAGACACTTCGTAAACTTGAAGTACACCGAGTGGGAGCCGTGCTCTGATTGGCTGAATTTCGATTCCTCGGTGAAGCCTGTTTTTTACCTAAGTCTATGAAGAGTAACTGCATACCCAAACATGTCTGGACTCTAAAATTTAACCCAAAGTAGGTAAGACTGCTCAGCCAAAAGGTTTTAGGGTGATTTTGAGCAATTGAACGGGCGCCAAAGTAAAATGCGTTAGACTACTTATAAAAAAATAAACATAAGAATTTTGAACTGCTTCCAAAACGTTTAAAGTCTAACTAGCCCAATAAAAGAGGTTACTCACGGAGGAAAAGGAAGTTGGTAGAGGGGATGTCGTCAAGGAGAGCTGATGAAGAGGGTCGAATCCAGATGGTGGAGGGCTTGCCGGTGTGTGGACCTGGCGATGCTCTCGGTGATTGGACGGTAGTCCTCCCCGGCAACGGTCTTGATGACGCGGTGGATGGTCGGGTTTGTCCATTTGATCGAGAAGCATCCTTGGTGGAAAAGTCCCCTCCAGGCGGACAGTAAGGCAGATCCCTCTCCCATCTTTCATAATGATCTTCCTCACCGAAAACTCTCCCTCCGTCAGCGGCAGAGGTTCGTAGGTCTCCGGACCAGGTTCGCATAAGAGCCGACGGACATCCCCGATGTTGGTCTTGACCAGCCTTGCGTAGCGCGATGGTAGCTTGCCAGACTGTAATGCCCAAGGCTGGCCGATGGTCGGATCCTCTATCGGCGGCGGTGAAGTCGGTGTAGGCGGTTGTCGGCGGACTTGGCTTGTCTGGTTGGTCGCCTGGGGACACAACCGCCTTCCGTTTCCCAACGGCCACAAGACGGGCCTGGGTTTCTGCAGCGCCACTCTTCCTGGGTGGGCGTGGCATCGCTGGAAACCCGGAGGCTGAAGGCTTCGGAGATGTGGGGGGCGATTCCATCAGGGCCCGGTTAAGGTCCGTTTCCGGCTTCGCCACTGGCAAGTCAACAGCTGGATCCAGCAGGGCTGTATCAGTTGGTCTCGCTGGTGTAGACTGGGGCTTGGGGCGTACAACGAAGAAGTCGCCGCCGGTAGTTGAGCTACCGGTTTTGACCTCCCCCGGTCCGCCCCTGGCGCGTCCGTCTTTCTCCTCCTCCTCCTCCTAGATGGCTTCCTCGCTGGTTCACCGTACACCAAGGTCACGGTTGCCCGTGGCCCGGTGTACGTGACGCGGTACTCCAAAAGCACTCCGTACGAAGCAATGAGTACCCCCAGGTGGGGGGGGGGGGGGGGGGGGGGGTAGCTCGAGAGAGCAGGCGCACACGTCCTGCTTCATCATTGTTCAAATCGGACTCAAGAATCGAATGGATTGACTCAAGAATCGAATGGATGGTCTGGGGTTTGCATGTTTACGTCTGCCAGGGGAGTGCGGACCTGAACGGAGCCGTGTAGAAAGGAAGGTGACAGGCTGTTATTGACGTTATTTGGAGGGATAGAACTAAGAACTTTGAGGTGGATGTTTTGACTAAGTATGGGGTCTTGTGTGTATCCTAACTGGGAGTAGGAGGGGGTGAGGGTGTTGGAAAGATCTAGGCTCTTACTAACTTCCATGGGCTCCTGGTAGACAGTCTCAAAGAGAATCTCTACACTAATGCTGGAGTTCGGGTCGGGACGGAGATAAAAATAGCTATAGTTTCAAGAGGGGTGTCTCTGTTTTCGAGTGGATGAATACTCTTCCATCCGAGAGCCTAGTGAAAAAAAAAGGGACGTTTCAAGGTTAAAAGAAGGGTCTGTGGAGATGGAATTGATCGATTCCTGCAAAAAAAGATACTCGTACCTGGTTGGATTCATTCCTGCAAAGAAAACTTGTCTGATTCCAGATAGGGGGGGGGGGGGGGGGTAACTAAAATTTTACTTTTTTTTGCAGTTTCTTCTCCAGAATATTTTTCGTATGTGTCGTCTGCCAAAAGTCTGTAACGATTGGCAGTACTAATTGTATATTTACCTACTTCTTCTTCTGTTGCAGCGTGGGTCACCTCTTCCTCTGGCCCTCATGGTGTGGTGTAGGGGGGGGGGGGGGGAGGATCTTTTTCTTCTTCTTTGTTGTCTTGGTAGAAGCTGGTGGTGGCGACTGTGACCCACTGGCGATGGCTGTGTCAGGATGGAGTTTGGCGCTTACCTCGCCAGTAACAACAAAGTCAGAAGTTAAATTGGGACATATCTTTATTACAGTGGGGGGAACTTCTGGGGGGTCCACTTCCAGGTGAATAATTAAATTGTTCGATCCGGAGGAGGAATCGGGTTCCTCATCGCCGTTACCAATATTGTTATCGAGGTCAACGGCGACCCCGGCGACGTTGTCCCCCCGGGGGGGTGAGGAATCCGAAAAAGATTCATCTGACGGGATTTCTTCTATAATTGAAAGACAGGGTTTCGTCAATATATCGGCCATTATGTTTCTAACAGGAGTCCAGTATGGGGGGGGGGGGGGGGGGGGGGGGGGGGGCTTGCGAGCCGTCCGTTTGGGGGGGTAGAGGCATCACAGGGTTGTTTAGTACCTGTTTGGGGAGTACCAAAATCATGGTCCCAGGCTAATTGTTCCTCTGAAAGTTTGTTAGGAGTTGAATTATTGGTTAAAACTAAGTCTAATTTATCTTTGGGCGAGTTATTAGTGTCATTCGGGTCTTTTATTTCTGAGGTATCTAATACTGAATCCAACATGGCGTCTGTCATGGCATCTGTCATGGCGGCTAAAGGTCAGGTTGTTGTTTGTTGTTGATTAACTATTTTTTAATAATACAGAATCTTCCGAGTGAAAATTCTTTATTTAAATATTATAATAATATAGTATAACAATTAATAATATCTTAGATAGTAGCTGGCACTACTAAAAAACAGTTATTAGGAGTTAATACACAAATTTACAATTACAATAGACTATTCAAAATAAACAAAAGGCGGCCATTGATATCTTAATGCAAGGACGGTCAGAGGACGTAATCGTAAGCACAAAAAATGATAATTCTCGATCCCTGAACGGAGCCTGCAAAGAAATACAAAGGAAATACAATGGGAAATACAGCGGCTAGCGACTTACTCTTGTCCAATGGTGGTATACTAATATAAATGTTATAATAGCTCAAGGCTTTAATAATTAAGATGATGATTATCTGAAAGGACCTCTCCCGGTGAAGACAAAACCCGATCTGATTGCCCTTGGAAGCTTTTATCGCTTTCCAGACGATTCGACCTCGCTACATAATCGGCCCCACAACCCTACGTCGCTAGTCCTTTCGGTCCCAGTTATTTCTAGATTTAGCATGTGCGTTGGAAGCGAATGGGTGGGTTCATTGTGGATCTGACCTCCGCCCCCGGCCACCCTTCTTCCTAAGTCTGAAGCTGGAGGGACCAGAGTGTGATTTGCCCCACCCACCCCGATGATAGGTGATCTAAATATGATTTGAATGAATACTGTTTTATTTTATTTTTTACTCAGTCAGTTCACAAGACTAGCTCATAATTGTCCATGTTGCTATAAATACTTTTAATACGGCCGCAGTTGAGTATAGGAGACTGATTAATATGCACGATAGCTGATTAATATTGAAATGTACGCACGACACCACAGGTCAGCCGTGTACAAGAAGGGTCAGCGGACTGTATGCACTATTGCAAGTGTTGATTAAGTTCATCAATTAAGCTACAATGGATATATAGGGGCGTGGCGTATGAATATGCACGATATCTCGTTAAACTTAAAATGTATGGACGACGTCTCAGGTGTGTCGTGTAGAGAAAGTGACGGCGGAATTTCTGCACTATTGCAAGTTTTTATTAGTCCATTAATTAAGCTAGAACAGTGGATTGTAAAATAACCCTACCATTGAGAGAGATTGGGGTCGTGGTCTATTAATATTCACGATTAGGGTAGGGTGGGGCAAGACGCACCCTCGGGGTAAAACGCCTCTTTCCATTTACTCGGCCTGTATGGACTTTATGCGGATGTCTAACGACTGCAGACAGTGCTGCCATCAAACGGCTGGTGTATACAAAAGCACAAACGCTGATAACTGACGGTACGTAAAATATTCACATTTTATGTTTTTATAGTCCATTTTTATAAATATGGTAAGTAATGAATTAATCTCTGTGAAAAACAAGATACTATACTTCAACGTGCAATCACTATAATATTACTTATAAATATCTCAAGTTTCAAAAATTGTTGACGCACATGGGCGAAAATATGGATTCCGATGACGTAAAGTATGTTCTTACGTCATGCATACCGTGGGGCAAGACGCCTCTGAAAGGGGGCGTCTTGCCCACACGATAGTCTCATTTAATAGACTAAACTAATTTCATTTTTTGAACTCGTACAATACATGATATTAATAATATCAATGTAAATGATGCAATTAAAAGCTTTCTCAGTTTCTTTCTTTGATTTCTTACAGATAATGGTTCGGATATATAAAAGGAAAACGGACCGAGGGAAGTATGGTGGTGAAAAGCTCAAATCAGCACTAAATGCCCTAAAAGATCAGCCGCTGAAGCAGGTTAGTCGCCAGTATGGTATTCCAGCTCGCACGCTACGTCGACACCGGGACCTCAAGGTGAAATACAGCGGCGTTGTTGTTCTTGGGCCAAAGCAGCCAGTGTTGTCACATGACGTCGAACGCTTACTGATCCAACATATTACACACATGGAGAGGTCTTTGTATGGGCTATCGACGGTCGATGTAAGGCGACTTGCTTTTGAACTAGCTGAACGACTTGGCATCAAGCACAACTTCAAATCCGAATCGAAGATGGCTGGTCGTGATTGGTTGCAAGGCCATTTTCAGTCGTCATCCAGATATAGCTATCCGCATTCTGCTGAGGTGCTGACGTCGTCCCCATACAAAAGCAGGTTGGTTGAGATAGCGGAAAAGAAAACTAAAAAGACTGTGAAAGAACTAAGACCGGCAAAGATGATTACAAAGGGGAAAGGCCAGAGCAGTGGAAAAGGAAAAGGAAAGGCTAAACCAAGACCACGTAAGAAACAGAGGTGCGAAATGAGCAGCAGTGAGGATGAAGAGTGGCCATGTCTTATATGTGGAGAACCATTCGAAAACAGCAGACCACGCGAAGTGTGGGTCCAGTGCCATGACTGTAAGAAATGGGCGCACAGAGATTGTACAGAGGGTCAAGACTGTTTTATTTGTCCCAACTGTGATTCAGATAGTGACTGATATCTGATTCAATGATACAAACACCAGTTCAGATACAAATAGGGGGCAAACTGTTGTTTTAATGAAGTTCAGGTTTCTTCCTTGATTAAAAGTTGAAAGTTTTGTTTCATTTATGCTGGGGCATCTTACCCCACATTAAAGGGCGTTTTGCCCCAGGCACGGGGCAAGATGCCCCCTTGGATAAAAATATTTTATTAAAGATTGCATGTTCAATATAGTTGTTTTTCATCAGAAATAGACAGCAAATCATAGTACACCAAGACGTCTATCATATTATGCCATTAAAATGCTGAAATGTTGGGTCTGAACAAAAATATACTTAATTCCCCTTAAGGGGTGCGTCTTGCCCCACCCTACCCTACTCATAAATATGCAAATGTATGCACGGCATCACAGGTCAGTCGTTTAGAGGAAGGGTCGGTGGACTTTTTGCACACTTGCAAGGTTTGATATAGCCACGAATACTCTGATTGTAAGAGAGCTAGACGGACATCTGGACGGTCATGACGATCTTCCAAATATCCGTCTAGCTCTCTTACAGTCAGAATACTCGGACTGGGGTTGATTAGTCCATTAATTAAGTTAGACCAATGAATAGTAATCAATGCCTTCAGTACGGAAAACGGCGCGAGGCACGTGACCGTTGTGTGAATGAAATGGCCATGTCAGACATTAGAGGCGGATCTAGTTTTTGCGAGTTATAATTTTATTATATATTAATTTTCTTTTTTTAACGATCCGTTTCCAAACCTCCACCACAGTTCATTTGGCATTCCGCCTCATGTCATTGCCCCCCCCCCCCCCCCCCCAATGGATTTTCTGGTACGCCACTGGACATCGCTAACATTTGATGGCCATTCCTTTTGTGTACAGTTTGTATAAATATTCTCTTGTGTCAACCTTAATACAAGCACACGGGTATATGGAACGATTTTTGTTTTTTTCGTTAAAAAGGGCAGGACGTATAGTCCAGTGGTAAAGCGTTCGCTTGATGCACGGTCGGTCTAGGATCGATCCGCGTCGGTGGACCCATTGGGCTATTTCTCGTTCCAGCCAGTGCTCCACAACTGGTGTAACAAAGGCCGTGGTATGTATTGTCCTGTTGTTGGGATGGTGCATATAAAAGATCCCTTGCTGCTAAACGAAAATAGTAGTCCATGAAGTAGAGACAGCGGGTTTCCTCTTTCAATATCTGCGTGTTCCTTAGCCATATCTCTAACGTTATATAACCGTAAATAAAATGTGTTGAGTGCGTCGTTAAAAAAGGATTCATGTTCATTTGTTTGTCTTGCTAGATCGAGATTTTAGTTTTAATTCTAAGGTTTTAACAAGAGGTTTGATTAACAGCAATTTATTATAATGTTGTTTATAAGAGATGGGAAAACCAGTTTCCTAAACTTATTAAACTCGTTTTTAAATTGAATTTCACATTACTTTTTGTTTTTAATATATATGTGTGTGTGTGTGTGTGTGTGTGTGTGTGTGTGTGTATATATATTTGCTAGGTGGTGTGTGGTTATGTGCGTGGCGGTGTGAGGATTACTTTGCATTCAAGCTTTGTAAGACTGCCTGTCCGCTCGTCTGCAGTCATATCGACTAACAATAGAAAAGAAAAAACATATCACGTTACTGCTGTCGGCTTTCACTGTGGCCAAACAATGTATTGTCAAACGTTTTTTAGTTGGGAATACAGACTCGTAACAACACTGTACACGCTTTGAGAGGAAAGCAAGATTTTGTATTCTTGTTTGACAATGAATTAGGGCAGGGCGGCGATAATCAGGGGCGGTGCGGTCACAAACACGGCAGGGCGGCATAAAACGGGGGCAGGGCGCAGCGCCCCTCTATTTATTGCTAGCTAGAACACTGATATATATATATAATATATATATATATATATATATATATATATATATATATATGTGTGTGTATGTGAATGTATATACACATACACATACACACACACACACACACACACATATATATATATATATATATATATGTTCGAGGTTTTTCAAAAACTGATTCTGTACGTGGTTTTTGAGAAACTGATATTACATTAAACAGTTTTATTAAATGTGTTGCTAAGGCAATTGAAGGTCGTGTCAATCTGTTTCTTTTATACGCATTTTGGGTATAAATAAATTCGATATTTTGCCCATGCAGTGTTGACAAGTTAAAACTACATTCCCTGGAATATTTTTATTTTTTAAAGCATATAGAACAGAAAATCCAATTACGTTTGGTGCATATATGACGCCGCACTCCGCATTGGTTTCACTACGCTGGCTTATCCAGGTCAAAAACAAAGCCATGATTTTGAAAGTGGAACACTTTTGACGGGCTCGTACCGATCTCGGTTTCCATTGGCTTATCACAAGTATAGAATTCCCCAACGAGAGATAACGTGAGATTTCGCAATTTTTGTACAAATTTAACGGTCTTGATTGAGGGGTCGTCTCATATCTCCAAAACATATTTATATCCATAGGGGTATGGTACAACGCCTTTCCAGGGGTCGGTGAGTGAGGGATTTGCCTTGAAATTTTGACAGTGGCCAGCTGTTGACATACGCGTTACATGTAAGGGGGTGTTACTAATTACGTAACGTTCTAGGGGTAGAGGAAGAGGGTACTGTGTTCGATTTACGTAACATTTTTCAAGACTATATGTTATTTTTATTCATTACTTGGACCTATAAAGGTGTTTTTTGGAATGCACGGTCAGTCTAGGATCGATCCCCATCGGCTGGTATACAAAAAGACCATGGTAATTGATATCCTGTCTGTGGGATGGTACATATAAACAATCCCTTGCTAAAAATATGTAGCGGGTTTCCAAGGCGCGTGTGCAGGGATTTCAGCGGGGCTGGGGTTATAGACTGTTCAGCGAAGTTTATATGGGGCCATGCTCCCCCTAAAAAGACATTTCAATTTTTTTTAAGCTTGGGCAAGTAAGTCTTTCGACCTCCAATACCCTCCCCCTGCAAATGCACCCGATTCCTCTCTAAGATTATATGTCAACATTACCAAATGTTAGACATCCAACAGCAGATGGAAGGAAGGATAGGATATGTTTTATTTAACGGCGCACTTAACACATTTTATATACGGTTGTATGGGGTCGGATGATTATTAAATCAATATGCTTTATCTTTGATGTCGTTAAACACCCCCCTACCCCCTCTAACTTTACCCTTTCCAAACGAAATAATATTTATTTGAATTTGTCGATTTTAACACGTAAAATTAAGAAGTGAAAACGTTCATTGTCTACTTTAGTATATTTTATTTTAAAAATATATACACGATTAATGTGTTACTAGTATACAAACTAAACTTTGAAAGTTCTACTAACACTTTATAAAATATCAATTCTTTACCACTGGGCTACATCGCGCCCTTGCCTTTCAATGGAAACTATTTAATAAATAAAACCAGAAGTGAAAATTCTCATTTGAAGGTAATCAGCGTCTCCAAATGTAATAATTATTTCCTGGGTATTTTCCTGGAATATCCCACTATTGGCAGTTATTTCGATCTCTAGATGGGGATTATCGCCCTATAAAACATTTTATCTACAAGCCCGACAAATGTGAAAAGTGGGGACATACTGCAAAGACTTGTAGAATACCCAGATGCCTTCCGATTTGTTTTAGCAGTGACCAAAAACATCAAACGGGTTGTTTTTTTCTTGGGGGGGGGGGGGGGGGGAGGGGGAGAGGGTTGTTTTTCATTTGTTAACGACACCACTAGAGTACATTGATTTATTAATCATAAGCTATTGGATGTCAAACATTTGGTAATTCTGACTCGTATTCAATAGAGGAAACCCGATTAATATCAGTGTGCTCTAGTGGTGTCGATAAACAAAACAAACTCATCGGCTAGACAATTAGACTCCGGGACAATTAGAACCAGAACAGTTTATAGAGGTAATAAGAAAACAGTGAACGTTCTGATCGATTTGGCAAACAATACACGCCCCACTCACAGAACCAACAGGATAACTGACCATATCAGAAGTGGCACAACACAACCAGAAACAAGGAAGACTGCCAGTGTCACAGAACCAACAGGATAACTAACCATATCAGACGTGGCACAACACAACCAGAAACAAGGAAGACTGCCAGTGTTACTGACTCTAGTACCTTTTGTTCTAATCGGGTTAGAGGAACTAACTCTTCACCCTCCGCTCAAACCACTATTCACCCTATGTTTGTGTGCTGTGTCCAACAATTCTCCAAGATGTCTATTATACAAATACATATACATATTGACTTTTCCACTAATTGTTATTTCCAAACTTATGCCCATTTTAAACCATACCCCCACCCCCTCCCCACACCAGTTTCTGTCCCGGACCCAGTCACTGGAGGAGTCAGAGATTGTGTCTGGGAGAGACGTGCTTGAACATTAATTGCTTACAACCTTACCATTCAGAAACCTACATTGCCTTCTGAGATGTAAACATATTTATAGTAACATTGGACTATCTTTCCATAAGACCGTTATAGAAACGAGCAGATACCACAATATTGACATAAAGGCATAAAATTCGGATCCCAGTCTGTACAATTTTTAATCCAGTAGAAGACGAATAGTAACTGTCTTCTAGTGTGATCCACTTCTACACCATACAATAAGAGGTTCAACATATTAAACCTTGTTATTATAATAAACCGCAACATATAAGATTAACTGCAAATACTGTCTAGCGACAATAGCCCATGCAAAGCGGGTTTCCTCAGCTAATTATAAAATTGTGTTGAGTGCGTCGTTATTTCACCGCTGCTACTATGCACAGAACATACAGCATTGACACATGACATGTGTTAATAATATATTGTATGTTATTGCTATGTACTGCATTAATATCATTGTTATTTACCGGCCTCGGTGGCGTAAGAGTGGCAGGCCATCGGTCTACAGGCTGCACTCAACTGGGTTTATTTCCCAGTCGAGGCATGGGATTTTTAAGGACAACATACCGACTCCAAACCCGAGTGTCGTGCTCCGCAAGGCTCAATGGGTAGGTGTAAACCACTTGCACCGCCGAGTGATCCATAAATGGTTCAACACAGGCCATGGTTTGTGCTATCCTGCCTGTGGGAAGCGCATTTAAAAGATCCTTTGCTGCTAATCGGAAGAGTAGACCATGTAGTGGCGACAGCGGGTTTCCTCTCAAAATCTGTGTGGTCCTTAACCATATGTCTGACGCCATATAACCATAAATAAAATGTGTTGAGTGCGTCGTTAAATAAAACATTTTTTTTACCCATTTATTACTGACTTTTATCAGTTGCTACATACCATTCCCCGCAGTGTGCACAATATATTATTTCATTTATGAATATGTATATATGCCTACAAAATGTATACTTTTTGGCAAAATAAAATGTATCTAGTTTTACAGACCTGTTATTAAGCTGGACGATTAATAAACAAAATATGAGAACACAATTATTTGTATAGGAGCAATATGCTATGCACAATATGAACGCTATAAATATAATTTAAGAAGTTAATTTTTAAAACATATATTTATATAGTTAATTTTATGTGTTATATTAATATTTGTGTTAAGAAAAAAGGTAATGGTTACTAAATGCACGTGCGCTTGTTCTTATGTCTGTGGGCGTAGGGTAGTTGCTAGTGTAATTTAGATACTTAGTAATTTAGTTCAATGTATTATTATTATTATTATTATTGACGGGGAATTTGTATGATAAACCCATTCCCTTGAAGCATGGTAACTAATGCCTTGGAAAGGAATGTATTAAGAATTAATACACTTATGTTAATACATACCGATAAAATTGCACACACCATTATCAGTTTTCATTCACAAACTAAACTCCAGGATCATATTTGTTACACGTGGTCTGATCGTGCTTGCGATTTTCCGTGTGCAAATTATCCACGTCGCTCACTCTGATTGAAATCGGATCTACTGGTGGAGCTGCATTTGTATTTTTAATCAGATTGCACGTCACTCGATTGTCATGCGATTCTCCGTGTGCAAATTATCCACGTCACTCGATTGTCATGCGATTCTCCGTGTGCTGCGTTTGTATTTTTAATCAGATTGCACGTCACTCGATTGTCATACGATTCTCCCTGTGCAAATTATCCACGTCACTCGATTGTCATGCGATTCTCCCTGTGCAAATTATCCACGTCACTCGATTGTCATGCGATTCTCCCTGTGCAAATTATTCATGTCATTCCATTGTCATTCGATTCTCTGTGTGCAAATTATCCACGTCGCTCCCTTGCGATGCATGGTCGTTTTGGGTTCGATGTCCATCAGTGGGCTATTTCTCGCTCCAGCCAGTGCAGTACGATTGGTACATCAAAGGCCATGGTATGTGCTATCCTGTCTATGAGATGGTGCATGTAAAAGCTCCCTTGCTGGTAATCGAAAAGAGTAGCCCATGAAGTGGCGACTGTGGGTTTCCTCTCACTGTCTATGTGGTCCGTAACCATATGTCCGACGACATATAACCGTAAATAAAATGTGTTGAGTGATTCGGTAAATAAACAATTTCCGTCCTTGTAATTTTAATCAGATTGCACGTCGCTGGATTGTTGTGCGATGTTTTGTGTGCAAATTATCCACCTCGCTCAATTATCATGCGATTTTATCTATTTGTAACGTCAGAAAAACGGAGAAGAGGCCCACATTGTGTTTTAGGAATGGAGAGTTACGAGGATACCCCCCTCCCTCCCCGCCCCCACACACACACACTTAAAATACACCATTAAGTAATGACTTTATATAAGTATTGAGTTTAACGCTAGTGATTTTGGTAGGTTAATTAAGTAGGATTTGGGGTATTAATTAAAACAACTCTCATAATACTGCTGCCTCGTAACAGCCTCATTTGTTGTCTTCACTTTTACATAACATTAGCATGGACGTTTCATGTGTAATGTATCTGTTGTCTTCACTTTTACATAACATTAGCATGGACTTTTCATGTGTAATGTATCTGTTGTCTTCACTTTTACATACCATTAGCATGGACTTTTCATGTGTAATGTATCTGTTGTCTTCACTTTTACATACCATTAGCATGGACGTCTCATGTATAATGTATCTGTTGTCTTCACTTTTACATACCATTAGCATGGACGTTTCATGTGTAATGTATCTGTTGTCTTCACTTTTACATACCATTAGCATGGACGTCTCATGTGTAATGTATCTGTTGTCTTCACTTTTACATACCATTAGCATGGACGTTTCATGTGTAATGTATCTGTTGTCTTCACTTTTACATACCATTACCATGGACCATTAGCATGGACGTGTCATGTGTAATGTGTCTGTTGTCTTCACCTTTAAATACCATTAGCATGGACGTCTCATGTGTAATGTATCTGTTGTCTTCACTTTTACATACCATTAGCATGGACGTGTCATGTGTAATGTGTCTGTTGTCTTCACCTTTAAATACCATTAGCATGGACGTCTCATGTGTAATGTATCTGTTGTCTTCACTTTTACATACCATTAGCATGGACGTGTCATGTGTAATGTGTCTGTTGTCTTCACCTTTAAATACCATTAGCATGGACGTTTCATGTGTAATGTATCTGTGTTCACTTTTACAGACCATTAGCATGGACGTTTCATGTGTAATGTATCTATCAAATGGATAGGTTGTCTCCATTACTTAAGGGGGCGAGACTTAGCCTAGTGGTAAATCGCTCGCTTGATGTGCGGTCGGTTTGGAATCGATCCCCGTCAGTGGGCCCATCTCGCTCCAGCCAGTGCACCACGACTGGTACACCAAAGGTTGTAGTATGTGCTATCCTCTCTATGGATTGAAAAAACCCCAAAACGTTTGTTTGTTTTGTTAAACGAAACCACTGATTAATTAATCATTAGCTATTAGATGTTAAACATTTGGTAATTCTGACTCGTAGTCATCAGAGGAAACCCGCTACATTTTTCCTAATGCAGCAAGGGATGTTTTATATGCACTTTCCCACAGACAGGAATGCACACACCACGGCCTTTGTCCAGTTGTTGTGCACCGGTTGGAACGAGAGAAAAAACCCAATCAGCTGAATGGATCCACCTAGGTGGTTCGATCCTGCGACGCAAGCACCTCGAGCGACACATGAATAAAATACCAATGGATACCTCTCGGATTTTAGGCTCTATCGCCGTTGAACTGGAACACTATAAATGAAGTAAACTACGATATAGAGTTATTTTGTGAGGTGATAAACTCCTGACAGCTTGTACGGATATTTGTGGAGTAAACCTTTTTCGGTTATGGCTTTGTGTTGTTGGTTCAGTTCTTTAAATATTTTAAATAAAATATCTATTACTTAAGTAAAATCTATCCTACATTTGAGGGACCTATAATAACTTAGTAATGGAGATTTAAAGGATCTCCCTCGGATCAAACTGCTGATCTTGCCAGGAGAAGGACCCGAGGGAGACATGCCTAAACCTTAATGGATATAGGCATGTCAAACAAGTTTTTAGTCGATTTATTGAATCATCGCTCCATTACTGTGAGTTATTGAATCATCGCTCCATTACTGTGAACTAATGGAGCGTTGAGACAACATAATAACGTCATATGTGTATTTTTTAACTGAGAGTAATGAAAAAAAAAATCTAACTTCGACATTCGGTCGCAAGGTCGACCTGATCTAGGCTTAAAGCTATCCCATGCTTCGACTGGGATCCGAACCCAGTACCTAACGGTCTAAAGGCTGGTAGGTACTGGGTTCGGATCCCAGTCGAGGCATGGTATTTTTAATCCAGATACCGACTCCAAACCCTGAGTGAGTGCTCCACAAGGCTCAATAGGTAGGTGTAAACCACTTTCACCGACCAGTGATCCATAACTGGTTCAACAAAGGCCATGGTTTGTGCTACCCTGCCTGTGAGAAGCGCAAATAAAAGATCCCTTGCTGCTAATCGGAAACTGGTACATCAAAGGTCGTGGTATGTGCTATCCTGTCTAAGGGATGATGCATATAAAAGATCGCTTGCTGCTAATCGAAAAAGAGTAGCCCATGAAGTGGCGACAGCGGGTCTCCTCTCTCAATATCTGTGTGGTCCTTAACCATATGCCCGACGCCAAATAACCGTAAATGAAATGTGTCGAGTGCGTCGTTAAATAAAACATTTCCTCTTCCTCATTCTGTGTGTACCGTGTGGTAATCATCCATTCCATGTTTCCACTGTAGGCAACACGCCACCATTTGTCGTGTCGCTACTTGCTGTGGCAGCTTAATATAGTCCGGTTTAGGAAATAGTTCCTCATAAAACAATAGAAGTAAAATCTGATATGCTTTTGAAATGTTTCTGTGATGATTACACGTAGATAGACCTCTGTAGTATTTAAATAACCCATTGGTCTGAAGTTACTTGTTATATGTAGTACTAACTGATAACAACTGTGCAAGTGGTATAGTGCCACTTGTATAACAATAACACGACGCGGTGCGTTGGCATGAGGGCTGCTAACTGAACAGCTTCCTATGCTGATTCTTTTCACAGGCTACTTGCCAGTGAAGGGCACTCTCTAAATTTAGTAATCACATGACACTGTCGATAGAGTTCTATTTTTCACAGAATATATTCTGACATATAAACTGTGTTTATGTGGATATTGTTCTTTATTATGCAATATTGTTTCTAAACTGTCACACGATTTCACGTCTGTAGTTAGCCCGAGAGTACTCTGCCGTTCGAGAGCTAGACGGACAGATATTATTCTACAGCGAAAACACGGAATGGCTGACTACCACACGGGAGACAAGTATCCCCGCTCTAATACAATAATAGTAGTCTGTAGTATGTCAACTATCTGTTTTATTATTGTAGGTTGTCCTGATAAACCTTCTGACAGTGGATCCAAGAGGTCCACCCAAGAGGAGATCTATTAACCTTTCCAAGAGAAGATCTATTAACCCTGCCAAGAGATACAGATGAGGTTTCGACCGGCTTTACTGACGTCAATGATTAAAATATATTATTAACTTTCCAAATTAATAAAGATTTCTTTAGCAAATAACTTCAGTGTTTTTATACATAACACTGGGATACACAAAATGACACCCTTAACTTAGGAAATGCTTGACAAAAAAGAACAAATGCAATTGAACCCAAAGCACATTAAAGATTTAGAGAATAACTAACGAGCTACGAGGAATTACGGATTATCTGTCCCGAGTGAATTAATGTTGTAAACCCGAGCCAATCAAATCTTGTCTTTTTAAAGCCAGCCAATCAATGACTGTAGAAGCAATCTGCACACTGTGCAGAGATCGAAAAAATATTACCCTGTATATTTGAGCCCATATGGGTAATAATCCTTAATCTTTGTCATAGACTGACGCATGGCCATGGCCAAAGTGTTTAACGTGCGCATTCAGAGCAATCTGTTGTAGCGCACGCCTGCCATGGGCGCAGGTATCGATGTCCGCCGGCTCCTCCGTCCAAGACAGGAAAGGGTTTGGGTTGGTGTGAGAGGGAGTCGCCCACGCTGGTATATATGCAAGGGAGTACAAGCAGTCTGACCAGGGTCAGTAGCGAGCGAGGGTTGGTTTTTGATGCTATTGAATTTACAAATGTCCCTTACGATTAAGTCCAAAAGGAAAAGGTTGCGTAAATTTGTGACGGTAAATTTGTCGCATAAGTTGTAGCGAATCATTGCAATTAGAAATGGAGCTAATTATTAATTTCACTTAGTTGATCGAAAGGGTTCACCATGACTGGTGTGTGTTATCCTGAGAGAAGTGGGCAGGACGTAACCCAGTGGCAAAGCGCTCGCTTGATGCGCCGTCGGTCTAGGATCGATCCCCGTTGGTGAGCCCATTGGGCGCATCACTACTTTTATATCAAAGGTCTTGGTATTTGCTATCCTGTCTGTGGGGTGGTGCGTATAAAAAATTCCTTACTACTAATGGAGAAATTTAGAGGGTTTTCTTTCCAAGACCAAATGTTTAACATCCAACAGCTGATGATTAATAAATGAATGCGCTCTAGTGGTACTGCCAAACAGCTACATAGGGAGGGAGGGAAATGTTTTAATTAACGACGCACTCAACACATATTATTTACGGTTATATGGCGTGAGACATATGGTTAAGGACCACACAGACATTGAGAGGAAACCCACTGTCGCCATTTCATGGGCTACTCTTTACGATTAGCAGCAAGGTAGCATTTATATGCACCATCCCACAGACAGGATAATACATACCATGGCCTTTGTTACACCAGTTGTGTAGCACTGGCTGGAAGTAGAAATAGCCCAATGGGTCAACCGACGGGGATCAAACCTAGACCGACCGCGCATCAAGCGAACGCTTTACCACTGGCCTACGTCCCGCCCAGATACAGGATTCCAAACGAATCACTTTGCATTTTCACAAGGATTACAACTAATACTATGAGCAAAATGATGGAAATATACGGGGAAACGTTTTCAGGACAGGTTATTTTGCCCGAACATGTCAATTGTTTTCCACCCCGCAGCTATCCCTCCCCGACCCCCACCCAACCACGTCTCGTACGCTTATGGTGTTTCCGAAGGTCGGGTATAATAATACAGAGACCCTTTCCCAGGGGCGTGCGCAGGAAATTTTGCAGGAGGGGGGGGGGGTCGAGGTGTCTGGAGAAGCCCGTGGCGGGGGATCTGGGGGGGGGGGGCCTCCCCCCGAACATTCACAGGAATGTAAAAAATCGGGATATGAATTTTGTTTTCGCCTTGAGCGGGGGGTGGGGTGGATGATCAACCCCCCAACCCCTCCCCCCCACCCCTGCGTACGCGCACGTTTCCCTTAATCGTCTCTTATGCTTATGATGGTCAAAACTGCCATAAGGCAGTCTGTGATACTGAATTTCAAAGGTTTGGTGCCATTTGTAATTGTTCATCTATAAAAGGCAATTTATCTTTTTATTATTCCTGTTATTTGTATATTATAGGAACTGGTCACCATAGTGCTAGTTATTAGTACTAACTACTAGAACTAAGTAGTTTTAAAAGTTTTATTTCAAAGATTTTCATAAATCATATGTAATAAGCAAAACATTAGGAATACAATTCCAGCGTACTAGGAATACTAGGATTAAATTCCTAGGCATACAAATACCATAAACTAGGGATTCCGAGGAATGCAACAAAAGACTAAAATCCCAAGTTAATGTAAAGTCAGACAAAATATAGGATTATAAAACATATTGTCCGTTGTATTAGAGTATTAAAAATCCCAAGTTAATTGTAATTGTGAATTTACAGACAAAATTTAATATATTGTTTTCACAATTATTGGCTCCATGTGGGGTTTTTCGTGATGAATGCATGATCATAATATAGCCAATTTATATCTGTAGTTGTATTATATACTTAAAAAAGCAAGATGCTCTTCCTACTTGAATTTTTTTTCACAAATGTTAGTTTACCAAACATTACATATATGTTGGACCACAATTATGGGCTCCATGTGGGTTTTACTTAACCTTAAAAATGATTGAATGCATGATCATAATATAGTGTAATTATATAAGACAGTTGTATTATATACTTTTGAAAAAAGCAAGATATTCTTCCTCACTTGAATATGCTAACACAAATGTAAGATGATTACAAATATTCACTCACGTGTCTGAACCACTTTTTTTGTTTTCGTAAACAAAGGTGTGTAGTACTCAACCTTAAAATACTAGTTTTTGTGACATTTTTCTTGTTTTCTGTATGTAGTTTGCAATAATCATAAGACAATTTTTGTTGTATTTTCTTGTTTTCTGTATGTAGTTTGTGTGTAGTTTGTGTGTAGTTTGTATGTAGTTTGTGTGTAGTTTGTATGTAGTTTGTGTGTAGTTTGTGTGTTTATTATACTAGTTTTTGTTGTATTTTCTTGTTTTCTGTATGTAGTTTGTGTGTAGTTTGTGTGTAGTTTGTATGTAGTTTGTGTGTAGTTTGTGTGTTTATTATACTAGTTTTTGTTGTTGCTTTTTGTTTTGTTTTACTTTTTCTTTCTTTTGTCATTTGTGGTATAATAAAGAAAATACGCAAATTAAATAATAAAGCACACTATATATATATATATATATATATATATATATATATATATATATATATATATATATATATATATATATATATATATTAAATATATCATAAAACACAAATTGAATAGGTAAAAAATAGAAACAAAGTACATGTTAAATATGATAAATACACAAATTAGATATTGAAAAAAGAAGAAAAATTCCAATTACAAATGTACATAGAGAATTTTTTTTTAACAAAAATACATATGGCATATCGATAATATAGAAGAAAACAACTTGTAAATACACTGAAAACAATTTTAAAAACCACACAACTTACATATTGAATACAAAATAAAAGCACACATTAAATATTTAAAAGCAAATAGTAAAAAGCAAAAGTTCAAAAACAATAAAAACGCAAATTAAATGTTGAAAATGTACACAAACAAGAAACACAAAAAAACTAAAATAATTCCGTATAGATTATATATTATATTATACGTGTGTATATTTGTAAGTTGAATGTGATAATGTTTGACATTCGTGCAATAATTTCGTATAGATTACATAGTATATTATATGTGTGTATTTGTAAATTGAATGTGATAATGTTTGACATTCGTGCACTAATTTCGTATAGATTACATATTATATTACATGTGTGTATATTTGTAAGTTGAATGTGATAATGTTTGACATTCGTGCAATTAACAGAGAACCTCTGAACAATTGAACTATTTCATTTCTTGAGCATATTAATACACAGCATAATGGGAATACCCATTTTATGGTTCGGCCTTTCCATTATAAACAAAATATTTTAAAATGCATATCAAAAACATTATAAAAACACCAATTACTTATCCATATAAACACAAACTAGTTAAAATGTTTATCAAAGTCGAAAATGACCTTGACCTAACATCAGAATCAGGTACAGGGGCCTTAATTTAGAGGTGTGCGGTTGAAAGGCAGTTGCCGGTCATTCATGTTAAAATATAAAAACCATCCTTGACAGAATCGTGACTTAAAGCATTCAGAGAGGACCTAAACCAATACATGTTCTCTACCGAGCCCGACAAATGTTCTTGTTCAAGGACCATTACTGTGAATATTAAAACAATCACCACGAAATTTAAACTTGATCTGTAACAGTACATGGCAAATTTATACACACAATTTCAGCTTAGTATCTTGATGCATTACAAAACAATGTCATGAAAGCAAATTTTCATATCTCCTAAGTTCAAAATTTGTTGTGTTTAACGACATCACTAGAGCACATTGATTTATTAATCATCGGCTATTGGATGTCAAACATTTGATATTTTGACATACAATCTTAGAGAGAAAATCCGCTACTTTTTTCCATTAGTAGCAATGGATATTTTATATGCACCATCACACACACATGATAGCACATGCCACGGCCTTCGATTTGCCAGTTGTGGTGCACTGGCTGGGACGAGAAATACCCCACCGATCTTAGACTGACCGAGCATCAAGTGAACGCTTTACCACTGGGCTACGTCACGCCCTCTTGTTTTTAATAACATATCAGAACATTGTAAACTACATTTATTTGGTGACTAACATAAATATAGTCATTCTGACACTTGGTGAAGAGTGAGAGAGGAAAGGGAAGGAACGTTTCTTTAATGACAAATCAACACATTTTAAAGTACGGCTATTTGTCATCTAACACAATTAGTTATTTTGACACTTTGTCAAGAGAGAGAGAGATAGAGTGTGTGGGGGGGGGGGGGGGGGAGGGAGAGAGAGAGAAATCTTTATTTAACGACACCTCAGCATATTTTAAACTATGTTTATTTGGTGTCTAACATAATTGTATGTTGTTTTTAAGGAATATTTGTTTAATGACATCACATCACATTTTAAAATATGTTTATTTGCTGTGTAACATAATTGTATGTTGTTTTTAAGGAATGTTTGTTTAATGACATTTCAGCACATTTTAAACTATGTTTATTTGGTGTCTATCATAATTGTATGTTGCTTTTAAGGAATGTTTGTTTAACAACATCTCAGCACATTTTAAACTATGTTTATTTGGTGTCTAACATAGTTGTGTGTTGTTTTTAAGGAATCTTTGTTTAACGACATCTCAGCACATTTTAAACTATGTTTATTTGGTGTCTAACATAGTTGTATGTTGTTTTTAAACTTGATCTGTAACAGTACATGGCAAATTTATACACACAATTTCAGCTTAGTATCTTGATGCATTACAAAACAATGTCATGAAAGCAAATTTTCATATCTCCTAAGTTCAAACAAAGTTGTGTTAAACGACATCACTAGAGCACATTGATTTATTAAAAATCAGCTAAAAATGTCCAACATTACATATTTTGAATACAATCTTAAAAGAAAATCCGCTACTTTTTTCCATTAGTAGCAATGGATATTTTAGCATGCACCATCACAACACATGATAGCACATGCCATGGCCTTCGATTTGCACAGTTGTATGCATATTTGGGACGAGAAAGACCCCACCGATCTTAGACTGACCGAGCATCAAGTGACCGCTTTACCACTGGGCTACATCAGTGCCTCTTGTTTTTACATCGACAATCAGAACATGTCTAAACACATTTATTTGGTGACTATCGATAAATATAGTCAGAATGACACTTGGTTATGCGGCTGTTACGTTTAAAGGGAAGGAACGTTTACTTTAATGACAAATCAACACATTTTAAAGTACGGCTATTTGTCCGTAACTAATTAGGGTATTTTGACACTTTGTCAAGGGAGAGAATAGAGTAAAAATAAAACAAACTTGGGGAAAATCCACTTCTTAAACATTGCACCAAACTTAGGAATCAGAGCCTCTAGATTTAGTTTCCTGGGGGTAGCACATGGTCCTCTATGTTGATTTGGTGTCTAACATAATTCGTTCGTTTTTAGAATTCATCTGCCCCCCCCCCACACATACAGCACATAACATCCTAGCTACTGCCCGAGCTACATAGCATAATGAATTACTAGCAATTCAAAATAATATTAGTGTAATATAGTTAAATGATACCATTATATTAATTAATTCAATTAATTAATATTAAACACCAGTAGTCATGATGTCACGTTTGTGCAAGTCTTATGATTAGATTTGTGTGACTTCAAAAAACGAGCACACATAAATATGCGTTGTTGCACAAGCCTATAGATTTTCCTGATGTCCCATACTATGAGTTAAGTCCCTTAATGTTAACAACCTGATTGTTTTTGTTTTTTCAACGGCCTAGATGGTGTCGTAGGAGTAAGCCATAGGACATAAGGCTGGTAAGTACACAAAAACTACATACGGGTACAGAAAAGTTTTAACGAATAAAGTAATATAAGGTCAAATATACCCTCCTCTCACTAAACACAAATTGCATAGGTAAAAAATTGAAACAAAGCACATGTTAAACATGAAATGTGTGCTGAGGAAAGAAGAATTCCATATAAATAGAGGAAAAAGTTTTAAAAAATACAGATGGCACAAGAAAACCATATGTCATATGGTTACGTCATAGCTACGTCTGTCTTTGTTATTAATGACCTTTTGATTATTTCATCTCTTGCCGAGTTTCTTTGGACATTATGCAAGAGTTGTTTTGAGCTGTGACATCTTACCGATACATATTTGTCTCTATCATCCCACCAGTCCGGTTGTTGGGATTAAACGGTGAAACATTGACATCTGGGCACACCCAGTACTGCAATATCTTACTTTCTTCTGAAGTTGTTAATATTTTCATAGGTACGACGTTTCTCACGAACGATAATATTCGTGATCTAGCAATGGATAGCGCACGTGCGTTATTTCTCCAAGGACCTCTCGTCTGCTTTATGGACTTAAATCCTTGTTTTGTTTCCTGCACGCGCTCTCACTCCAAATCATGGCAGCTTCAAAGATACGATTTCTCATCTGCCTGAAGTATGTCCTGTTTGCAATCTTAACCAAACATTCATGACAGAGAGAGATAAGTCCAGCCGACTTAAGAGCGGCATCACCATTTTCTAAAATACAGTTCAGTGACTTCTCCATCAGTTGTATTTCATCGTAAAGATGCGCTTGCTCCATTACGAAGCAAGCGTCGTCTGACGTCATCGATGACGACAAAAACGTCAGACACAGCTGTTCTAGGGTACTTACGTCATACTTCTTGGATACATACAGCAGGCCGATTACATTGTCACCGGTGAGCGTGACTTCATCTGTGTACAGATACCTGTGAATTAGAAAACAAACACAATATTATAACATATGTTATAATTTCGTTCATATGAACATGTGTATGTTTAATAACCATGGCGGGATTTAGCTCAGTTGGAAGTGCTCAATTGAGGTGCTTGCGTCGCAGGATCAAACCACCTCGGCGGATCCATTCAACTGATGACGATGTTTTTAACTGCCATCTTTGTTATCGTACCCGTGTACTCCCGACGATACTGGAACTTGGGGCAGTGAACACACATCAGTGCTAGACGTCTTTTTGTTTATTTACTCCGGTGCAGTATTTTGTCTAAATCTAAACTATTATAAACTTTTTGCGAAAAATATTGCATACTGTAAAGGAAAATGCATTTATTCAGATGTATGCCAGATTACAAATGTTTAAATATAAACGATTTATTTAACTGTTAACGACAGGTGACTGTCGATGGAATTGTTTTATTTATTGCTCTGCGCTATTGGTTCAAAAATAAATAAATAGGTTTATATAAAAGATCCCTTGCTGCATTAGGAAAAATGTAGCGGGTTTCCTCTGATTACTACATGTCATAATTACCAAATATTTGACACCCAACAGCCGATGATTAATTAATCAATGTGCTCTATTGATGTCGTTAAAGAAACAAAGAAATGTTTTTATTTAACGACACACTCAACACATTTTATTTACGGTTATATGGCGTCAGACATATGGTTAAGGACCACACAGATTTTGAGAGATGAATCCCACTGTAACCACTTAATGGGTTACTCTTTTCGATTAGCAGCAAGGGATGTTTTAGGCACTGACGTCATACTTCTTGGATACATACAGCGGGCCTTTTACATTGTCACCGGTGAGTGTGACTTCATCTGTATATAGATACCCCAATTAGAAACAAAAAAATACTATAAACCGAAGATAATAAACGAGTTACCAGTTATTATAAACAAAACAAATTATGTTCAGTAACGAGTGTTATAATGTTCATAGGTAATTCAGTACACACATATTGGCCTCGGTGGTGCAGTGACTAAGTCATCAGACATAAGGCTGGAAGGTTCTGGGTTCTCAGCCCGGTACTAGCTCCCACACAGAGCGAGTTTAACAACTCAATGGGTTGGTCTAAAAGCCTTACACCGACTTCTCTCTAGCACATGTTTGTATTTAATCTTATTCAACAAATTACGCAGTGTTCTGTTTTTTAACTTTGTAATTCACGTTATTTTTTTCTGGCAGAAAGTTCATTAGTCCCCGGCCAAACAAATACGGTAATGCCAGGGTTGGGAGGTCAACAAATATAGTTTATGTTTAATAAATTTATAATTTACATACTGCAGAAATTCTTCAAAGATGGCTGGTTCTACATCCGGTATCACTATGTTATCCTGCTCTGCCAATGGGCCCTTTAACATAGCTTCGAACACGCAGCTGCGCAAACTCAGTATAAGTTTGTGCGCCTGCATGTTCTTTTGTGACTGCCCCACCTTGAATATCACGTCAGTATGAACTTCTTTCTGAAGTGAATACTTCAGACATTCAGTTATGGATTTCCCTCTCTGCCAGCTTTGAATAAAGCCTGGCTCAGTCTGACGAGTTGATTTCCTTGTGTCCTTCTTGTCACTGAAAATACATACAATTATTTGCATGAACACGTTCCTGTTTTACAAGTGGTTTGTGTGTGTGTATGTGTTCCTGTGTACTATCGTGTGTGTGTGTGTGTGTGTGTACTGGCCCGTAGGAAAACCGGGGGAGAGGGCGTATATTTGTATCCGATCCATCAGTGCCTCTTCCCTCCCCACACTCCCAAAGTCGTTCCTGGGGGCCTGGTGTGTGTGTGTGTGTGTACCAGGGCCGTAGCTAGCGGTCAAAATAATAGAAACTTAAAGACAACTCTTCTTAACAGTTTGAGGAGATTTAAGTTTGTAACCTCCCTGAAATGGCTGCAAAATGGTCTTCCAGACCTTCTAGATTTGAAAATTTCACAGTATGCCCTCGGAACCCCTAATGTCTTGCGCCTTCCATGCTCGTTCATTCCATGAATTCGTCTGCCACCACCACCACCCTCCCCGCCCAAAATAACTCCTAGCTACGGGTCTGTGTAGCTGCATACATGTATCTCCTCATAGATAAATTGATGCAGTGAATATCCCTAATAACATATTTAGAGAATACTCAACGAGCTACGAGACAATACTGTTTATCTTGCAGGAGTGAATTGATATTATTCTTCCCGAGCCTTCACGAGTGCAAGATAAACGGTATTGCTGAGTAGCGAGTTGGGTATTCTATTTATTACCCATTATCAATTTGTATCATTTTATAGAAGATATTCAAACAATCCTGTGGCTGAAAACAGGTCTGCAAGTTGAGAATAAGAGACAGCGTTGCGTCATAGCTGTGACGTACGTATCGCTGATGACGTAAGTTAGTTGTTGTCTTGACATCCACCATGGAAACTATTCTTACACAAAATTAACCACCTATAGTGAAGCACTGTTTATGACATCAAAACGTATCTAGAGGAAGAAATGTTTGTTTTTTTCTTTCCCTAGGGAAATATCATTTTTCCCTCCCCACTTCTCTCTGCCCATATGGATAATAAAATAAAATGGTTATTTTTCAAAACAGCGCTATTTATCTTTCACATGTGTTAATGTGGTAATTGTAATTCTTTGTGGTTGTTAGGACAATGACTGTATATACACAGTAAATGCTTAAATAATAAATTGTATTATAGAGGCGGCAGTTTTAAAAACCTGCATTGTTCTGTTCAAGAGCAGGACGTAGCCCAGTGGTAAAGCGCTCGATTGATGCGCGGTCGGTTTAGGATCCATCCCCGTTGGTGGGCCCATTAAGCTATTTCTCGTTCCAGCCAGTGCACCACGACTGGTAGATCAAAGGTCGTGGATGGTGTAAATAAAAGATCCTTTGCTACTAAGAGAAAATGTAGCAGATTTCCTCTTTAAAACTACGTCAAAATTAACAAATGTTTGACATCCAATAGCCTATCATTAATTAATCAATGTGCTCTAGTGGTGTCTTTAAACTTTTACCGTTTAAAACCTAAGATTTTAATATTATTAATATTAATTTCTATTCAATATTGTTTTTCCTTAAATACTTTTTTTAAAGAACCCACCCGTAAAGAAGTTTAATTATTTCCATTTAAAACCAATCTCTGAAAGTTTCATTAAATCAAGGTCATATACGTTCTGTCTGTATGACATGAGAAATATATTCCAGCTGTGTGCAATATTTTTCTTCAAATGCATATCATACCTCCATGTGCATTACGTTTATTGGGTGGGTTTTTTTGGGGCAAATAATCTGTTTTATATATCTTTTTATTTTATATATAATATAAAGTACGGAAGCCGTACCTACGCGGGTCAGGACGTAGCCCAGTGGTAGAGCGCTCGCTCGATGCGCGGTCGGTCTAGGATCGATCTCCGTCAATAGGACCCAAAGGGCTATTTCTCGTTCCAGCCAGTGCACCACGACTGGCATATCAAAGGACGTGGTATGTACTACCCTGTCTGTGGGATGGTGCATATAAAAGATCCCTTGCTGCTAATCAAAAAGAGTAGCCCATGAAGTGGCGACAGTGGGTTTCCTCTATCAATATCTATATAGTCCTTAACCTTATGTCTGACGCCATATAACCGTAAATAAAATGAGCTGAGTGCGACGTAAAATAAAACATTTCCTTCCGTCCTTCCGTCCTTCCTTCCGTACCTACGCTAATGCAACTAAGGTCGACGACGAGACTGGCCTCGGTGGCGTCGTGGTAAGCCATCGGTCTACAGGCCGGTAGGTACTGGGTTCGGATCCCAGTCGAAGCATGGGATTTTTAATCCAGATACCGACTCCAAACCCTGAGTGAGTGCTCCGCAAGGCTCAATGGGTAGGTGTAAACCACTTGCACCGACCAGTGATCCATAACTGGTTCAACAAAGGCCATGGTTTGTGCTATCCTGCCTGTGGGAAGTGCAAATAAAAGATCCCTTGCTGCTAATCGGAAGAGTAGCCCATGTAGTGGCGACAGCGGGTTTCCTCTCAAAATCTGTGTGGTCTTAACCATATGTCTGACGCCATATAACCGTAAATAAAATGTTTTGAGTGCGTCGTTAAATAAAACATTTCTTTCTTTTCTAAGGTCGACGACAGTAACTTTTCGAACCCTCGTTTTAGCTTCGTACACAATCAATATAGCATATCTTACCGTAATTTCACTTGAAATCCACATTTCGTAAAATGTACCATTTTTTAATCAAAAGATTTTCTTGAAACACATTTTTAGATGCATTAGTAATGTTGAAACAAAACAATTTCAATAGCAATTTTGCACTGGGATTTTTTCAGCAATCTTAAAACGGAAACGTCATGTACCTAGTTATGATTATTGTAAGGAGATGCAAAGTGACGCCATTGGAATACTGAATTCATTCAAATTCAAAATTAGCTATATAATATTATTACAATGCTTCGCCACATTAAAATAAAAACTGGTCACTTAACCTTGACCCCTGTCAAATTTCTATAACAAGCAGACCACGCAGTTTCAAGGTCGGTATTTTGTTCATAATTCTGGACAAATATTAATTTGAAGTTTTAAAAGATGAAAAATAAAAAGTACCTTTTGTAAAACATATCATATAAAAAATTACCATTGGATATCTTTTATATATTGTGTACGAAGCCAAAACAAGGGTCCGAAAAGTGACTGTCGTCGATCTTAGTTCAAATCACAGGGACCTACAGAAAATATAACTAAGGTCATACTAGGTCGGAGTGTAATACAAGACAAATAATCCAAACAAAAACAATAAGGATCTGCCACATGAGCAGCTTGGAGCGCTATAAGCAATCATTTATACCTAGCAAAAAAAGTAAAGTTAGTTTTATTTAACGACGTCACTAGAACACATTGATTTTTTTATCTTATCATCGGCTATTAAACGTCAAACATATGGTCGTTCTGACACTATTTTTAGACGAAACCCGCTGTCGCGACATAGGCTACTCCTTTACGACATGCAGCAAGGGATCTTTTATTTCCGCTTTCCACAGGCAGGATAGCACAAAGCATGGCCTTTGTTGAACCAATTATGGATCACTGGTCGGTGCAAGTGGTTTACACCTACCCACTGAGCCTTGCGGAGCACTCACTCAGGGTTTGGAGTCGGTATCTGGATTAAAAATCCCATGCCTCGACTGGGATCCGAACCCAGTACCTACCAACCTGTAGAACGATGGCCTAACCACGACGCCACCGAGGCCGGTTTATACCTAGCACTCCATTCACATGATTATATAATACTATGTGATAAAACATATTTTATGTAAACCAAATTTTAAAAGAATGTTTTTGGGGTTTTTTTCAAATAATAACAACGATAACGTTAAAATGTTATGGTTTTAAGATTAAACGAACCTTGTGGTGCATGGCATGAAAACATAAGTGTCACCGCTCGAGTTGAAGCTACTGTTACTGAAAAAATAAACAAAACACATATGTATTAAGTAGAGCTGAGCGATATACCGTATTCATTACCGTATTCAATCTTACTATAGTGATAAACACCTTTTGAAACCGTATGTAAAATTTTATTTTATCTTGACCGGATCTTCTATAGTGATAACTATTTATTTTCATAGCCGTATCAAATGGGAAACACGTTCCCCTTTTATTTTTACTGCAGTTAGCGCCCCTTTTATTTTTACTGAGTTAAAGTCATTTATATGATTTACAAATTACGTCACATCGTATTTTTCAACATTACACAAGGCTGTTGGCAGAGTATGATTCTTAAACGTTAAGTAAATCCATGAAAGGAGTTTTGAATCATAGATTTAACAAAGTGTTGTTATGACGTTAAATTAAAAAACCGTTTTTGTAAAACATATAAGAAGGTATGTAATAAATACAGAACTTCACATAGGTTGTTTTCCTATTTATTGCACTCATTTATTTTGCAAAAGAACATACCACAAGACCGCGCAAAATAAACTCGTGCAATAAATAGGAAGCGAAAGCAACGTATGTGAAGTTCTGTATATATATATATAGTGGAACCTCGTTAGTCCGGACAGTATGGTTATTAAAAAAAAACGTCCGGATTAATGAATTTTGAATAAGAGAAATGAAATCTTAAGGCCACCGCAGACATTTGCAACTTTGTCGCTTGCAACTGAAATTGCATGATTGGAAGCAACTTTTTTTCTCGTTGCACTGGTCTGCACACACATGCGACAACCAGCAATTTGAGTCCAGCAGTGATCACGTGACAGTCAAAATGGCGGTTTTCACCTGTAGTTATTTCGACGTGGTCATCGAGTCATGTTCTACAACATATTTGTTATGACGTAGAAGACTGAATTTACGTAAAGTTGCACTTAATTTGTCCCACACGCCTTTTGGTCCTTTAGGATATAACCACACAATTTGTGTAGAAAACCTGTATAAACATACCTGATATTCCAAGCGCAGATTCCATCTCTGCAAGACACATCTCCCTTTTAGCCCTATTGCATATATTCAGGGGATGTTGTGTCAAAAAAGAAATGTATTGTCTGCAATCTCACCACCTAATTCATTCAAGCTCATTAAAATTAGCTACACTAGTTACATGTGGATCTAAAGACAGCCAGTTGGAGCTCATGTCCACCAATCCCAAACCGTACTTGCAGAAATCCTTAGGCCAGGGATTTAAAACTGAACTAACCACGGGCCCGAGTCCCAATGTCCAGGTAACACTTTCGTCTGTAAATAATAATTAAATATGGAACATTGGATCACAATTCGCACTTTTATAACGTAATGTGGGGCATACAAAATTCTAAAAATCTCGCGGCGAGTCTATTTTAGGGGCCGACAGTACAGCGAACCATTACCAATACGCTGAGGGGCTGGGTTATCAGTCTTCAAGTGTACATTAAAACATTATACTATTTATTTAATAAAATACAAAAAAAATATAAATCAGTCTTCAGTTTGCATTACCAAATTGTGTATTTTATAAAATAAAACATGATTATTAAGGCATTCGTAATTTCACCCGAAACATGGGTATACCCTCAGGCTATTTCGGAATGTTTTCAAATTATTTTTAAATCATTGGCAGGATTCTGCAAGT
>NC_054703.1:24097928-24126753 GCF_016097555.1 Gigantopelta aegis | reverse complement strand
ACAGCATCGAGTTTCCTCTCTTTGTCTCTGTTCCAAAATGTGCTGAGGCGTCCATACTTACTTACTTACTTAATCCTCTTCGTGTGCGGTCACACATAAGGTCGATACCAAAGAACGCCGATGTTGTCTGTCTGTTGCAAGCTTCGTCACCTGGCCCCAACTCCTCCCGACAGCGTTTCATCTCCCGCTCCACCGATCTTCTCCAGGTCTCCTTGGGTCTCCCCCCTCACTCTCTTGCCACCAGGGGTCCAGTGCATGGCCACTCTTGGGATGGATGCCAGTGGCATTCTGCAGACGTGGAGGTGTCCATAAACAAATATTAATTTCCTTTCGCCCACTCTTACGAAAGTAATCGAACTTTGTATAAATGGTAATGAAATAAAACGAAACGACAACAAATTACCCAATCGGAATAAGACGCTCGTTTTCTTAATATTCATGATGTTAACGTTTGTGACTGTAACGATTTTTTTAAATTTTGACCTGAATGTTGTACGGAAATGCTTGACTAACAACGATTTGGTACTTGACTGTTGATATATTTCAGTTCTACGTCTTCGTCGCTGAACGCCCTGGCTGCAGTCACGTGGGAGGATATTCTGAAACCTTCTCTCGATCACAGATTGACAGAAGGACACAAGGCGATAGTCACAAAACTTCTAGGTATCCGGTCCTCTTGTTTCTGTTTATTTACCATTCATATAAACATATTTGAAGATATATATTTCAATATACAAATACAACGGTGAAATATGATTGTATTGTAAGGTGACCTGTTGGCTTTGTTTTGAAGGATCTCATAAATACAGACAGCCAGAGAGGGAAAGCTACATAAGGAGAGAGAGAGAGAGAGAGAGAGAGAGAGAGAGAGAGAGAGAGAGAGAGAGAGAGAGAGAGAGAGAGAGAGAGAGAGAGACACACATAGAGAGAGACAGAGAGAGAGAGAGAGAGAGAGAGAGAGAGAGAGAGAGAGAGAGAGAGAGAGAGAGAGAGACGGACAGACAGAAAAAGGGAGTGAGAATTGAAAGCTTGTTTAACAACACCACTAGAGCACGTTGATTTATTAGCGTTTTAAAAAATTATTAATATAAAGGTGACTTTCGTATGCACTTTCAACGGTCTTTGATTTGTCAATCGTGGGACACTGGTTGTGACGGGGCAAACCGAATAGGGGAATGGGTCCAATGAGGTGGTTCGATCCTACGACGCAAACACCTCAGGCAAGCGCTCTACCGACTGAATGAGAGAAAGGTAGAAGGAGACAGAGACAGACTGTGGGGCACAAAGACATACAGACAGAAGTAAATGAGAGAAAGGTAGAAGGAGACAGAGACAGACTGTGGGGCACAAAGACATACAGACAGAAGTAAATGAGAGAAAGGTAGAAGGAGACGGAGACAGACTGTGGGGCACAAAGACATACAGACAGAAGTAAATGGATGACCGACACATTTTTCCACACTAAAATATACAGACAGACAAACATGCTTCATTTACTTGATATAATTTAGGTTCAAGTTTCTTGTTTTTAACGACACCAGTAGAGCACATTGATTTATTAATCATGATCTACCGGATGTCAAACATTTGGAAATTATGACACATACTCTTGGAGAGAAAACCCGCTACATTATTTCCAGTAGTAGCAAAGCTTCTTTTATATGCACCATCCCACAGTCAGGATAACACATACCACGACCTTTGATATACCAGTCGTGGCGCACTGGCTGGAGCGAAAAATAACCTAATGGAACCACCGACGGAGATCGATCCTAGACCGACCGCACTTCTGGAGAGAGCTTTACCAATGGGTTTCGTTCTACTCCCCTGATATAGGCATTAGAAAATGGCAGCGATTGGGGGACACTAGTTATATATTTATTTGATTCAACAGGGCAGGGGGGCAATGAATTATATTTTTAGATGGGGGCAATGCGCCCTGTCTCTCCCATTTTCGACTCCTGCGTATAGACACAAGAAACAGTCATATTGTTGCGACATTGGAATGTCGGGGTGAAGTGTGTGGACGATTTCAGTACCAAATATGCAGCTTTACTTCTTTTTAAATACAAGTTCCTTTCATCTTTCAGTAATTATATTTGGTGGAGCTGGCATTGCTATGTCTTTCGTTACAACTAACCTGGGTGGTACCGTTCTACAGGTAAGCTCATGAATATTAATATTTATGTTTAATAGTCACTTTTCATAGAATTAATTATATATATTGTTATTAATAGGTACAATTACGTAAAATTATCGTCAAATTAAAGTTACATTTTCTGGTTACCATATTATAACATCATGTACAAATATGAAATACAAGCACAAATGCACTTTTAAAAAACTCGTGTGTGTTCGCAATGAACGGAGATCGTCAAAAGTATACGCTCGATTCGTCGCCTGTACCGCCATTGCTCGGCAAAGTACAAACGACAGCCTGTTGTCAGTTTCAGTTAACACGTGCGCTTCGTCTCAAAAAATGAAATGAGAAATCTTGCGCTGTACGAAGAACGTTCGGCTGAGGATACGGTACTAGAGTCTCTGTTAAAACCGGGTTGATCTTGACAACATATTATCGACAATCGTACCTTCCTATTTCAGAATTAATATTTTATAAAGTGTTAGTAGAACTTTCAAAGCTTAGTTTATATACTAGTAACACATTGATCATGTTTAGATTTTTAAAATAAAATATACTAACGTAGACAATGAACGTTTTCATTTCTTAATTTTACGTGTGTTAAAATCGACAAATTCAAATAAATATGCTTTCGTTTGGAACGGGTAACGTTAGTTTGTTTTGTTTAACAACATCAATGTTAGAGCATATTGATTTAAAAGGAAACGGGTGCATATGCAGGGGGCGGGTATTGGGTGTCGAAACCCTTACCTGCCTAAGCTAAATTTAAAAAAAAAGAAAAGAAATATAAAACACCTAAGGTCTAAGTAATGAATAGAAATAACATATAGTCTTGATAAATGTTATGTAAATCGAACACAACACCCTCTTCCTCAACCCCTAGAGCGTTACGTAATTATTACCCTCCCCCCCCCTCCCTCCCCCTTACATGTAACGCGTATGCCAACCGCTGGCCACTGTCAAAGGCAAATCCCCCACCGACTCCTGACAAGGTGTTGTACCATACCTCTATGGATATAAATATGTTTTGGAGATATGAAACGACCCCTTAATCAAGACAGTTAAATTTGTTCAAAATCACATGAGAAGTTCAGCGCCTGCGCAAATCAAGTAAAGTCCCAGTTCTACTGGCGTCCCGCTAAAAGAAGAAAATCAAAGCTGGCCATTGAGTTTGTAGTTGACCTAGATAATGTAGATTGCGAAACTATAGCGATGTGGTGGACCTTTTATGTACCAAACAGAACTGAATCATCTATTCTATATGCTTAAATAATAAAAATATTCCAGAGACTGCAGTTTTAAAAATAGGCATTTCTTGTCATATTTTGTGAATGTTTCTAAAATATTGAATTTTTTTTAGCAATATATTTACACACACACACACACACACACACACACACACACACACACACACACACACACACAAACACACAACAACAACACAGACACTCCCCCTCTCTCGCTCTCTCTCTCTCTCTGTGTCTCTTTCTCTGTTTGTCTATCTATCTGTCTGTATGTCTGTCTCTGTGTCTCTGTCTCTGTCTGTCTGTCTGTCTGTCTGTCTGTCTCTCTCTCTCTCTCTCTCTCTCTCTCTCTCTCTCTCTCTCTCTCTCTCTCTCTCTCTCGCACACACATAATACAATAGTACATATTAAAGTTGTGTATAACCTTATGTAGCCATAACAATACAAAGGGACATTAACAACGTCGTCGTGACGTTTCTGTACTTTTTTTTTTCCAGGCATCCTTGAGTTTCACCGGCGCGGCATCTGGTCCCCTTCTCGGGATGTTTGCTCTAGGAGCATTCTTCCCATGGGCCAACTGGATTGTACGTATGAAAAAATCCTCAGCACACTTATAACAAACACCGGCCTCTGTGGTGTTGTGGTTAAGCTATCAGACATAAGGTCGTGGTAGGTACAGGGTTCACAGCCCGGTACCGGCTCCCATACAGAGCGAGTTTCAACGACTCAATGGGTAGGTGTAAGACCACTGCACCCTCTTCTCTCTCACTAACCACTAACAACTAACTCACTGTCCTGGACAGACAGCCCAGAGCTGAAGTGTGTGCCCAGGACAGCGTGCTTGAACCTTAATTTATGAGTCAAACTATAAATGAATTAAACTTTGAAATTGTTAACATATGGTTATTTGAAAATTAACTTTGTTTTGTTTAACGAAACTACTAGAGCACATTGATTTATTAATCATTGGCTATTAGATCATTATTAGCTATTATTATTGACTATTATTTTGGTAATTCTGATATTGTCTTGGAGAGGAAACCCACTACATTTTTAATTTATATTAGTAGTAAGGAATTTTGTATATGCACCATCCAAGATAGGATACCACGTACCACAGCCTTTGGTATACCAGTCGTGGTGTCCCAAATGTTTGACATCCAACAGCCGATGATTAATAAAATAATGTGCTTTGGCTGTGTCGTTAAACAAACTAAAAACTTTAACTTTCTGATGACACAATCTATTTTTTTTCACCCAGGGTGCCTGTGTGGGCGGGGTACTTGGTCTCATTCTGCCAATGTGGATGGTGATTGGCAGCTACAGCGTGGTCGGACCGCCTCCATCCAACATGCGCTTCCCTACCGACAACTGCACCGCCCCAAATATTACAACAACAGCCATGACGACACTGATCACCATGACAACTACCGAGTCCCTCCCATCGGAAGAGATGTAAGTATCAGTGTAATAATTGATAATTTGTAATATTCCTTCTGCACCAGCATTAAACAATGTTTAGCAACAAAGTTAGCATTAAAATTCAAATAATAAGGCCGCATTTAGACTAAACTAGATATGGTGGTGGGGTGGGGGTGGTAGGGTGGGGGTGGGATACGAACGGCGTACCTTCCGCGCTGGAGTCGAACTCGCTACCAATATGTCTATTTCACACATGCAAACAAAGCCTGTCATTTAAACCACATATACATATATGCGAGCGGCGAAGCGCGTTCCTTGGGCATGTTAAAATAGTTCATAATAGTCGGACGAGAATTCTATTTTACACCTATTTAAATCTTTTTATTATTTAAGAGTATTGCCACCAACAATGAAATAGAATACCACCGCTTTCCGGATGTAACCAGTTATAACCATTTAACATTCTGCGCGCTAAAATTAAACACACTAACTCGCGTCGGGCTGAGTCCTTAGAAGTGGTTTTGTTTAACGACACCACTAGAGCACGTTGATTTATCAATCATCAGCTATTGGATGTCAAACATACTTTTGACAGTTTTAGAAAGGAAACCCGCTACATTTTCCCTTTAGTAGCAAGGGGATCCTACACTTCCCACAGACAGGATATCACGAGCGTTGCTAAGTACGACGGGTCTGGACCGGACTAAGTAGGTCAAGGTCAGTCTAAGTAGGTCAGGGCCGGGTCAGTAAGACGAGGTCACGTAACAAGGCCGTGAAGTCATCAAGGTCAAGGTCACGGAAAGTAGGTCATGACTCTCAACAAGCCCCCTTACTACTTCCAGTTTGGGCTTCTTACAAATATTAAGACGATCAGAAACACATTGAATATACAGACACTGATATTTTAAACAAGAAAACGTATTTAATATGTAAGTTTAATCGTAGAAATATTTTATTCGTCGAAAACATCTTACAACGCAGCAAACTCGGGAATGTCCCTTTAACTAGATCCTCGGCATAAACTACACACACGCCCCGTAATGTTGGTTCTTTTCCAGCTAGACGGGACGGGATGTAGTCCAGTGGTAAAGCGCTCGATTTATGTGCGGTTGGTTTGGGATCAATCCCAGTCGGTGGGCCATCGGGTTATTTCTTGTTCCAACCAGTGCACCACGACTGGTATATCAAAGGCCGTGATATGCACTATCCTATCTGTGGGATGGTGCATATAAAAGACATCTTGCTATTGATGGAAAAAAGTGTACCGGGTTTCCTCTCTAAGACTATAATATCACAATTATCAAATGTTTGAAATCCAACAGCCGATGATTAATAAATCGATGTGTTCTGGTGGTGTCGTTAAACAAAACAAAATTTAATTTTAATAATGTCGAGGGTGATGATGATAATAATGGTGATAACAATGTTGAAAATGATGACAAGTACTTAATAAAGGGAATCAATTAGGGAAGATACATCACAGTTGCTGAAAAACTGATATACACCTTTGATACAGACTGACAACGCTTGTGCTTGTGTGTGTGTGTGAGGTGGGGGTATGCTGACTGAGATCAAGGGCGCAAAGTAAAGTTTCTAGGGGGTTCCGGGTATGTTCGACCGTAACATTTACAGAATTATTGGGGGGGGGGGGGGGGGGGTAGAGCTTCCATAAGTCCTCCCTGCTCAACCGTGCCTGATATTAAGCTGGTTCTATAGAAACAATGATTGCCTTCAGTATAGGGCCTCCACGTGTCCAAAATATTGTATTCTAGTACTCGAGGGTCAAACTCGACCCGGACCCAACTACCTGACACTTACACTAAATGACCGGCCTCGGTGGCGTAGTGGTTAGGCAATCGGTCTACAGGCTAGTAGGTACTGGGTTCGGAACCCAGTCAAGGCTTGGTATTTTTAATCCAGATACCTACTCCAAACCCTGAGTGAGTGCTCCGCAAGGCTCAATGGGTAGGTGTAAACCACTTGCACCGACCAGTGATCCATAACTGGTTCAACAAAGGACATGGTTTGTGCTATCCTGCCTGTGGGAAGCGCAAATAAAAGATCCCTTGCTGCTAATCGAAAAGAGTAGCCCATGTAGTGGCGACAGCGGGTTTCCTCCTAAAAATCTGTGTGGTCCTTAATCATATGTCTGACGCCATATAACCGTAAATAAAATGTGTTGAGTGCGTCGTTAAATAAAAAATTTCTTTCTTACACTAACTGATGATGATACAAAAAAATACAGATGTTTGTCGTGGTGAACAGACAAGGACTGGGATGTGGAAGTTGATATACAGGCAAATAAAGAATAAGCAGGCACGGCGGAAGGGGGGGGGGGGGGGTAGCTAGAGCTTCCATAAGTCCTCCCTGCTCCGACGTGCCTGATATTAAGCTGGTTCTATAGAAACAATGATTGCCTTCAGTATAGGGCCTCCACGTGTCCAAAATATTGGATTCGAGTACACGAGGGTCAAACTTGATCCGGACCCAAGTACCTGACACTTACACTAAATGATGATGACACTAAGGAATAAAGTAAAATAGCATTATGCATCTTAATTCCAGCGCTGAATATGGATACTAAATAATGCCATTGTATTGCATTTATAAACCGCGTGATATATTGTTCAGTGTTGTGGCGGACGGCTAGTGTAAAAAGAGAAACTAGCGCATGCTCATATAATAATTGTGTAACTTATATTGATTACTTGATTATTTACTGCTGAAATTATTGTCCTACATTGTTCATTATAGTTGATCATTATATTGCACCTTGTACGGATACTCGAGTCATGAGACCGGACTCGAGTCTAGCTAAACTCGAGTATTCTTGGAGACTCTACTTCAGTGTATATTATATCTCATGTTCCAGTCGTTTCTCCACAATTGGTGTCTAACGATTATCTAGTTCTCGTGTTTTCTTTTTTTTTTTTTTTTTTTTTTTCAGATCCGGAATCAGTCTTTTATACACTGTCTCGTATCTATGGTTACCAAGTATAGGTGCTGCCACAGTTGTTGTTGTTGGGCTTCTTGTTAGCTTTATTACTGGTATGAGAACATTATTATTATTTTTTATCATTTTTATTTTCTTAAAATTTACTAGTTTTATTATTATTTATTTATACTTATTATCTTGATTCTCATATTTACTACCTCTACTATACACTAGCCTGGCAGAAACCATAAGAGCTTTTTATTATTACATTTATACCCCATTGTGTTATTATTTATCTTGTTGTGTTTACAGAATATATGTATGCATGTATGTAGGTATGTATGCATGTATGCATGTATGTATGTGTGTATGTATGTATGTATGTATGTGATAATAAATGATAATTACATTAATATTTGGAAACCAAATCTAGTTATCGCATTACCATAACTGAACCATGTTGGAGTGAAATCCATTCAACCATCTTGGCAATATTAGTTTTTGAATTATGGACCTTTGCCATAATTCAATATTTTTTTTACAAAATATCATTAGTAAGTGGGGTATGGTGGTTACTTAGATGGTTGAATAAAGTACATTTAGGGACAAATCAAATTATATTTGTTTAGGTAGTACTTTGTTAGGCCATTTAATAGGTCAGTGGTCTGTGGCAATATGTCTTTAACTTTCTACCAACAATATTAGTTTAACTTTATATTCAGGTCCCATGAAGGTTGGGGAGGTGGACACGAGGTATCTGGTTCCGTTCTTTGATCGACTCTTCTGCTGTTTGCCAGAATCCTGCAGCCGCAGACTGAGATGTAACCAGGAGTTCCACAGTCCAGAGGTAAATCCTTGTTTCCATAATATATGTCCCATGTCGCCCACTAACGCAGATTGGTGCAGATCGACGCAAAAACCAAAGTGTGATACATGTTCCCCATCGCTCGATCTAACCCAGACAGTATGCAGGTCAGACGCATAGACGAAAGTGTTTTATGTACGATTGTTGCCCACTAACGCAGACTTCTGCAAATCGACCCAGCAAAAACCAAACAATAAACTTTATATGTTTTATGAGTCTCGAACCCCGTGGGTCGGTGATCGGAAAAGTCAGCTACAAGTGCAAATCCGGTTGTAAATAAATATATTTGGTGTCGATTTGTTGTTAAAATTTATTTAAAGTCAGTTTTTTAAAATATGTAAGAAACACATAATATTTTACAAAATGTTAGATATGTTTATCATTATCATTCACCTTGTTTAAAAACTTATCAAACTGGCACATCAAGGGTAAAATTACAAAAGTTTAACTCGTTGTTAGATAAATGGTATTGGTTACCGGCATCGTTATTCTCTATGGTTAGGCAATCAGGTCCATACAGGCTGGGGAGGTGGACTGGGTTCGGATCCCAGTCGACCAACTTTGTTTTGTTTAATCCAGGCACAGACTAGTGCAGCCGTGATTGAGTGCTAACCAAGGCTCACAGTGGATGTGTAAACTTTTTGCACCGTTTTGACCATATGGTCTTAACTGGACAAGGCCCCGGTACATTTATTTTGCATTTATGCATAAACAGATCTTTTGCTGCTAATCCGACAGAGTAGCCCATGTAGCATATATGTTTATGTGTTTTCCTCCTAAAAGTCGTGTGGTCTCACTTACCATATCGAGGGGACGCCCAATAGAGCGGACTGTGTAAAATACTTCGGCAGTCGTCGATCCCCAACCGTATCCGCTACTTTCAAGCGAATGCGTGTTTTGGTTCGAGCGTTGCCACAGCCCTTTGCAGATATTTGCGAGTGTCATGACATTAAAGTTATATGTTAAAAAAGAAAATAGAATTGTATTTTTATGATAAACAGCTCGGGGCGGGACAAGTCAAATTATAAAACAGCGTTCCCTCGACTGCGCGGTCGGTGCCGGATCCCTATATAATTTGGAGCCATTGGGTATTTCTTGTTCCAGTGCAGTGTACCACGCTAGAGAAAGGCCGTGGTATGTACTACCCTGTCGGACTGCTGGTGCTTATATGGACCTTGCTGCTAAAAAGAGCGATCCATCCAGTCCAAATAACCCCACCCTCTCCTGTTCTGGAAGGAGGACACGCTTGAGGCCGGCACTTGTGTCAAGGACAGGCGTGCGCCACAACAGATTATTCTAAATGTGCACTTTAAACACTGACCTGACCTGACCTGATCTGATCAAGCTAGAAAAGTAGCCAATGAAACACTTCACGTTGATGCCCATTGTGTAATTGCATTCAGTAATTCAGTTTGTTGATAAAGTAATGCTAATCTCAGATTACCAACTGTCACGACGGAGTTGGTCAATCCGACATTTGCGGGTGAGCTCAGATTAACAACTTAATCGATCATAGGAGTTTTATGCGAAAAGAGTGCTGAGACTAGCAACCGGACAGCTACTATAAGTCGTGAGATTGACGAGTTGGACAACTTCGTCGTGACCGTTGGTAGTCTGAGAAAAGAATTAGTCTATTGAATAAAATGGAATAACGAGTGCATTGGATTCATGTTTTGGGGTTTATTTAACCATTTTATTTAGTATTGTGGTTGGACATTGCTGAGAAAAACTGCCACAGACCTTATGGACTGTTGAACCATTGTCGATATATAATACTAGAGGTTATTATACGAGCTTGTGTGTTGTACTGATTTTACGAAACGAGTGTCAGGATTTTTGTATTGCCCAAGCGAGAGCGAGAGTAATACATGAATCCTGACACGAGTTTCGTAAAATCAGTACGACTCACACGCGAGTGTAATAATTTCTTTATTATCCATATTATTATAACAAGACCCAACTGAAAATGTTTCAGCCACAACGAAATGATGTCATATTTCAAATGCACAGTCTGAGCTAGGACTGGAGAAGCAACGTCATGTTATGATGTCACTTCTCAAAATTACGTCATTACACTTGTTATTACACGTGTGCTTCGTATTAATATTATTAGCTCGATTATGTTGAAAAAGAATAAAAAAGTTCTGAGGACGTATGTAGCTGATAGATTTGAAGCTGAGCAAACATAAAATACTTCGCAGACTTAAAATAATGTCATTCTTCTAAAATTCCAGCAGACAGAAGCCAGTAACAAAGAAGACAGATTTACGCCAAGGAATAGTGACGTCACAAATGGTCTCTGGCATTCAGCACCGCAGCAATATATCGATATGGCCGTATATGGCTTATCATTTATAGTTATTGAACCTGACGTGGAGACTGGCGAAACGCAAGAATGATTGGTTAATTTAATTTCTTTTTTCCGAGATCAAATCAAAAATAACCTCCCGGTTTTTGCTTGTTTATTTTGAGTCATAAAAAGTGACGTCATTAGCAAATGGAATGATGACGAAGGACTATGATACAATTAACAGTTAGATTGTAGCCAGGTAACTTTTTTTTTTTCATAAAGATAATGCCAAATATCACTCTTGAAAGTTTAAAGAAAAACAATTCAATTGCTTGAGACATAACTGCATTATGGACCTTTTTAGATGTACTTGAGGGTGTAATGCTGACGTGAGCTATAGTCTGTTCCAAGTTGTCTTTTCAGGATATATAAGTAATAGAATACAAAGATATATAAAAGCACTAACGCTGAGACGTATTTTAGTTTCGCTGAAAGAGCAAAAATAAAATACTTTTTCCAAAAAACTATGTCATTCTGTTAGATTCTAGCAAACGGAATTCGTAACAAAGAAGAAGATAGATCTACGGCCAAGGGATAGTGACGTCATAATTGGTTCCACGCCGTTGCACCGCAGCAAAGTTTCGATATGGCCGTCCATGGCACTGTAATAAGAGTTTCGAAGCTGACGTTAAGACTGGTGAAACGCACCAATGCCATATATTGAATGAAAAACCAACACGGTAAGGATTAATCAAAGTTACACCTCACCGTGTTTTTGCTTGTTTATTTTGAGACATCAAATCTCTGAAATGAAACATTAAAAAGTCGTAATCAACATTATGATGAGGGTTGACTATACACTTTTAACCAGAAATATGAAAACAAACAGTCTTAAAACCTATAGATGATAATGTAAGAAGTAGAATAATACATTCGTGTCCGTTAGGTACCATTTATCTCACAAACTCGTTGTTTAAAAACGTATCCAACGCGCTTGTGTTGTGACTGCAGTATTACACCTGTCTATTCTGTATTAACAACCTGAGCAGGTGTCATGCTGACACTGTGCGGTATAGTCTGTATAAACTACTCGTTGTCAGGATTGGTAAGTAACGTAGAATACAGCATTCTCGATATTCGTTAGATACAATGGTATCTAACGGCCACTCGTATTCTGTTTAAAAATAATTATAAATTCAACTCGCGTTCACATGATAGTATTTTCTTGTAAAACAATCGTTGTAAGATAAATGGTATCTAACGGCCACTCGTGTAGTATTCTCTATTTCTTACAACCCATTGGTGAAATAAATGCGTTATTTATGATAACCAATAACATTTAGTATTGGCCGCTCCAGGTACAATGCCATACATCGTTGTGAAAGATAAATGTTTATCTAACGGCCAATCATGTAGTATTTTCTATGTGAACAACTCGTTGTCAGATAAATGGTATCTAGCGGCCACTCCTGTAGTATGCTCTATATACACAACTCGTTGTAAGATAAATGGTATCTAACGGCCACCGCTGTCGCCACTTCATGGGCTACTCGTTTTGATCAGAGCAAGGGATATCTATATGCACCTCCTGTAGACATGATAGCTATATACCACAACTCTTTGATATACCAGTCGTGGTGCATTGGCCTGGAACGAGAAATGCTCCAATGGACCCACTCGACGGGGATCGATCCCACTAACGACCGCGCATCGAGCGAGCGCTGTACCACTGGGTTGTCTCGCCCCTACATCCATTTAACGGCCACACGATGGCTCTCGATAACCTTCTGACGTGATAGTTAAACCTGGTAATCACGGCCACTTGACGCGTATTCAGCTACAAGTGCAAAGGGTTGTGAGATAAATTTTCTAGTCGGCCACTCACGTAGTATTTGCTTAAAACATGGGTTTTGAAGGTATTACAGGTCATCATAATATTAATACAGGTTTTAGTTTTGCATTCCATTTATCTCACAACTCGTTGTTTAAAAACGTATAAATGGTATCTAACAGCCACTCATGTAGTATTCTCTATATAAACAACTCGTTGTGAGATAAATGGTATCTAGCGGCCACTCATGTAGTATTCTCTATATAGTTACAGGTCATCATAATATTAATACAGTTTTTAGTTTTGCATTCCACAAATTTTCACAAGTCATGTTGATTACTACTTTAGCAAAATGATAGTGAAGATGTGTTGTAACTGAACATTACATTGTGCCAATAAACAATGAAAACGGCTACAGAAACAGTCAGGTGGGTGATGATGGGTGTAGAGATGTTGAAATGTTTATAAATACTTTTACTGCCAGCTGTCACGTCTTCATCATTTATGACCATAGATCACAGTTATCTTTTCATTTGGTTGTCCGGGAATTTGTCCGCGCGTGTAGTCTGCTGTTTGACTGATTATTTCATGGCAGACGGCTTTGAAGTAGCAACTATTTGACCGAAGTTGACTGGGGAGAGCATGCAGTTTGTAGACAATGAATCATTCATGATTGTCGGTTTTGATACGAGTCGGCAGCATTTGTTATTTATTTATTTATTTATTTATTTATTTTATTTATTTATTATTATTATATATTTTTTAAATTATTATTATTATTATTATTATTATTTTTTTTTTTTTTTTTTTTTTGGGGGGGGGGCACTTCGAAATTCGTGTGCGCAACCCCAACACCCCAACCCTGGATCCGCGCCAACAAGCCCACTGCAGCCATGTGGCTATTTTATCAAAGAACGGATCTTTGAGGACAAATAGTTAGAATGGGAAATACCCTGTCAAAATCATTCGAGTTTTCGTATTTGTATCTTTACACAAGACACCGGCTTCGGCGGCGTCGTGGTTAGGCCATCGGTCTACAGGCTGGTAGGTACTAGGTTCGGATCCCAGTCGAGGCATGGGATTTTTAATCCAGATACCGACTCCAAACCCTGAGTGAGTGCTCCGCAAGGCTCAATTGGTAGGTGTAAACCACGTTCACTGACCAGTGATCCATAACTGGTTCAACAAAGGCCATGATTTGTGCTACCCTCCCTGTGGGAAGCGCACATAAAAGATCCCTTACTGCCTGTCGTAAAAGAGTAGCCTATGTGGCGACAGCAGGGTTTTTTCTTCTAAAAAAACAGTGTCAGAATGACCATATGTTTGACATCCAATAGCCGATGATAAGATAAAAAATAAATGTGCTCTAGTGGCGTCGTTGAATAAAGCAAACTTTACTTTAAACTTTACTTTACACAAGACGGAACCGATGGATGTTTAATCGCGCTCGCCAAATGCGCGGACGTTCTAGGATCGATCCCCGTCGGTGGTCCCATTGCACCATTTCTCGTTCTAGCCAGTGCACCATGACAAGTAAATCAAAAGCCGTGGTATGTGTTATCCTGTCTGTGGGATGGTGCATATAAAAGATTCCTTGCTATTAATGGAAACATGCAGCGGGTTTCCTCTCTAAGACTATATATCAAAATTACCAAATGTTTGACATACAATAGCCGATGATTAATTATGTCAATGTGCTCGAGTGATGTCGTTATAATAGGAATTTAAACTTTCTCCCATGAATCACCTTGAAGTGATCGTCTGTAAGAAGGCTGCCACTCCACGGACGAAACATCCTTCCAACTACGTTTGTAAGAGAAACTGCCACTCACGAAGATAATACGTAATTTGAACTGCTTGCAAGAGGACCCACTCTACAAAATGATACGTAATTCGAACTGCTTGCAAGAGGACCCACTCTACAAGATAATACGTAATTTGAACCGTTTGCAAGAGGACCCACTCTACAAGATGATACGTAATTTGAACTGCTTGCAAGAGGACTCACTCTACAAGATGATACGTAATTTGAACTGCTTGCAAGAGGAATCACCCACTCTACGTAATTTGACCGTTTGCAAGAGGACTACTTAACGTAATTTGAACTGTTTGCAAGAGGACCCACTCTACAAGATGATACGTAACTTTGCAACTGTTTGCAAGACTACAAGATGATACGTAATTCGAACTGTTTACAAGAGGACCCACTCTACAAGATAACACTGTTTATGACCAACTCTACAAGATGATACGTAATTTGAACTGTTTGCAAGAGGACGCACTCTACAAGATGATACGTAATTTGAACTGTTTGCAAGAGGACTCACTCTACAAAGATTTGAACTGCTTGCAAGAGGATACGTGATTCGAACTGTTTACAAGAGGACTCACTCTACAAGATGATACGTAATTCGAACTGTTTACAAGAGGACCCATTCTACAAAATGATACGTAATTCGAGCTTCTTGCAAGAGGACTGACTCTACAAGATAATACGTAATTCGAGCTTCTTGCAAGAGGACTCACTCTACAAGATGATACGTAATTCGAACTGTTTACAAGAGAACCCACTCTGCAAGATAATACGTAATTTGAACTGCTTGCAAGAGGACTCTCTCTACAAGATAATACGTAATTCGAACTGTTTACAAGAGGACCCACTCTACAAGATGATACGTAATTCGAACTGTTTACAAGAGTACCCACTCTACAAGATGATATGTAATTCGAACTGTTTACAAGAGGACCCACTCTACAAGATGATACGTAATTCGAACTGTTTACAAGAGGACCCACTCTACAAGATGATACGTAATTTGAACTGCGCTTATAAGAGGGCTGTAACTCCCCAAGAAGATATTCGAATCAAGAAAATATATTTAATATGTAAATTTATTCGTAGAAACATTTTATTAGTCGGAAACATCTTACAATGCAGCAAACTCAGGAATGTCCCTTTAACATGGACTATAATAAACACTGCAGCCATGTCCAATTAAGTTTAAAGCGTGCTGGCCCGAGCACACAGCTCAGCTATCTGGTTTGTTAACAATATCCGTCAAAATACATAATATGTTAGGTCAACGGTGATGCGGATGCTGCCAATTACAATCATGTTTTCACTAACACGATGAAGTTTATTTAAACTGTGATTACATAATTTGTATGCCAAAAGAACTAAGTTGAGCCATTATAAGTGTATAGATGACCCTCGCGTATGACCGATATTCATAGCTCTGTAAACGCCTGTAAATAAGCGTCCAGTCCAGTACAAATACACTGTCAAGCATTCTGCAGCTGCAACTGCATATATACTCTTGAATAAAAGTAGGGGAACCTAAAATATTAATGTTAATATCAACTATTAGACCGAACATACGTTTTGACCACAGACATCCTAGTAAAGTAGAGGAACCTGAAATATTAATGTTAATATCAACTATTAGACCGAACATACGTTTTTGACCACAGACATCCTAGTAATGTAGAACGTTCAGGTCTTTTTTTATCAACACACCAAAACACATTTAATGTAAAGTTTGCACATGAATCACGCAGTTGGTTCCCCGTACACGTGCTTGGAGTGTCATTCTCGATTTTGACAATTTCCAGGAAGGTCCATTAATCACTGTGGAACATTACTTCTGTCAATCCTTTTGATTCTGTTGATCATACAGTTGTTATTGTTTTGTGATTTTAGAAAATTTTTATACCTTTTGATCATTTGCGATTTACTGATCCCAATCGTCCTTCAAGACGGTTTTTTGGTGGTCATAAAACCTACTGTAATACTGTAAACTGGACCGATTGTAATGTTTGCTAAAAATTAATGTTAATATTATCATACAAACCATTCCCCACAGCTAATATACTAAACAACGTTCAGATTTGGCAATTAAACAAATTCCATATTGCACATGAATCAGAGTTTCCCCTACGTGGGGTGTCATTCTTATTTTGACAATTTCCAGAAAGGTCCATAAATCACAGGGCCGTACCCTCCTTTTCGTTGGGGGGCAGTTATTATTGTGTTTGGGGGGGGGGGGGGGTCAGCTGCCCCCCCCCTGATCCCGAGAATCTTGGATCTTTTTTTTTTTTATATATATCTCCAGTAATAGCATAGAAATGTTTAATCTTTATAGTATGTTAAAAATTATTTATAAAATTTAGTGCCCCCCCATGGATTTTGGTCAGGGTACGGCCCTGAATAAAGTAATTATACGGCAAGTTGATTTACAACAATATTCTAGTATATACAACTTTGAATGCATTGCTTGGTACAGCCTTTAGTTTTCAGTTGTCTTAAGTAACTGAGTTGTTAATTACACTAGATAACACAGAATCGGGATACATCTTATGTAACGGTCGAAATCTCATGTAAAGGTAAGTTTGCTATTTAAAGGGACATTGTAAGATGTTTCAGACTAATCAAATATTTCTACGATTAAACTTACATATTAAATATATTTTCTTGTTTAGAATATCGGTGTCTGTATATTCTATGTGTTTCTGGTCGTCTTAATATTTGTAAGAAGGCCAAACTGGATTTTGTCTTCAAATAATTTCGTACGTACGAAATTTTTTTTAGGAAATGAAATGAATTTTAACGTAGTACAAATATTAGAATGATCAGCAACACGTTTAATATACAGCCACTAATATTTTATGCAGAAAAATAAATTTAATATGTAATTACAATCGTTAAAAAGTCTCTGTTAGTCGATAACATCTTAAACATTGCAGCAAACTCAGGAATGACCCTTTAAAAGTGAGAAAGGTTTGTGGGGAAAGTAGAAGGGTAAAAAACAACGTTCATCCAATTTTCTTTGCACCGACTTTCTGTGAAAGAAAGAAAGAAAGAAAGAAATGTTTTATTTAACGACGCACTCAACACATTTTATTTACGGTTATATGGCGTTAGACATATGGTTAAGGACCACACAGATTTTGAGAGGAAACCCGCTGTCGCCACTACATGGGCTACTCTTTCCGATTAGCAGCAAGTGATCTTTTATTTGCGCTTCCTACAGGCAGGATAGCACAAACCATGGCCTTTGTTGAACCAGTTATGGATCACTGGTCGGTGCAAGTGGTTTACACCTACCCATTGAGCCTTGCGGAGCACTCACTCAAGGTTTGGAGTCGGTATTTTGATTAAAAATCCCATGCCTCGACTGGGATCCGAACCCAGTACCTGCCAGCCTGTAGACCGATGGCCTAACCACGACGCCACCGAGGCCGGTCGACTTTCTGTGAAACCCCAACATAATTCCTTGTTTTTTCAAGCCTGGAAATCTGTAGCTTTACTTTTCCTTTTATAAACCCATTCGGGTTAAAACATTTCAAATTTGGCTAAAACAAGATTGACCTTTTAGCCAAATTAGCTATTTAAAAAAAGAAAAAAAAAAAAAGAAGCTACAATGAGCCCAGCATTAAATATTTATTGTAATATTTAGAAACACATAGTAGTGAATTCTATTGACTTTAGTATAGACAAAAAACATGGGGCTCACTACTTGTTATTTCACTGTTTACTATCATTGAAAAATCTTAACATTACACAAGACAGATAAATATATTTAAAAAATTAGGAAGGTTGACAAGGTTTTCTTTATCAATTCTAGTTATACACTTAATGCGTCAGATACGTAAAAAACAAAAGTGGTTTCCATTGACGTTAGCATAGATGGAAATATAGGGGCCACTTTTCGTGTGCTCAGCATTGTATAATCGGAATTTTAGCGTAAGTTAGAGAAGTGTATTTGAAACACCGGGAAGGTTTGCAGGGATTTGTTTATATATTGTAGTTATACACTTAGTGTGATACTTAGAAACTAATAGCAGTGATTTTCATCGACTCTAATATATATGGAAACATAGGGGTGACTCTTCGTATGCTCAGCATTGTATAATCGTACGATACCATTTAGTTCTAAGACATTTAATTAATGAAGTTTTGTTTTCCCATGGATGTTACCGAAACTTGTCGGACTGCTAGTGATCTCTTGAATTTTCCGCCAACGCGGGCAGTCCCTCATCCCACCCATTCCAAACATTTTCCTTTCCTGGACGAATGAGCCGGCATAGATCGACACCTGCGCCCATAACAGGCGTGGGCTACAACAGTTTGTTCTGAATGTGCAGGTAAAATCCTATTGCCTGACCTGACCTGTTTTTGTTTTTGTTTTTGTTTTTTTATTTATTTTATATTATTTTGTTGTTGTTGTTGTTGTTGTTGTGTTGTTTGGGGATTTGTGTTGTGTTGTTGTCAATGTCGTTGTTGTGGGGTGTTTTTTTTTTTTTTTTTTTTTTTGGGGGGGTGGGGGGGGGGTGTTGTGGGGTGTTTTTTTTTAGGAGGTGGGGGTGAGGTAGGATAGCAATCTTCACTTTGGATGAAAATCACACTTTCATTTTGCGGTGTACCTTGCACTGGTGTCAACGTCTAGAATGTATACTGCATATTCACGTTGTATACTGAATAAAAGTGTATTTGTTTATAGGCAATGGATACTGGTACTATGCTGGTTGAAATAATCAATATCACATACTACTATCAATCAATGTCACGGGAAGTAGGTCAAGGTCACGGAACTGGGTCACGGTCACGGGAAAGTATGTCAAGATCGCGAAAAATAGGTCAAGGTCACGGAAAGTAGCTCATGACGCCCGGTAGGCGTCCTTAATACTAGCAGCAACAGCAGCAGGAGAAGAAAAATACGACCAATAAGCTAGAATAAGATGACAACGACGACGTCCAAAATATTTTACATTATATTGAAACTTGAGTCGGCGGCTTGGACAATACGTGTACTCAGACACGGCGGGGGGGGGGGAGGGGGGGCTGTGAGGGGCTTATTATTATTATTCCAGTTATTCTGAATCAAAATATTATTGGTAGTACATCTTAAGGCAGAGATGAATTTTACTTGTAGAATGCAGGGAATTGCATTTCATGACAACTAGTTTTCAAAATGTCACGGGGGAACATACCCCGAAGCCCCTAGAAACTTTACTTTGCGCCCTCGATCTCAGTCACCCCCCCCCCCCCCCCCCCCCACACACACACAAACACAAACACATTCACACACACACACACACACACACACGCACACACACACACACACACCAACCCCACTCCTACCCCCAATGTCAGCTTGCTTACGCCGTGCCTGGTACTCAATAAATCAGCGAGTTTTTTCCATGTATGAATAATATATAAACAAACACATTAACATATATTTATACGTATTATCAAATGCCGTCAAATCTTCACCACTGATTCAACTAGTAGGTTGTCTGGAGACTGAAAGCAGAAAACAGAAGTGAAGGGATATTTTTAAAACAATGACCAGTCCAGGCATCCCCACTTTTGGCGCGGCCGACTACGTTGTCTTTGCTCTGATGCTGCTCGTCTCAGCTGGGATTGGAGTCTTCTACGCCTTCTGGGGCGGGAGACAAAAGACAACGAAGGAATTCCTGATGGCCGACAGGAGTATGAAGATAATTCCCGTGGCCATCTCGATCCTCGTTTCGTTTATAAGTGCAATCCTGATTTTAGGAACCCCGGCTGAAATGTACACTAACGGTACGGAGTACATCCTGTACACGGTAGGAGTCTGCATCGGGATCGCCCTGTCCACAGTTCTGTTCGTCCCCATGATCTTCTCGCTCCACATGACCAGTTCCTTCGAAGTAAGTTTTTAATTAAAGGTACAATCACACGAGCAGTTCACCTACTAAAACGCACATTTCCAGTGTCATAACTAGAAAAAAGAAGTGGGTACTAAAAGTATTAGGGCAGATACATACATTGAAAGAGGAAACCGCTATCGCCACATCATAGGCTACTCTTTTTTGACTAGCAGCAAGGAATCTTTTATATACACCATCCCATAGACAGGATAGTACATAACACGGCCTTTGATATACCAATTGTGATGCCCTGGCTGGCGCTAGAAATAGCCGAATGGGCCCACTGACGGGGATCGAACGCTTTACCACTGGGCTACGTTTGCTGCTGCCCCCCCACCCCAGGGCTTAAAAAAAAATAATAATAAGCGGGTGGCAGTACCAAAAGTATTAGGATAGAATAATAGAGGGTATTCTACAAACGGACAAAATTTGACTAAATCTGGTAGACAAAAGGGATTTTGTTTTTTTCTTTTTCTGGGTGTGTGACTACCCTCTTAACACCCGACCTCCTCCCCCGCAAAATATGACCCTGGAATCGAACGAAATATGTGATTTAAATATATAGTGTATGTGTACCTCTCCATATAACGATTGCTATCAAAAGTTGTTTCGCAAACATTTAAAAAGCTAGCGTTAGCTGAAAATCAGCATTAAAAAAAAAAATCTGATTTATAGCAACGTAGCCATAATTTTATTATATACAAAGATATTAATAATAAGTGGGATATGATGACTATGTTGCGTGTTGAATAAAGTACTTTTTGATACAAATCATATGTATATATGTTTAAGCAATATTCCGTTGGCATATTTAGTAGGTCAGCTTCTATGGGACTTTGCCTTTAATACGTGTTGTGCAGAAAAGAGACTATGCAAAATTTGCAATACCGATATTGGAGATGAATACCATTATTTATTCAACTGTAAAAATTATAATATTGAAAACATTAGAAGAAAATATATAAAACAATATTATAGAATTTATCCTAGCGTTTTAAGATGAAAGGTATGTTGTCATTATGTAACGCACCATTACTAAAAAAAACTAGCTATATTTATTAAAATATTATCTTGTCTTGTGAACTAACGTTTCTCCGCATATTTTAGCTATTGTGTTTGCATATTTTGTGTTCTATGTTACTTATAGATACTTCTATGTTGACGCCTGTTCTTGTCATGTATGTTAATTATGTATTTGAATTGTCCTCTTGATACATATTGTAAAGAGTGTTGTTTAATAAATCTTGAATCGAAAAAAAGAAAAAAAAGAAGAAGAAAAAACCAAGAGCATGTTTAGGTAAAAGTTATTCCAAACATGTAAATTGTCCTTTACAAGTTGTATATAAAGGTGTACTTTACAGTGTATGTTTAAAGGGACATTCCTGAGTTTGCTAACATTTTAAAGATGTTATCGACTAACAGAAAGCTTTTAACGATTGTAATTACATATCAAATATATTTTTCTGCATAATATATTAGTGGCTGTATATTAAACGTGTTTCTGATTGTTCTAATATTTGTACTAGGTTAAATTTCATGTTATTTCCTAAAATATATTTTTTCGTACGTACGAAATTATTTGAAGACAAAATCCAGTTTGGGCTTCTTACAAATATGAAGACGACCAGAAACACATTGAATATACAGACACTGCTATTCTAAACCAGAAAATATATTTAATATGTAAGTTTAATCGTAGAAATATGTTATTAGTCGGAAACATCTTACAATGCAGCAAACTCGGGAATGTCCCTTTAAGTGGCAATATGTACTTAAAATGTTCCTGTATATATGACATGCAAGTTCTACAATATTTGATGAATCTCATGAATGCAAATTGAGCAAAAAACCCGCTTGTTTTAGTGACAAAATGACACCTTTTTAAAACAAGAGTAATACACCACTTAGAATCATAACAAACACACGTTTCTCGTGTAATTATTGTGTAATATATTTTTAGTATTTAGAAAAGCGATTCCAGTCTCGAGCCGCCAAACTAACTGGGACATGTCTAATGATTGTACAGCAGGTGAGTTTGTTCGTAAATTATAGTCCATGCATACTAGTAATAAAGTTGAACATTGTTTTGTTTAACGACACCACTAGAGCGCATTGATTTATGAATAATCGGATATTGGATGTTACTAGTAATAATACCAAATGGAATAATATATATGTTGCATTATGTTGTGTTGCGTTCGTTTGCGTTACGTTGCGTTACGTTACGTCACGTCACGTCACGTTTGTTATGTTATCTAAGTTGCTACACACCTCGATGTTACGTTACGTTACATGATGCAGTGTTATATTACGATAAGCTATGTTATGCTATATTTCCCTCCCCACCCCCCCCCACCCCCACCCCCCCACACACACATACACACACGCACCCCCCAAAATAACCCCACAAAAACAAACAAAAAAACCCCAAAGAAACTAAAAAAACCCACAACAAACAAACACCCCAAAACCCAAACAAAAGCAACCAAACCAAAGAAAACAAGAGATAACAAATAAAAAAATATAAAAAATCATTAAAAAAAATTAAACAAATTTAACCACTAGTCAAATCGTATGGCACCTGTTTACAGATCGTGTACATGGGTATAGCAGCCGTCTCCCCATCAACTGCACTGGAGGCAGGTAAGCAGCGATGAAATAATTAACAAAATATATTTTGTGTCAAGACGCCAGTAGAGTCTGTTGGTTGATTAGCCATTAGCTATTGGATGTAAAAACGTTGGTGACTCATAGCATTTAAAAAAATTAAGAAATGTTTTATTTAACGACGCACTCAACACATTTTATTTACGGTTATATGGCGTCAGACATATGGTTAAGGACCACACAGATTTTGAGAGGAAACCCGCTGTCGCCACTACATGGGCTACTCTTTCCGATTAGCAGCAAGGGATCTTTTATTTGCGCTTCCCACAGGCAGGATAGCACAAACCATGACCTTTGTTGAACCAGTTATGGATCACAGGTCGGTGCAAGTGGTTTACACCAACCCATTGAGCCTTGCGGAGCACTCACTCGGGGTTTGGAGTCAGTATCTGGATTAAAAATCCCATGCCTCGACTGGGATCCGAACCCAGTACCTACCAGCCTGTAGACCGATGGCCTAACCACGACGCCACCGAGGCTGGTATCATAGCATTCAAAAGAAATTCGCTTAATTTTTCCATCAGCAGTAAGGGATATAGCGCATATACAGCAATATTTCATATGCCAGTCGTGGCGACAGGGCACTGTTTGGGGGTATTATAACATCCATGTGATTAACATTTAAATTCATTAAAGGGACATTCCTGTGTTTGCTGTATTGTAAGATGTTTCCGACTAATAAAATATTTCTACGATTAAACTTGTACATTAAATATATTTTCTTGTTTAGAATATCAGTGTCTGTATATTTAATGCGTTTCTGGTCGTCTTAATATTTGTAAGAAGCCCAAACTGGATTTCGTCTTCAAATAATTTCGAACGTACGAAAAAACTATATTTTAGGAAATAAAATGAAATTTAACCTAGTACAAATATTAAACGACCAGAAACACGTTTAATATACAGCCACTAATAATTTAAGCAGAAAAATATATTTGAAATGTGATTACAATCGTTAAAAAGTCTCTGTTAGTGGATAATTCTTACATATATATATATATATATATATATATATATATATATATATATATATATATATATATATATATATATAATACAACGTAAATCGGCAACTTCGCGAATAAACCAAATTATTTCCTTCGAAAAGACTTCCATAATGATGAGTGTAGAAACTGACTAGTTCTAGGGACAGACAGATTTATCTAACCCTAAGCAAAATTTGGCTAATTCACGCCAGTGGGCAATACATTTGGATTCTTTCTTCTTCTTTTTTAAAATCCTACTACCCCCTTTCCTTTCTATCCTTTGAATTCCATATGATTTCTTCCTGATCTGGCAGCTTCTCCTATCTTTCAACTTCTTTTGTTTTCTACCTCCACATTCCAGACCTTGTCTCTCCAACCGCGACAGGTACTTGTCTCTTGTGGCTATCTGTGCCACACACTTGCCATTCTCCATCAGGGAACGGGACGTAGCCCAGTGGTAAAGCGCTCGCTTGATGCACGGTCGGTTTAGGGTCGGTCCCCGTCGGTGGCCCGATTGAGCGATTTCTCGTTCCAGGCAGTGCTCCACGACTGACGTAATAAAGGCCGTGGTATATACTGTCCTGTCTGTGGGATGGTGCATGTAAAATATCCCTTGCTGCTGATCGAAAAGAGTGAAGTGGCGACAGCGGGTTTCCTCTCTCTCTCTCTCTCTCTCTCTCTCTCTCTCTCTCTCTCTCTCTCTCTCTCTCTCTCTCTCTCTCTCTCTCTCTCTCTCTTTATATCCGTGTGGTCCTTAACCATATGTCCGACGCCATATAACCGTAAATAAAAAATAAAAAATATGTTGAGTGCGTCGTTAAATAAAACATGTTCTTCCTTCCTTCTCCGTCAGTGTTTAGCTGTGTGCTTAGTGCAGGACATAATAGTAGCTTCCAGAAAATCCGCGCAAATTAAACTCCAGTATCTTGAGTCTCTGCTCCTTACCAATTAGGGGGGCTAGACGTAGCTCAGTGGTAAAGCGCTCGCTTAATGCGCGGTCGGTTTGGGATCGATCCCCGTCAGTGGGCCCATTGGACTATTTCTCGCTCCAGCCAGTGCATCATGACTGGTACATGAAAAGCCGTGGTATGTGTTATCCTGTCTATGGGATGGTGCATATAAAAGATCCCCTTGTTGATAATCGAAAAGAATAGCTCATGAAATGGCGACAGCAGGTTTCCTCCCTCAATGTCTGTGTGGACCTTAACCAAATGTCCGACGCCATATAACCGTAAATAAAATGTGTTGAGTGCGTCGTTAAATAAACCATTTCCTTCCTTCCTTCCATTACCAATTCATTACCGTCTATTGTATTGTGTTGTGTTGTGTTGTGTTGTATTGTATTGTATTGTATTGTATTTCTTTTGTATGTTTTTGTTTTTTCTGTTATAGTCACTGGCTTTCCAGTGTGGGCTACAATTATAACTGTTGGTTTCGTATCCACATTCTACACACCTTTGGTAAGTGACATATTAAAGATCTATTTTCGCTTAGCTAATAATTCAGTTTGTCATTTTCAAATAGTTCCATTCTGATGGCGGGAAATAGTAACTTTCGAAAATGTGTAAAACTCTAAAGCTGTTTATGTTAACGAATGTTTTAAAAGAAAACCGTAAACATAAAATACAGATAATATGCCCATAGAAACCGGGGTAAGGGTGGGGGTTTTTTGTCCTACATGTACTCCATATGAATGAAGATACAATAGGACGTGTGCCCCATACCCCAACACACACACTAACGGCTGTGATCCCTCATTAGAGATTGCCCCCCACCCCCTACAATTCTTGCGGGCCTAGATACATATTAAAGGCATATTGTCACAGACCTCTGACCTATTTAATGGTCTAACAAAGTATTACCTGAACAAAAATAATTAGATTTTTTCCTAAGTGTACTTTATTCAATCATCTTCATAACCACCATACTCCATTTATTAATGATATTTTGTAAAAATAATTGAATTACGGCAATGGTCCATAATTCAAAAACTAAAATTGCCGAAAGGCATGGCATGGATTTCACTCCATCATGGTTCAGTTAAGGTGATGCGATAGCTAGATTTAGTTTCAACAATTAATGTAATTTTTATTTATTATCCATTTTTAGAGAAATAAGGTCCTTAAATCCGTGACAGTATGCCTTTAATACATAATGTGCAAAAAGGATATATATTGACAATGCATGATCAAGTTAATAAACATGGGGATTTATCTGAACATTTTTTGTATCAGTTAAAGGGACATTCCTGAGTTTGCTGCATTTTTGAAGATGTTATCGACTAACAGAGACATTTTAACGATTGTAATTACATATCAAATATATTTTTTTGCATAATATATTAGTGGCTGTATATTAAAGCTGTTTCTGATGGTTCTAATATTTGTAGTAGGTTAAATTTCATTTTATTTCCTAAAATATATTCTTTCGTACGTACGAAATTATTTGAAGACAAAATCCAGTTTGGACATCTTAGAAATATTAAGACGACCAGAAACACATTAAATATACAGACAGTGACATTCTAAACAAGAAAATATATTTAATATGTACATTTAATCGTAGAGATATTTTATTAGTTGGAAACATCTTACAATGTAGCAAACTGAGGAATGTCCCTTTAAAGCAAACTGCGGTTTAATCATCCACGTTGTTTAGGGTACCTGGCTGAATCTTTCTGTTTTGTTCCTTGGAATAAACATTCCTGTACACCCAGTGGTATCTGCTTTTTTAAGGAAAGAAAGAAATGTTTTATTTAACGACGCACTCAACATATTTTATTTACGGTTATATGGCGTCAGACATATGGTTAAGGACCACACAGATTTTGAGAGGAAACCCGTTGTCGCCACTACATGGGCTACTCTTTCCGATTAGCAGCAAGGGATCTTTTATTTGCGCTTCCCACAGGCAGGATAGCACAAACCATGGCCTTTGTTGAACCAGTTATGGATCACTGGTCGGTGCAAGTAGTTTACACCTACCCATTGAGCCTTGCGGAGCACTCACTCAGGGTTTGGAGTCGGTATCTGGATTAAAAATCCCATGCCTCGACTGGGATCCGAACCCAGTACCTACCAGCCTGTAGACCGATGGCCTAACCACTACGCCATCGAGGCCGGTACGCGTTTTTAAGGCAACATCTGGATGTCGAAGTTTGACGAACTTCTGTATTACACTGTTCCAATAAGCTTGTTTCTTCTCCTTTTTTTTTTTTTAAAATAGAAATTTACATTAAAGTTATATTTGATTTAGTCAAGCAGCCTGGAAGTGGCAGTCCTCTTTTTGGAGGCGCAAGAGGGATGTATTGAGAGTGGAAGTCCTCTTTTCAATCGGTGCAGGAAGGATGCATTTTCCAGTAAAGGATCTCCATGGAAGAGGCTGTCCTCCTATAGACGAGGCAGCAGATAGGGATTCGTGGGAATCAACCACTGTTTTGCCAAATGTCCATCCAGCTGTGCAGAGACAAGGTCTTCATTTTAGATAACGGTTTTGTCGATTCCCGCTGTATTGTCGTGTTTGTTTGTTATCGTCAGGGTGGGATGAAGGCTGTGATATGGACTGACGTCTTCCAAACGGCTGTCATGGTAGCAGGGCTATTAGCCATTCTTATCCAGGTGCGTGATGTCATAGTCATCTTCAGTGATTCCTCTTCGTCCTAAACTTTAGTAATCATCGTTATCAATATCGCCTTCGTCATTATCATGACCTTAATTATCATCCTCCTCATCATCATCATTACCACATCCACCACCATCATCATCATTACTACCACTATCATCATCATCATCATCATTACCACCACTTTCATCATCATCATCATCATCATCATCACCACAACCACCACCATCATCATCATTACCACTACTTTCATCATCATAATCATCACCGCAACCACCATCATCATCATTACCTCCACCACCACCATCATCATCGTCGTCGTCGTCGTTGTCATTATTATCATTATCAACATCGACATCGTCGTCGTCATCATTACCGGCATCATCATCAGCAGCATTATTATCATTATTTTGTTATCAACACCATAATGATCATAATGGTCACTATCATCATGTCCATCATCATCATCACCATCATTATCATCATCAGCATCATCAGCATCATCATCATTAACAACAACAGCAGCGTTACTGTCACCATCACAGTCATCACAACAAGTATCATTATCGTCATCATCATTGCCATCGTTATTATGTTCATCATCATATCATGCATTATCATAATAACTTCTTATTGTTTCTCGTCGTCATCGTTATCATAATCATTGTGTTTATCATTATGATTATAGGGTTCCCTGTTGGTGGGGGGAATAGATGCGATTTGGAGAATAAACAACGAATGGGGTCGTATTCACTTTTGGAAGTAAGTGTTTCTAATTATATAAAAAAAGAGAGAATAATTTCAAATATTTCGAAGAACAGCATAGTTTGGCATGTTTAGCAAATGCATTACAATTATTTAGAGACATTAAGCAATCGTGTACAATTTACTTTCACGTCTAGAAATGGAGATGGTATATGTGTGACGTACGTTCAACCAGACGTGGTAGCCATTCAATTTAATGTATAGCGTAAAGAAAGAGTGCAGCAAGTTTTAAAGTCGTATTTCCTAGTTTCAGGACGTGAAAATAGACACTGCGTTTGGTTAATTATAAACCTGTAACACATCTGTATAAAGTTAAAAAATTGTGAAACAATAGTCTCTGACTTTGTAGTAATAAATACGGTTACAA
>NC_054703.1:24039679-24097728 GCF_016097555.1 Gigantopelta aegis | reverse complement strand
AGGCGAAAGAGACACACTATATTTAGATGCGACGGGTAACCCCGTGATTTTCCTGTACATTCGATGCAAACTTCCGCTTTGTTTCCACCGTAGTCTAAGCACTGGCGTAGACAGAATTGTTGTTTAAAGGGACACGCCCTAGTTGTTAACCATTACGCCGTTATTTTTCGCTATTAAACCCATTTTTTCACAAATAAAATTTCACTTTACTTACCGTTTATTATTTAGAATATACATTTCCATTCACCTGAAGTGTTTTTTGGTAATCCTGGTGTTTGTAATACCACAAAATGCATTTTTCGTATTTCATAAAATGCCACGGGCCTCTGAGAAAAAACCGTTGAGCAGACAAGGTCTAATCTATTTTTAGAGGGGATATTCCCATTTCAATGTCACAGACGTTGGTATACCACGTGGCCGTTATCATTTTGGTTCGGTTTGTTTTCTCGTGCACGGTTCGCGCAATCAACATCCGATTTGTTGTCGTTTGCTTGTTGTTCATTTGTGAGATTTTTCTTCACAGTTCGTGAACATTTTCAGTAACAATAAAGTTCAGACAAGTAAGCATCTCAATACAAAACGTTACAAACCCTTAAAACCAATGATTTTGCTAAGTCTTACGATATCTGGAGAGGGGATAAAACCAGGACAGAACAGTTGGAACATGTCCAGGAGAGGTGAAAGGAACGCACCCCAAGTCTGTGCGCACTCTGTGAAATTTGTCGTGACGTAGGCATTGTTGTGCTTCGAGCGACATCTACCGGTGACATCAGAATACTAACTTTCAAAATTATTTCAAGCAATTGGGACATGGGGATTCCCATGGTATTTATCGATAAAAACGTGATCTAAGTGTGTTACAGGTTTGTAGATTAACCAAATTATAATTTATTTTCGCTGGATGGAACTAGGGCGTGCGGCTCTAATTTAGGTGACAACCACTAGTGTAGCCAGAGGAAGGGCCATGGCCTCTCTCTCACACTCGCCCCTCCCCTTTCCCTAATCGACGTTTTATATTTTTCTGTTGCAAAATAACACGACTCATAGACAGTGTTTTTGGCCCTCCCCAATGTGAGTGCCCTCCCACCCCTCCCCCCCCCCCCCCCACCCCCACCCCCCAAACAAACACAAAATCCTGGCTGTGCCAGTGGTGGTGGCAGTCACTCAAACAAAACACCACCCTAGTAAATTGTGTTACAACTGTAAGACAGGCCAGTATGTATAATTATAAAGTGGAAAGAAAACAAATGTGATCGAGACGTCGTGCCCCCCCCCCCCCCCCCCAATCCCCCCTCACCCATCTGGCAACGACAATGTGCCTGAGATGCTTTCTCCATCCCAAACAGTGCTCCACGACTGTTATATCAAATACCGTGGTAGGTGCTGTCCTATACGTCGGAAAGTACATATAATATATTAGTAACTGCTACTGGACATATGTAGCTGATTTTCTTTGAGTATTTTGACATGTCCCTATACCACTAGGGTTTCAGGCATAAGTTTTCTTTGAAGAAAATGTTCAGTATTAATGAATATTATTAAAGTAAAACTGTTTAATATAAATAATCAACATTTTTACTAGAACGCCGGTTAAAAATTTAGCGACTAACTTAAAATATTTCAATGAGTACTATTTTACAAATTTAGACAGCGCTTAAAAGTTTTGTTAATTTTCTCCTTTTTCCGTTTTTGATATAAATTTAACAATTGTCCCCTTAAATAATTCTGTCCCGGGTCAAGTCTATTCAGAGATGGACATGCCTAAAACCTTAGTCGTATAGGGAAATGTTTAAATAGTTTATAGTCATAGTCATGCTTACATCCAATTAAGGATGAAGTACGCTGTCATGGGCACACACCTCAGCTATCTGGGCTGTCTGTCCTGGATAGTGGGTTAGTTGTTAGTGGTTAAAGAAACATTCCTGAGTTTACTGCATTGTAAAATGTTTCCGACTAATAAAATACTTCTACGATTAAACTTACATATTAAATATATTTTCTGGTTTAGAATATCGTTGTCTGTATATTCAATGTGTTTCTGGTCGTCTTAATATTTGTAAGAAGCCCAAACTGGATTTTGTCTTCAAATAATTTCGTAGCCTAGGCTACGTACCAAAAAATTATATTTTAGGAAATAAAATGAAATTTAACCTAGTACAAATATTAGAACGATCACAAACACGTTTAATATACAGCCACTAATATTTTATGCAGAAAAATATATTTGATATGTAATTACAATCGTTAAAAGATTTTGTTAATCGATAACATCTTAAAAATCGCAGGAAACTCAGGAATGTCCCTTTAATGAGAGAGAAGAGGATGTAGTGGTCTTACATCTACCCACTGAGTTGTTAAAACTCGCTCTGGATGGGAGTTGGTACCGGGTTGAGAATCATGTACCTACCAGCCTTATGTCCGATGGCTTAACCACGACACCACCGAGGCAGGTAGTCATCAATGAAATTTCACCCAGAAGTCAATTGTGTAGTGAGTACTTCAAACTGTGGTGTGAGACCGGAAGTGTATTAATGACCAGACGACACGAAAATGGCACACGTTTTTCGAAATTTCGCTAGTAAGTGCATATAATTCTAATTGCAGGCTGGTGGCGGTTAACATAGAGTTTATTTATACTGATCAAACAACATTATTTCGGCTTGTTCTTCGTTATTAGTTTTGATGCATGAGTGACGACTGAAGAAATCGGTAAAATGTACGCTGGATGAGGGGAGGTAAGACGAACGCGGGATAGGCTATTAGGGGGATGGGTGTGTGTAACTTCATGATGGTTGTCATATCAGTGCTCAATTTTAGGGATTTTGATTGCTTGCGGGGAAGGCAAGTATGGGTTCACATTGAGGTTGCCCCATCAAAATTTCTGTTGCCCTGATTTTATCCGTATTTTCAAAATAAAGTTATATTTATATAATAATATATATCGTCAACGTCCCTAATTGCGTTATGCTTCAAATTCCGTTCACTTTGTTTTCTCGTGCACGGTTTGCGCAATCAACATCAGATTTGTTGTCATCGGCATGTCGTTCATTTATGAGGTTTTTCTTCACAGTTCAGGAACATTTTTATAAACAATGAATGAATGAATGAATGAATGAATGAAACATTTTTATAAACAATGAATGAATGAATGAATGAATGAATGAATGAATGAATGTTTAACGACACCCCAGCACGAAAAATACATCTGCTATTGGGTGTCAAACTATGGTAATGTAACAAATAAAGTGATGATCAACATCAATATAAGAATTCAAGATTTAAATAAAAACTGTACAAAAATACAAATATCACAGATAGATACTGACTTTTATTCAAAATTTCAATTTTGTGCTGTATTAATTGGCCATTCTCAAAGAGAATGTTACACCCCTGCACCACAGTGAGGTTACAGCACGCGCAGGGGATAGACTGACGGTGAATGCACCTTGTTTAATATATTTAATGATGTTTTTTATCTTCCTCCATTTTAAGTCAATTTCTATTAATCAAGTGCATGGTAATTTTAGGAATAAACAAAAAACCTGACATGGTAAAATTAATGGTTTTAGGGGTTTGTGAAGTTTTGTATTTAGATACTTTCTTGTCTGAACTTTATTGTTTATGGAAATTTCTCTCATCTTCAGCCAGGTATATAGGACAGGGCTACACATGTTTCTCATGAAAGAAAGCTACATGTAATTGTATGTAAGAAATTTCTAACCCACAGTGCTTAAAATATGATGTCATTGGTAATATTATGTCATCATATTAATGCGAGATAGTGATGTGAGGTCATTAGACAACAACAATTTTAAATCAATATTTTGTTACTAAAACATTCATTATCAAGCTGATTTGTTAATTTGTAGCTTTAAATTATATTTAAAATATGAAACAAACATGGCAAATATGATAATTAATGTATAGTTTATTTATGATAAAATGGACAAACTAAAAACGTGAATTTTTCGGCCATCTTTGTCTGTCTGTGTAAAATAATACTTTATTTACTGAATGGATGAGAGAGAAATATTCCATAATATACAAGCACTTGGTGGTGAAAATTTCAACCTTGGGACATGGCAAGCTTTATATTTCCCAGACAATGAAGAAAAACCTCACAAATGAATGACAAAAATTGAATGTTGATTGCTTGAACCAGGCACAAGAAAACAAACCGGACAGATTTAGGGACGTTGACGATACATACATCTGTTTCCTTGGAATACGTAATCAATAATAATAATAACTTTATTAAATGAGGGTAACTGTTTTATGCATAATTAATGTGTATATTTGATAACTAAGAAAGAAAGAAAGAAATGTTTTATTTAACGATGCACTCAACACATTTTATTGACAGTTATATGGTGTCAGACATATGGTTAAGGACCACACAGATTTGGAGAGGAAACCCGCTGTTGCCACATAGGCTACTCTTTTACGACAGGCAGCAAGGGATCTTTTATTTGCGCTTCCCACAAGCAGGATAACACAAACCATGGCCTTTGTTGAACCAGTTATGGATCACTGGTCGGTGCAAGTGGTTTACACCTACCCATTGAGCCTTGCGGAGCACTCACTCAGGGTTTGGAGTCGGTATCTGGATTAAAAATCCCATGCCTCGATTGGGATCCGAACCCAGTACCTACCAGCCTGTACCACGATGCCACTGAGGCCGGTTTGATAACTAAGAAACTATGGGTTACAATGTACATGTAGTTGGCTTTATAATTTACTGTTGTGTTATGTATTGTATATTGATTGGTTATTTGTACAAATATGCTATATTAATATTTTTTATTGTTCTCTTATCATATAATACAGGTGTTTTAGAGAGAGGTTTCCGATATGGAAATACATCAAGTCGACAGGTGGTGTCGTTATCCTGCATCAGTAATCAGCAACAAAGACGATGTGCCTCGACGGACATGTACGTTTCATTTCATTGTATTTTTGTGCTGATATCCAATTACGGTTGATGTACATGTACATGTTTTACTTAGAAGTAGAGACATGTTAAAGGGACATTCCTGAGTTTGCTGCATTGTAAGATGTTTCCAATTAATAAAATATTTCTACAATTAGACTTACATATTAAATATGTTTTTGGTTTTAGAATATCACTGTCTGTATATTCAATGTGTTTCTGGTCGTCTTAATATTTGTAACACGCCCAAACTGGATTTTGTCGTCAAATAATTTGTATGTACGAAAATTTTTATATTTTTGTAAATAAAACAAAATTTAACCTAGTACAAATATTTGAACGATCAGAAACACGTTTAATATACAGACGCTAATATTTTATGTAGAAAAATATATTTGATATGTAATTACAATCGTTAAAAAGTCTTTGTTATTCGATAACATCTTAAAAAGTGCAGCAAACTCAGGAATGTCCCTTTAATAAATCAGTTACAGGGCAGGAAGTCGACACATCCACAAGCTGTTGACTTTGGAGTATGTGTAATGAATTTTGCACTCAAGTATGAAACGAAATCATGCCACTTGAAATTTTACCCGGGTCCAGCTACCCCTTTCAGTTGTAGACTTCAATGTAATTAACACTAAATAGGCGGCCTTGACATACCACGTCTAAATACTAGTATCAGACAGACTACATAACAATGGAACAGATTATATATTTATTCAAGGGGGTCAACACAGAAAACAGTCCTCAACATTTCGCAATACGAAGACAGTTGACATTTAAATTTTAATAATTATTTACAAATAAATCTAAATTCCCTTTTAATTAACACCTCCCCATCATAACAACGTTCACCAATACTAAATGAGATTGAGATATCCGCTAGCTCTTCTCAAAACACGGAAAAACAACTCCCTATTATAGTCTAACCGCACCCTTTTAATTAGCTTCGTTTTGCTAATTCGGAAAGCTTTTTCTTCAACAAGTCAAACCCCAAATCCTACTTCCTATTACAGTCTAACGGCACCCTTTTCGTTAGCTCCGTTTTGCTAATTCGGAAAGCAGATTCCTTGACACGCTGCCCTAGACGGATAAACTCCCAACCCACTCAAAATGTGCTAGCGTCATCGTTGGGAAAGGACCGGCCTCGGTGGCGTCGTGGCAGGCCATCGGTCTACAGGCTGGTAGGTACTGGGTTCGGATCCCAGTCGAGGCATGGGATTTTTAATCCAGATACCGACTCCAAACCCTGAGTGAGTGCTCCGCAAGGCCCAATGGGTAGGTGTAAACCACTTGCACCGACCAGTGATCCATAACTGGTTCAACAAAGGCCATGGTTTGTGCTATCCTGCCTGTGGGAAGCGCAAATAAAAAATCCCTTGCTGCCTATCGGAAGAGTAGCCCATGTAGTGGCGACAGCGGGTTTCCTCTCAAAATCTGTGTGGTCCTGAACCATATGTCTGACGCCTTATAACCGTAAATAAAATGTGTTGAGTGCGTTGTTAAATAAAACACTTCTTTCGTTGGGAAAGGAATTTCCTTTAGCCAAATACAACCATTTAATTAATTAATCTCTTCCCCACCCATAATAATGTTTAAATATGTTCTAATGATTTGGAAGCAAGCACAAATTCAATCAAAAAACATCCTACAGAACAAAACAAGACTGTGATGGAACATGCTCTTATCTTTTTGCCTGTGGCGATGTCCATTGTGGTGTGGGCTAGCTCTGCCTACCAATACACACCAGAGGCCAGGTGCATCTTGGTTACGTAATACCTCCGGGAGTTCTGTCCTGCGACTGTGGTTCAACATAGCGAACTGCAGACGGTCAGTCTGGACATCTAAGAAAATAAACCGTCTCTGGGAGTTGGACTCGCTTGTGGAAATAGCACATCATAGCGCTAGGTCCCGCTTTGGGCGCGTTTGTTGCCTCCAGGCGTTGTTCACTGTCTCCGGGCCAGTCTGGGTTTTTTGAATAAATAGCCAGGGTTTTAGATAGCTCGGGGAGAAACATTGGAAACGCTGCAGGGGAACGGATGCTGTCCACTGAACGAACTATATCAGTTCAGTCCGGACTTGGTAAATATATATTTCTGCTCTGTTGTATAACCTTGATGTGATTGATGTGACTTTAATTATTTTAATACTGTATTATACCAATATTCCTTAGACAGTATATCTGGTAATCTTGCAAAGTAAATTGTAGGCTTCACTGTTCTAATATAGTTATAACGAGTATTTGGTAAGATAAAGCTTAGCTGGTAATCCTAGAGGACCTAGGTAAATTGTAGATTATCGTCTTTATTGTGATATGTACCAGTATTAATTCTGTATTACAAGGTTACTGAATGAGTATTTTAAGGGTTAAGTAAAAATTAACCAGTGAGGAATAGAGTTGTAATTCCTTGATTAATTAAGTTCCCCTGGCAACGTTCTCAATTATCACACGGGTGTGTGTGTTGTATCACGGTGAAGTGATTAGAATATTGTGTAAACTAGACACCTAATGATTAACTAATCAAGTGATTAGTTCTGGGTTATTACTACATCATTGTTGTTAATTAACTTAACTGTGGCAAGTGAATATGTCAGCATTAGTGTTAATACAGATTCTAAAGTGTATTGTGTTTTGTTGTGTTTTCTAGTGAACTTAACGTGCTACACATATATATATTTATATCAGATCTTATCTCTGATCACTCCTAGAACCGGGCCACTCGGGTAGTATCCTGCCCGATACAGAGAGATCTAATCAGTTAGGAGAGATATTTGGATAATCATGTTTTATTCAGTTACGGGTATTATAGGATCTGCACAGACTTTCATAACCCAATTAAACCCGATTGGCCAGATAATAATTAACAAAGCCCGTAACCTACCGACAACCCCTGAGTAATTTTCCACCACAATATAAATTAGACTGCATGGCCTCATACCATACTTTATAACATGCACAACGTAATGTTCCTGGCATTCCCTTATTAGTAAGGGTAATATTAGAGATTAATATAATTAATAAGAAGAAGAATAACAAGAAGAACCAAATAAAAATAATAACCAAGGAAATATGAAATGATAGATCGACAGAAAACCAGGAACGCTACATATGGGCAACTTTATTAAATATTTTACTGTAATAATCAGTTATAGAAATATAAGCATATTTTTTTCACTAGACCACCAGACAAATCTAATTGTCTGTCATTATTTTTACTTGTCCAAATTTATAAGCTAGTTGTTGGTTTTAGTCAAGAGAAAGAACAATTAATGTTTTTGATTGCTCAAAATGAAACATCATTATATAAACAAACACTGAGGTACATTTTGCTTGTCCCAGCAGATTAGCACAAACAGATTAAGTGCTTATTTCGATCACTGGTAGTACGTGGGGCACTATTGCAAACATTCGTTGAACAAGTGCTGTACATGGGTCGTTGCATTTTCAAAGGTGGGGTTATACAGTGTCAGAAAAGGTCACATACCGGTACATGTAAAGTGTTCAGAAGCAAACTGACATGTATCGCTTTTGATCACATTAAATCGGGCACAACAGGCTTTCTGTTCTGTTACATGAATTATATCTGCATAACAGTCAGAGCTTCTAGAATTTTTTTTTTTTAGGGCGGGACATAGGCCAGTGGTAAAGCGCTCGCTTAATGCGCGGTCGGTTTGGGATCGATCCCTGTCAGTGGGCCCATTGGGCTATTTCTCGCTCTAGCCAGTGCACCACAACTGGTACATCAAAGGCCATGGTATATGCTATCCTGTCTATAGGATGGTGCATATAAAAGATCCCTTGCTGCTAATCGAAAAGATTATGTTCCTTAACCATATGTCAGACACCATATAACCGTGAATAAAATGTGTTGAGTGCATCGTTAAATAAAACATTTCCTTCTTCTAGAATTTTTATAAAATCCACTAGCCCTACTTTACTTTAAAGTAAATAAAATTTTACTACTACTAATAATCAGATATATGTCACCTAAAGAGGGAGATGTAGAGCTTAAAAACACTAAGATTGGGGAGGTAGGAGTGACCAGGCCAGGATATTCATATTTACAAAATATGACTTAAATTTTTTTTTCACTAGCCGTTGGGCATGGTAATAATAGTTATTTACTACTAGCCCAACACTGAATATCACTAGCCATGGGAGTGGGGCTACCATAATCTAGATCGAAGCCCTGTCTGGTATGGCAATAGTAATTATTTACTAGCCAACACTGAATATCACTAGCCATGGGAGTGGGGCTACCATAATCTAGAAGCCCTGTCTGGCATGGCAATGGTAGTTATTTACTAGCCAACACTGAATCTCACTAGCCATGGAAGTGGGGCTACCATAATCTAGAAGCCCTGTCTGGCATGGCAATAGTAATTATTTACTAGCCAACACTGAATATCACTAGCCATGGGAGTGGGGCTACCATAATCGAGAAGCCCTGTCTGGCATGGCAATAGTAGTTATTTACTAGCCAAACATTGAATATCACTAGCCATGGGAGTGGGGCTACCATAATCTAGAAGCCCTGTTGGGCATGGCAATAGTAGTTATTTACTAGCCAACACTGAATATCACTAGCCATGGGAGTGGGGCTACCTTAATCTAGAAGCTCTGTCGGGCATGGCAATAGTAATTATTTACTAGCCCAACACTGAATATCACTAGCCATGGGAGTGGGGCTACCATAATCTAGAAGCGCTGTAACTGATGAGTTATCTACATGTAAATCTTACACACTGTACTGATTGTTACGTTTCTGTACTACATGTGTGTTCCAAATTTTGTTTTGAATTATCAGTAACATACTTTTGAGTGCTACTGTTTTAATGTGCTATGCATCAAGTGTCCGGAAATCAGAATATCTAACCTAGCTAACAGTTCACCAAGTAACAGTTTGGTGGTTTTTATGATTTTTTAAAGTTGTGAAACTGAAATGAAAACAATTATTTCAGTATGTAACAGGGTTTGTATTGTTTATGAAAGGGGCATGTGTCACCAAATCTACGGTCTGAATGATTAGATGGGGTGAAAAGCAATTGAATTAAAGAAATGTTTGAAACCAAATGCACAAGTTGTATAGTTTACATTGCCTTGACATATCTTTTAACCTGCACAAATACTCCTAGATCCGTTTCACAAAGCATTAAAAACAGTTATTATAATGTTAAATATATGAAATATATTGATTGCAGAACATCCAGAGACTGGAATTATAATGTTAAATGTATGACACATATTGATTGCAGAAAACCAAAGACTGGAATTATGATATTAAATGTAGTATACATGATATATTGATTGCAGAAAACCAAAGGCTGGAATTCTGATATTAAATGTAGTACATATGATATATTGATTGCAGAAAACCAAAGACTGGACTTATAATGTTAAATATATGACATATATTGATTGCAGAAAACCAAAGACTGGAATTCTGATGTTAAATCTCGGTGGACCGGAAACTACGGAAGAAGTGCATGATTTTCTTGAGAGACTGTTTCTCGACAAAGATCTCATTAATCTCCCCATACAAAGGTAAATTAAAAACTTCTCCTTGTGGCAGCCCTCTACCATAACAGTGGTGGGATGTAGCCATGTGATTAAGTACTCGACTGATGCGCAGTCAGTCTAGGCTTGATCCCTGTCGGTGGCCCAATGGGCTATTTTTTTTTTTTCAGCCAGTGCTCCACAACTGGTGTAACAAAGGCTGTGGTATGTACTATCCTATTTTTGGGATGCTATATATATTCAGTGGACTCTGTCTAAACCGGATTCTGTGTAATTCAGCTCTCTGTGTAAACCGGTCCATTTTTACAGCCCCGTTCAGCTACCATTTATCTCTTAGGTATAAATCTCTGCCTAATCCATATTCTATCTACTCCGGACTCCGGATCAAAAATCAAGAACGAAAGAACCGTTCATGCATTAATTACCTCTGTCTACACCGGATTGGGATTTGACTGAACGACGAGCTGCTTAATTAGTTGAACAATGATCGTCAACTGCCAAGTAATCAGGACGCCGTCGCAAGATCAAATACAAACTGTAATCGCACTCGTGTGAAGTTTCCTCTTATTGCGGTAGGCCGTTACATCAATCGGATTAATATTAGTGTTGTGTGTTGATACCTAACTGATTTCACTCTTATGAATTCAGCATGTATAAATATATTTTCTTGTTTAGAATATCAGTGTCTGTATATTCAAGGTGTTCTGGTTGTCTTAATAATTATAAGAAGCCCAAACTCGATTTTGTATTCAAATGATTTCGTACGTACGAAAAAATAATGTTCAGGAAATAAAATGAAATTTAACCTAGTACAAATATTAGAACGACCAGAAACACGTTTAATATGCAGCCACTAATAGGCTATTTTATGCAGAAAAATATATTTGATATGTAATTACAATCGTTAAAATGGATTGTATGACTGTTTCCGAACAATCCATGGGTTCAAATGTCATTGTTGATCGCGAGTTGTCGATCATTCAAGAACCACAACTCTGGATGAACTCTGTCTAAACCGGTCCTCTATGTAAACCGGACTATTTCGACGGTACGAAGTAAGTCCGGTTTAGACAGAGTCCACTGTATAAAAGATCCCTTGCTGCTAATTGGAAAGAGTAGCCCATTGCATGTCAGTCTAGGCTTGATCCCTGTCGGTGGCTCAGTGGGCTGATTTTTTTTTTTTTTTGGGTGTAACAAAGGCTGTGGTATGTACTATCCTATCTTTGGGATGCTATATATATATAAAAGATCCCTTGCTGCTAATTGGAAAGAGTAGCCCATTGCATGGCGGAAGCAGGTTTCTTCTCTCTTGAATGTGTTGACTGCTTCACTTAATAAAACATCTATGTATACAACTAGGCTTGATCCATGTCAGTGTCCCAATGGGCTATTTTTTTTCCCCCACCCAATTCTGCATAACTGGTGTAACAAAGGCTGTGGTATATACTATCCTTTCTTTGAAATGCTATGTATAAAAGATCCCTTGCTGCCATGCATGGGCTACTCTTTCCAATTAGCAGCAAGGGAATGTGTTGAATGCATCACTTAACAAAACATCTATGGATACAACCATCTGTGACTTTAAATGACTTTAGAATTCTTTGTATATTTTCAGTCGTTTAGCCCCACTGATTGCTAAGAGGCGAACTCCAAAAATACAGACCCAGTACGCCAAAATAGGAGGCGGATCGCCAATCAAACGATGGACTGAAAAGCAGGCGAGAGGGATGGTGGATATACTGGACAAAATTAGTCCAGAGAGCGGTACACGTTTTGTCTATTTTCTAGAAACAGAACATAACAAACTACTATATTTAAAAAGGGACCATGAAAAACGTCCGGTTTTGAGAGGTTTCACTGTATAAATAGACAGGGCTAGATCAACCACACTCTTATAATTCGCCAGTTGAGAATTTAAAAAAATAATATTGGCAGATTTTATTTTGATTCGGTAAAATATTTTCGTGTAATGGTTGATCTTTCGATTGAGTTTAGAACTGCAAATTTTGAAGTTTATATATAATCGTGTGATGAAATTATCTGCTTCTTGATAGTTAGGACTGATTTTCCCAGTTAGTATTACAGGCCTAGTTACTGGTTGCATGTCTGTTTACATTTTTAATTCTTATTTTAGCACCACACAAGTTCTATATTGGGTTTCGATATGCCAGTCCACTCACCGAGAAGGCTGTTGAGCAGATGGAAGAGTGAGTTGTTTTTATTTTATTCTAGCTCTGATGTTAATTAGTAAACACAAAATTACAGACTGTTCTGGGCCCATATTTTCGAAGCTATCAATTAGCGTTATGATATCATAAAACCATTATAGGCTATGACATCACTATCACTTGTGCTGTAGTACGTCATAATCTACGATGGTTTTATGATTGCTTAGTGCTAAGGTAGCTTCGAAAATATCTAACCAGGGCCCATGTTTATAAAACTTAAAGAGTCCAGACTCGATCTTTAATGATGTCACACACCTACAGTTTGTATGGGGTTGTCATGGCATTACTGTCTCAGACTCTCTTATAGAGTCTTGACTGGCCTCGGTGGCGTCATGGCAGGCCATCGGTCTACAGGCTGGTAGGTACTGGGTTCGGATCCCAGTCGAGGCATGGGATTTTTAATCCAGATACCGACTCCAAACCCTGAGTGAGTGCTCCGCAAGGCTCAATGGGTAGGTGTAAACCACTTGCACCGACCAGTGATTCATAACTGGTTCAACAAAGGCCATGGTTTGTGCTATCCTGCCTGTAGGAAGCGCAAATAAAAGATCCCTTGCTGCTAATCGGAAGAGTAGCCCATGTAGTGGCGACAGCGGGTTTCCTCTCAAAATCTATGTGGTCCTTAACCATATGTCTGACACAATATAACCGTAAATAAAATGTGTTGAGTGCGTCGTTAAATAAAAAACATTTCTTTCTTTCTTTCTATTAGAGTCTTGAGTTTTATAAGCACCAGGCCTAATATTCTAAAAATTGTGAGAATGATAATTTTGCTTAACCCATTTATTGTTTGTGCATTAAACTCGGGACCTCATGTTTATATGGTCATAATAGGTTGTGCAGAAGCGAAATGAGTTACCTGAAAAAACCCCAAATTGTAACCTATAAATGGTTTACACTAATTTTTGTATTTTCAGAGGCCTTTTGGTTAATGATGACTGTGTAACTCTGTGGTAGAGCATTCGTGTGGGGTATATCACTTTGATATGTACCAAGCTATTTTTAACCATATGGCTAATAAATTGTGGTTGGTACCAGTCCAGCTAACTAGTGACATATTTCTTACACATCCGTTCTGCACATACTGTATGCCTTGTGCCAAATAATGAAATATGAAAGGCTGTACTATGCGCTGTCCTGTCTGTGAAAAAAGTGCATATAAAAGATCCCATACTGCTCTCTAGATGAAGTAAACTACATTTCTTACACACCCGTTGGTGAGAACACCATACGTTATTTTTTATAACACATAGTTGTTTACACACGTATGTGTGTTAACAATTTCGAGACATATGACTGGCTGCTCCTAGGTGATGACCATGTCACTAATGCCATACGTCCAATAAAAAACCAGCACAGTGGAAATCGATTACACTGTGACATACAGTTAACCTGGCAATCATGTGTCTGTGACGCGTAAGTCAGCTACAAGTGTAAAGGCTTGTAAATATCTTTTAGTTGATAAATGTTAAAATGTGCTTGAAACCTGGTTTTTGAGGATATGTAAGAAATAGAATAATACATTCGTGTCTGTTAGATGCCATTTATCTCACAATTTGTTTAAAAACGTATCAAACTCGCTTTTGCTCGTTATATACATTTTAAGACAACTTGTGTGAGATAAATGGTATCTAAAGGCCACTCATGTATTATTCTCTATATACAGTATGTGTGTGGTGACGGCAGGTTTTCTCACTATCAAACAAATATAAAAAAAACACCACCACAAAAATATAATTTAAAATGTGATGAGGTGTAATTAGAAAAATAACTCTTTCCCTTGCTGATTGTTTTTTTTTTTTTTTACATTCCAACTAGTGCACCACAATTTGTCAAAATACTGTACGTGGTATGTGCTTTCCTGTCTGTGGGAAAGATCCCTTGCTATTAATGGAAAAATGTGGCGGATTTTCTCTGATGATTATGTGTCGCAATTAACAAATGTTTGACATCCAATAGTCGATGATTAATTAAGCAATGTGCTCTAGTGGTGTCGTTAAACAAAACAAACTTTAAACTTTCCTTTACATTTAAAAAAAATAATAATATAATAATAGTTAATTAAATTCAATTTTACTTTGTTTTATTGTTGTTATGTTTTTTTATGAGATAAACATCTACATGACATTGTATGGATGCAATTGTCAGTGACATTTAATTAATTTATGGTGGGCGAGACATTTAACTCCACAGAATTCTTGTTTGTGTGTTTCAGTGACGGTATCCAGAGAGCTATTGCGTTCAGTCAGTACCCACAATACAGCTGCTCCACGACAGGAAGTAGTCTGAATGCTATATTTAGACACTACAAAGCTCGTATGCTGGACACTGACATGGTGTGGAGTGTCATTGATAGGTGGCAAACACACCCAGGTCTTATAAAGGTTTTCATAGTTTTCGCTTTTTTACCTTGTCTAATAACCCATGTACCCAGGTCTTATAAAGGTTTTCATAGTTTTTGCTTTTTTACCTTGTCTAATAACCCATGTACCCAGGTCTTATAAAGGTTTTCATAGTTTTCACTTTTTTACTTTTGTCTAATAACACATGTACCCAGGTCTTATAAAAGTTTTCACTTTTTTACTTTTGTCTAATAACCCATGTACCCAGGTCTTATAAAGATTTTCACTTTTTTACTTTTTCTAATAACCCATGTACCCAGGTCTTATAAAAGTTTTCACTTTTTTACTTTTGTCTAATAACCCATGTACCCAGGTCTTATAAATATTTTTACTTTTGTCTAATAACCCATGTAAAGTTTTTACTTTTGTCTAATAACCCATGTACCCAGGTCTTATAAAGGTTTTCACATTTTTACTTTTGTCTAATAACCCATGTACCCAGGTCTTATAAAGGTTTTCACTTTTTTACTTTTGTCTAATAACCCATGTACCCCGGTCTTATAAAGGTTTTCACTTTTTTACTTTTGTCTAATAACCCATGTACCCAGGTCTTATAAAGGTTTTAACTTTTTTACTTTTGTCTAATAACCCATGTACCCAGGTCTTATAAAGGTTTTCACTTTTTTACTTTTGTCTAATAACCCATGTACCCAGGTCTTATAAAGGTTTTCACTTTTTTTTTTGTCTAATAACCCATGTACCCAGGTCTTATAATTTTTTTTACTTTTTTACTTTTGTCTAATAACCCATGTACCCAGGTCTTATAAAAGTTTTCACTTTTTTACTTTTGTCTAATAACCCATGTACCCAGATCTTATAAAGGTTTTCACTTTCACTTTTGTCTAATAACCTGTGACGGTACATGCTCTTAATTTCTTTTCGCCTGTGGCGATATTAATTGTTTTAGAAGGCCGTGTGCAGTTCCAAATGCACTTAGCCCAGATGGGCAATTTGTTACGTAATACCTCTGCAAGTGCGGTTTTTACAACCGTGATTTGGCGACTTGGCGTCATTGAGTCTGACGATCGGAGAAAAATATGGTGGCTGTGGAAAATCCACATGATACGTGAGGTACCGCCTTGTACCCCCAGGCGATATTCGCTGTCTCTGAGAGTTTTGAATAAATAGCTAGGATTTTAGATATATCGAGGAGAAACATTTGGAAGTATCCAGGGGCACGGACGTCGTCCACTGAACGATCTATATTAGTTCAGACGGGACTTTGGTAAATATATATTTTCTGCTCTGTGTATAACCTTGATGTGATTGATGTGACTTTAAATGTTTTAATACTGTATTATACCAATATTATTTAGACGGTGCTGCCGGTCATCTGACGCAGTATTCTGTAGGCTCACTGTTCTGATATATATATATAAAGCTTAGCCAGTCATCCTAGAGGACCTAGGTAAACTGTAGGTTATTGTCTTTATTGTGATAGGTACCAGTATTAATTCTGTATTACAAGGTTATTGAATGAGTAGTTAGGGTTAATTAAAAATTAACCAGTTGGGAATAGTGTTGTAATTCCTTTATTAATTAAGTTCCCCTGGAAGCGCTTCTCCATTATCGCACGTGTGTGGTAGCGTTTCTCAATTATCACACGTGTGGGTGTTGTGTCACGGTGAAGTGATTAGCATATTGTGTAAACTAGACACCTAGAGATTAACTAATTAAGTGATCAGTTCTGGGTTGTTGTTATTAATTAACTACTGCGGCAGTACATTTGTCAACGTAGGTTAATACAGATTCCAAAGTGTATTGTGTTTTTGTTGTGTTTTCTAGTGAACTAAACGTGCTATAATAATATATACTTTATATAAGATCTTATCTCTGATCATACCTAGACGAGCCACATTAGGGTATAACCGCCCGTTACAGAGAGATATAATAGATATACAGTTAGGAGAGATATTTGGACAATCGTGTTTTATTCAGTTACGGGTATTATAGAATCCCCGTGACATAACCCATGTACCCAGGTCTTACAAAAGTTTTAACTTTTTTACTTTTGTCTAATAACCCATGTACTCAGGTCTTATAAAGATGTTCACTTTTTTACTTTGGTCTAATAACCCATGTAAAGTTTTTACTTTTGTCTAATAACCCATGTACCCAAGTGTTATAAAGGTTTTCACTTTTTTACTTTTGTCTAATAACTCATGTACCCAGGTCTTATAAAGGTTTTCACGTTTTCACTTTTTTACCTTTTCTAATAACCCATGTACCCAGATCTTATAGTGGTTTTCATAGTTTTCACTTTTTATCTTTTCTAATAACCCACCCTGTTGATGGGAAAGTACACATGTGCATTTTTCCATTAGCAGCAAGGGATCTTTTATATAGAACGGATCCCTTGCTGCTAATGGAAAAATGTAGCGGGTTTCCTCTAATGACTACGAGTTAGAATTACTAAATGTTTGACATCCAGTAGCCAATGATTAATAATTAGTTGTGTCATTAAGCAAAACAAACTTTTTAACTACAATGTTTCTGGGTTTTCCACTGTTTTGTCCAAAATGTTCCATCTTCTTTATCCAAAACTTGGTTTCAGCTGACACTTTGCATAAATTCTGAATGCGCGCCACTATTTTAGACAGTTTAGGGATTAATCCTGTGGGTCTCAACATAGGCCCCTTCCCAAAAGAAAGTGACACTGAAAATACCCAATTTCTGTACCGAAAATTACCCCCACCCCCCTCGATTTTTTTTATTATAACCTCCTGGCTAAAGCCCTGAGATTGAGCAACTCTAACCCTAGGGCAAACCTTAGTATCCGACTACCTAGATAAAAATTCTTTCACCGTTGATAAAACATGGATAAACAATTTGTAGTTTTATTTCAGGCATTTGCAAACCACATCCGTGACGAGATTAAGAAGTTTCCCGAAGAAGACCAAGACGACATCATCATCCTGTTCTCCGCACATTCTCTACCACTGAAGGTTGTCTGTGTTTGTCACACGTTAGCAGAGTAGAGGCTGAAACCCATAAAATATTAGCAATTTTGCAAATTTGATGAGAAAAATCGGTAAATTCAAGTTTCATTTAGCCAAAATAGCAGTACATATTTCACTTGAGGAAGATAAAAGAGCAACAGAATAATGTCTTCCCGCAATAACAGACGATTTTCCAATTATCTTTTTGGAAAATTAGTAATTAAATATATTTGCCAAATTCAACTTAACACAGTTGGGGCGGGACGTAGCCCAGTGGTAGAGCGCTTGCTCGATGCGTGGTCAGTCTAGGATCGATCCCCATCACTGGGCCCATTGGGCTATTTCTTGCTCCAGCCAGTGAACCACGACTGGTACATGTATATCAAAGGCCGTGGTATATGTTATCCTGTCTATGGGATGGTGCATATAAAAGATCCCTTGCTGCTAATCGAAAAGATTAGCCCATGAAGTGGCGACAGCAGGTTTCCTCCCTCAATATCTGTGTGGTCCTTAACCATATGTCCGATACCATATAACCATAAATAAAATGTGTTGAGTGTGTTGTTAAATAAAACATTTCCTATTCCTAATTCACAGTTTGTCAAGTTGGCAAGCGACAGCTTAAACCCTAGTTAGCAAGTATCGGAACATGTTGAGCATGGTCATTCAGTTTAATGAGAGGTTTACTTCCTGTCTCTATAGTCCAGGGTCCGGGACGTAGCCCAGTGGTAAAGTCCTTACCTGATGCACGATCGGTCTTGGATCGATCCCCTGCATCCAGGGAAATACATGTAGTTACTAACGGTCAAATTAGTGATTTTAATGTCTATTCCTGTTAACATGGCAATAGGTGCGAGCAAGCTGATGTAGTGCACGCCTGTCTTGGGCACAAGAGCCACCCTCGGACAGGAAAGGGGAGGGGAGGGGGGGGGGGGGGTAATGGTGCTATGGAATTTTGAATGGAGCAAGAATTATGCCAAAAGAGAAAAGGTGCGCAAGTTTGACTGAGGAATTTGGGTGCAATTTTGAACGGTCGGTCGGAAAGAAAGTTCCAGAGCTAATATAGGTTTTGACATTAGTGAATCAAGAGTAGTTCGTTAGTTAGACCCCTATGATGCTGTGGTGTCTCCCTAGGTTGCCCATAGGGCCCTTAAAAGGGCCTGACTGCTTCTGGTCGTTGCATGACAACCCAGATGAGACTCGTCCAATTGTGTAAACACCGGTAGGCAAGGCGCTGTCGTTCCGGGGTTTTTCCAACTCTTGTTGTTGTTGCAGTTAACAACGTCCTCCTCTTCAGTTTCACCAAGTACCAAGTAGACCACCAGCAGCAAGTATCTGGGGGTGGGATAGGGTAGGCTGGTATTCTTTTGTCCAGCTTCCCCTGGGTGCAGTGCAATTGCGTACTCGGAGCCGGTATTCTTTTGTCCAGCTCCTTATTATAGTACGTGCTGGGCCATAAAAAGGGGGCGGGTGCATTGTTATCATTAGTCAATGCACCCTATGTACTGTTGCGGTTGTGCGTGCTGTCTGTTTGTAAATCCTAGTTTGGGGTTAAGGTTGTTCCTATTGTCCTAGGTCCCTATTCTAATGTAATCAACGGCAATCCATAGCCACCCATCCCCCCCCCCATCCTTGGATTATAATGAAATACAAAAGGGGGGGGGGGAATTATACTAGCCTAGCTATCTAATTTGAAGGGTTTTCCCTTATAGTGTGAGTATTGGTTAAAAATCTTTTAATTGAAATCCTCATTATATTTATTTAAAAGTAGCCCATGAAGTGGCAACAGCGGGTTTCGCCCTCAATATATGTGTGGTCCTTAACCATATGTCTGACCGTGACGCCATATAACCGTAAATAAAATGTGTTGAGTGTGTCGTTAAATAAAACATTTCCTTCCTTCTGTTATTTGTATAATTCTAACTGATTGTATAGTTGACAGTTGATAGTTTGGTGCAAACTTGTTGTACAGTTGACTATTGGAATTTCGAGAGCCTAAGGTTTCACTTGATTGGAAGGACCATACTTTGAAACTGACAACAATAAAAATGTCACTTACCTGTACATAAATATGTTTATAGTAATGTCAAATGGAAATAAAGTCCACTGGAACACGGTTGATATAATAAGCACTGTTCCAAACACACTCCCCCTAAAAAACAAATGGCGTCCGGTTAAGAGTATTGTAAAGTCAAGAGTAAAAACAGTGTTAATTTCTATGACGTCACATTCAACTGAGGTCACTAAAAAAAATGTTTTGTTTCTGGAATATTTTCTTACATTTATTTTGTATTTAAAACAAGCCTCCTTTTTTTAACCAACTGATGAAAAGGACAGTAAAATTGAACATAACACAATAAATAACGAAACATCACAACTGTGGAAAAGCTGAAAATCAGTATGGAACATGCAATTAACTGTTCATGTTTTGACTATTGGACCTACATGTACAGTAAGAGCAAATGAATCGATCACCTCTCCTGATCACTCTTTCTTTGGAGCAGTACACTAAAAGCAGACTTCCTGTCATTATAACCCACTCTCAAGTAATCTGTCAGTGCTTTATTTGCTGTTTATTTGATAAGACCCCCAACTCTGTTAGTACCCATTTAATTATGTTATTGTGGCCTTACAGAGTCCCTCCCAATGTGTCGCGTGACCGAAAGCTGTCATTTTTGCCATCCAACCAAACCATTTCTGTCTACAATTTTTGATAATGTTAGGTTTCGTTTCCGGGGTGATAACAGAAATTGGTGAAAACCGTTAAAAATTACATAAACAAACATTTTGTTCTGGTTATACCTGTTTGTATCTCATTATTTCTGTAAAACTTCTTTATAACCTCTTGGTGTCTCTTCTGATGTTTTTATTAGCAAAAACAACGGTTGAATTAAGCGCAAGCGTGTTGGTGAATTTCACGGAAATCGCCAAGTCTCGAGCTTAGATTACTCTTGATTTAACAATACTCGACCATAACTGATGACTGATAATGAAGTTTCAACCTATTCCCAACACAAGTTGTTTTTCAACTAACAGCCTTTCTAACGATTAAAATTTCATATTAATAAGTACATTTTCTTGTTTAGAATATCCATGTTTGCTAGTTACCAAATTGCTGTAGTTTAAAATGTGCTGAGGTGTCGTTAAACATTCCTTTCTTCTCCTGAGTGAATATTATGTTATTGTTGTAGTTTACAATGTGCTGAGGTGTCGTTAAACATTCCTTTCCTCTCCTGAGTGAATGTAATGTTATTGTTGTAGTTTACAATGTGCTGAGGTGTCGTTAAACATTCCTTTCCTCTCCTGAGTGAATGTAATGTTATTGTTGTAGTTTACAATGTGCTGAGGTGTCGTTAAACATTCCTTTCCTCTCCTGAGTGAATTTCATGTTATTGTTGTAGTTTACAATGTGCTGAGGTGTCGTTAAACATTCCTTTCCTCTCCTGAGTGAATTTCATGTTATTGTTGTAGTTTACAATGTGCTGAGGTGTCGTTAAACCTTCCTTTCCTCTCCTCAGTGAATGTCATCTTATTGTTGCAGGTTGTGAACCGAGGAGACTCGTACCCTCATGAAGTGGCCGCCACGGTCCAGCGTGTCATGGACGAACTGGGTCACTCCCACGCGTACAGGCTCGTGTGGCAGTCGAAGGTCAGTAACAGGCCCTACATACAGTACATAGCCCAGTGGTAAAGCGCAGGCTTAATGTCCAATCAGTTTGGGATCAATCCCCATTGGTGGACCCACTGAGCTATTTCTCATTGCATCCAGTTCACCACGGCTGGATATCAAAGGCTATGGTATGTGCTATCCTGTCTGTGGGATGGTGCATATAAAAGATCTCTTGCTACTAATGGAAAATGTAGCAGGTTTCCTCACTAAGACTATGTCAAAATTACCAAATGTTTGACATCCAATAGCCGATGATTAATAAATCGATGTGCTCTAGTGGTGTTGTTAAACAAAACAAACTTTAACCATATATGGTTTACTCAAATGTTCAATTCTCAGAGGTCAGGAATCATCAGTCAATGCATTGTGTCTTTTATTACACACATGTCATAACAATCACTCAATATCTAACTAGTGTAATATTGGTGTGACGTGACCGTGAAGTAGATCACCTGCTGACCCATTTCTTTGAAAAATAACATGTAGGATACGACATCTGCTTTCTTCTGCATTGCGTTTTTTTGCAGTTGGTTTGTAATAAATAAAATAATAAACTAGCTTGCCTGTCATACCATTGTTATGAAACTCGTGAACAGTGTTGGTATCTGACCTGCTTTTGCTCGCCAGATACCAAAACTGTTCACTCATTTTATAAAAATGGTATGACAGGCAAGCTCGTTTAGTATTCTGTATTTATTTTCCATTTCAAGTCTCGACCTGTACATTGCCAGATCAGTCAATTGCTAATGTTTTTACAAAGTGGCTACGCAAATTAAATTTTATTTAAATTAACTTCTTCTTTTTTTGTTCAAACAAATACTCTGTATATCTGAGAATTTACATATCTTGAAAATTTACATATCTGAGAATTGGCTACAAGAAAGTTTGTTCCACTATGACCTCTTGTTTATGCAAATGTTTTTACATTAAATTTCACCTTTCCAGTTTATGTAGATTATTTTTTTACCATTGTTTGACATCTAATATCCTTTTGTTTGTATCCAGGTTGGCCCGTTGCCATGGTTAAGTCCTCACACAGACGATGCCATCAAAGGTTTGGTGAAACACGACAACAAGAACATTCTTCTCGTGCCGATCGCCTTCACGAGCGACCACATCGAGACGCTCTATGAACTAGACTTGGAATACGCACATGAGTTGGGGGCTCAGGTAGACAAAGATTTCTAGCAGTGCATCAGTGTGCTGTTATCTTTTATCCTATAACTTACCCATAATATCTATATCATAAACCCATTTCAGGTAGATACAGATTTCTAGTAGTGCATCAGTGTGCTGCTATTAGTTCCCTACTGGTCCAGCCAGAGGGGACTATAGGGGACCGGTAGGGGACTATACATGTAGGTTTCGTCCCTGTCCGTCTGTCTCTCTTAGGTATAAATCTCTGCCTAATCCGTACTCTGTCTACTCTGGACTCCAGATCAAAAATCAAGAACAAAAGAACCGTTCATGCATTAATTATCTGTCTACACCGGATTGGGATTTGACTGAACGACGGGCTGCTTAATTAGTTGAACAATGACCGTCACTTGCTGAGTAATTAGGATGCCGTCGCAGAATCAAATACAAAATATAATCACACTTGTGTGAAGTTTACTCTTATTGCGGTAGGCCGTTAGATCTGGATTTTGTATTCAAATAATTTCGTATGTACGAATAAATAATACAAATATTAGAATGACCAGAAACATGTTTAATATGCAGCCACTAATATTTTATGCAGAAAAATATATTTGATATGTAATTACAATCGTTAAAAAGTCCGTTAGTGGATAACATCTTACAAATTGTAGCAAAGTCAGGAATGTCCCTTTAGGTATATTTTTTATGTTTGTGAAATAATCGATTGCAAGTCTGGCTTGTATGACTGTGTTTCCCAACCATCCATGGGTTCAAATATCCTTGTTGATCGCGAGTTGTCGATCATTCAAGAACCATAACTCTGTCCAAACCGGTCCTCTATGTAAACCAGACTATTTCGACGGTACGAAGTGAGTCCGGTTTAGACACTGTCCACTGTATATAAGTTTTACAGTGTTGGCTTGTTTACCGGTGAAGCGGCCTCGGTGGCGTCATGTTTAGGCCATCGGTCTACAGGCTGGTAGGTACTGGGTTCGGATCCCAGTCGAGGCATGGGATTTTTAATCCAGATACCGACTCCAAACCCTGAGTGAATGCTCCACAAGGCTCAATGGGTAGGTGTAAACCACTTGCACCGACCAGTGATCCATAACTGGTTCAAGAAAGGCCATGGTTCGTGCTATCCTGCCTGTGGGAAGCGCAAATAAAAGATCCCTTGCTGCTAATCGGAAAGAGTAGCCCATGTAGTGGCGACAGCGGGTTTCCTCTCAACATCTGTGTGGTCCTTAACCATGTGTCTGACGCCATATAACCGTAAATAAAATGTGTTGAGTGTGTCGTTAAATAAAACATTTCTTTCTTTGTTTACAGGTGTGTGCGAAGAACATCCGGAGAGCGGCGTCCCTTAATGACAGTCCTGTCTTTATAGAGGTTAGTTGTTTACTTTGTTACGCACTATAGTGTCCGCCACTCAACAACTAAGTCGACTACAGGGTGTATACAGTGAAACCCCTCTAAACCAGACACTCTTGGGGCCAAGACAAATGTCCAATTTAAAGAGGGGTCTGGTTTAGAGAGGTTATATTCTGTCCTGGTTTTTAAAAAAGGGTTTTGAGGAAATTCCGGTTTACAGAGGGTCCGGTCTTGAGAGGTTTCACTGTACTACCAAATCAAATCCCATAGATGATAATAGTGTGTGTCTTTCTATCTCTGGCACTCTGTGTGTGTGTGTGTGTCTTTCTATCTCGGGCTCTCTGTGTGTGTGTGTCTGTGTCTTTCTATCTCTGGCACTCTGTGTGTGTGTGTGTCTTTCTATCTCTGGCACTCTGTGTGTGTGTGTGTGTGTCTTTCTATCTCGGGCTCTCTGTGTGTGTGTGTGTGTGTCTTTCTATCTCTGGCACTCTGTGTGTGTGTGTCTTTCTATCTCGGGCTCTGTTTGTGTGTGTGTGTGTGTGTCTTTCTATCTCGGGCTCTCTGTGTGTGTGTGTGTGTGTGTCTTTCTATCTCGGGCTCTCTCTGTGTGTGTGTGTGTGTCATTCTATCTCTGGCACTCTGTGTGTGTGTGTGTGTGTGTTTCTATCTCGGGCTCTCTGTGTGTGTGCGTGTGTGTGTGTGTCATTCTATCTCTGGCACTCTGTGTGTGTGTGTATGTGTGTCTTTCTATCTCGGGCTCTCTGTGTGTGTGTGTGTGTGTTTCTATCTCGGGCTCTCTCTCTGTCTCTCTCTTTCTCTCTCTCTCTGTATATCTGTTTCTCTCTATCTCTCTGTGTCTGTGTGTCTCTCTCTCTGTCTGTCTCTTTGTCTCTCTTTCTCTCTGTTTATCAAGCTATGTTTATCTGTATCTGTTTATCTCTCTCTCTCTCTCTCTCTCTCTCTCTATCTATCTATTTCTGTATAGGATGTATAAAACCACATACAATCCCATAGACGATAATAGTAACATATGTGGCTAAAACTCCTACCTGCAGCGTATCAATCAACATAAACACCACGGATATAAATACTACCACCCCTCTCCCTGAAAGTGAAACAGAAAAAACGGGGGGTCAAGCTGCTCATTTTTTTATAACGGGTAGCACCTCAGTTCCGCACAAAATTAGACTACTTTTTTTTACAGGTACCCCATACATGTTTCAAGAACAAGGCTACTTGACAGTGGTACTAGATGAAATAAAATTGCATACATTTTTTTCCCAGATGAAACTCGTATTTGTTTACAACCAACACACTCACATTTATAACCAATCACAGGACTTGCGGTGCTCACTTCTCTATCAAAAGTTGGGTAGACCTCGAACTTTGACCAACCGGAAGTTATTTGGTTTAGTACTACCTACAGCCACACGTGATTGGTTTCATAGTCACTGACTGCACCTCTTGAACAACATCAGGTCCTAGAACACTTGAATGGAAATGCATCACAGACTCCAGTATAGCAGGAGCGAGACATAGCCCAGTGGTAAAGTCGGTTTGGGATCGATCCCCGTCAGTGGGCCCACTAGGCTATTTCTCGCTCCAGCCAGTACACCACGACTGGTACATCAAAGGCCGTGGTATGTGCTATCCTCTCTATGGGGTGGTGCATATAAAAGATACCTTGCTGCTAATCGAAAAGAGTAGCCCATGAAGTGGCAACAGCGGGTTTCCTCTCTCAATATCTGTGTGGTCCTAACCATATGTCCGACGTCATATAACCGTAATTCTGATACAACTTTCATATAAGCCTTTTTTCCATTGGTTAATTTTCGTGATAAATCGGACAATAGATGTATGCTGTCATGGGCAACCAGGATTTATTACGATGATAAAATTCCGATAACACGTCCGATATGCTGTCACTTAGCCTCATGTGTGGTGTTTTCGTTAGTATATTAATTCCAGGTCCTCCATTATATTTAAATGTCAATATCAATAATTTTCAAAAAAATTACCAACTTCAGATGAAAATTATGTTATTGTTACTATTTTGTTATTATTTCGTGTCATTGTAACTTTTAACCTTTCGTTAGCAGCAGTGAACGTGCACCCACCCACCCCAAGTAAGATCCGGTCACTGATCGATCGCAGCAGTCACCGGCATGTGTCTTGTGGACTGCTCTTCTATTTTGTGTTCTCAAAAGGGTACAATCAGGTTCATCAGAAATAATTATATCACAATCTGAAGTACCTTATTTTTGTTTAGAACATCCTTTTTGGGACAATAAAATTGATAAAGAAGACAAGATGGAAATTACTTGATTTTTAACGCAATTTTAAACAACATTAACTGCTTTAAAATATCGGACAATTTTGAAAAACTTTTGGAAATAATACTTACACTTTAGTAAATGCATATTATTTTATGTATTTATAAAAACTTTCAAGTGAAAATATGTTAGCAAGTTATAAATTTGTAGACCTACCCCATGAACGTGGTTTTTGTAAAAAATTAAAGCAGGCAAATTCTTTGAAATAATTCAACATATGGTTGAAACACCGCTCACAAATGTGTAAAGTCCAGTCATATCCATATGTCTTGCAACATAAATTAACAGCCAACGAAAATATTTCTTTCAGTGTATCCTGTATTACAATAAATCATGTTCAAAACAGACTACAATACCAATAAATTTGCCTTTGGTTCGCTCCTAAGTCAGTGACGTCATGTGAAGAGAGAGGGGTGGGTCCTGGCTCGGTGGTACAACGCTCGATCGATGCGCGGTCATTCTGGGATGGATCCCCGTCTGTGGGCCCATTGGGCTATTTCTCGTCACAGCCAGTGCACCACGACTGGTATATAAAATGCTGTGGTATGTGCTATCCTGTCTGGGATGGTGCATATAAAAGATCCCTTGCTGCTAATCGGAAAGAGTAGCCCATGAAGTGGCAACAGCGGGTTTCCTCCCTCAATATCTGTGTGGTTCTTAACCATATGTCTGACGCCATATAACCGTAATTAAAATGTGTTGAGTGCGTCGTTAAATAGAACATTTCTTTCTTTCTTTCATGTGAAGAGAACAAAAAAAATATTACGTCATACTTTTACTTACTACAAGCCTTTTCATTGAATATCATAAGTAAGGAGAATAGATAATTAGGTTTTTAAAAATTGTGGGATTTCTTTAATAAAACCACAATAAAATTGCTTACAGATACTCCTAATAGGTGTAGTATTAGAATAGGGATAATATCACTGTGTTTCGTTGTTAACTATAAGGATTTATCAATTTTGTTTTAGATTTAGTGACTTGACTTCGTCTCGTCCCTAAATCCAAATTTTGTGATAAATCCTTATACATGTAGTTAACAACGAAACACAAGGAAGGTGCAAGGTGAACCAAAAATTTAGAATTTATTGGAGTTTACACTGGTCGAAGGAATGAATTTCTGTAATCACAAAACCCCCCCAAGGGAATTGTGAACTTCAGTGTTTAAGCATTGTCAATGCATTTCTGAACTTTTTGTTTGTCAATTTCTCCATTTCTGAAATTATGAAATAGACATGGAATATGCACATTATTGGGGGCTCAGATAGATTTCTAGTAGTGCATCAGTGTGCTGCTATTAGTTTCCTACTGGTCCCGCCGGAGGGGACTACATGTATGTTTTCTCCCTGTCCGTCTGTCCCACATATAGTTTTCTGAGCTTTTTGTTCGTAAATTTCTCCAGATATGGAGCTGAAATTTTGTGTATAGCTTTATCATGTTCTGTTACAAATCAAGTTTGACTTTCATGGTAATTTACCAATTTTTGACAGAGTTATGGTCCTTGAACTTAAGATATATGAAAATGTTTACCAGACTTTTCTTTTGCAATGTCTGAAGATATTCCAAATTTTGTGATAAATCCTTATACATGTAGTTAACAACGAAACACAGGGACATTATCCCCTAAATAAAATGTGTTGAATGTGTTGTTAAACCGTTTCCTTCCTTCCTGTATAGCATTTTTAGTTGATAGGAAGGTGCAAGTTGAACCAACAATTTAGGATTTATTGGATATTACACTGGTCGAAGGGATGAATTTCTGCAATCACAAAAAAACCCCAAGGGAATTGTGGACTTCAGTGTTTAAGCATTGTCAATGTACATGAAGTTACACATATTTAAGACGTAAATTTGGCACGCTATGTTCTAAACAACTTATCCTCATTTTGATTTCAGGCATTAGCTGACAGTGAAACAGCACATACATTGTAGATTCGTATGTCCTGTGTTTTAAACAACTTTTCCTGATTTTTAATTTAGGCGTTAGACGACAGAATGAAACAACACCTACATGTACTAAGTCTATCGATGTGCTATGTTCTAACCAACGTTTCCTGATTTTAATTTCAGGTGTTAGCTGACATAGTGAAACAACACATGGATTCAGATGTGCTGCATTCTAAAGAACTTAATTTTAAATTGAGACCTTGGCTGACATAATGAAACAAAACTTACAGTGTGCAATTAATGTACTATGTTCTAAACAACATTTCTTGATTCTAATTTCAGGCATTGGCTGATATAGTGAAACAGCACTTGGATTCGGATGTGCTGTGTTCCAAACAACTTCTCCTCAGATGTCCTCTTTGTACGAATCCGGTGTGTGCCAAAATGAGAGAATTCTTTGCTAATCAACAAGAAATCCACAGAAGCCTCCAGAAGGAAAACGCTGACATGCGATTGGCTGGAAAGTTTTGAAATAGTCTAACCTTATTTTGAGTTTGAGGGCTCTGCAGTGTTAATATGTATCTTAACAGGACTTCTGGAATTTTAATAAAATCCACTAGCTGTGGGACCAAAAGTAAACTTTGGTTTGTTTAACGACACCACTATAGCACATTGATTCACTAATCATCGGCTATTGGATGTCAGACATTTGGTAATTTTGACATATAGTCAACAGAGGAAACCCGCTACATTTTTTTTCTAATGCAGCAAGGGGTCTTTTATATGCACTTTCCCACAGACAGGATAGCACATACCACCACCTTTGATATACCTGTCGTGTTGCACTGGCTTTAACGAGAAATAGTAGCCATGGGATCAGTTACTTAAAACATTTACTAGCCACGATTAAAACTTCACTAGCCTTTAAATTAATACAATTTTACTAAATAATAGTAGAAATTGGATATATGCCACCTAATGAGAGAGATATAGCTTAAAAACACTAAAATTGAGGGGGGGGGGGGGCAGGATATTTACAAAATAGACTTAACTGCAACATTTGATACATTTTTATCACTAGCCGTCGGGATGGCAATAGTAGTTATTTACTAGCCCAACACTGAATATCGCTAGCCATGGGAGTGGGGCTACCATAATCTAGAAGCTCTGTTGGGCAAGGCAATAGTAGTTATTTACTAGCCCAACATTGAATATCACTAGCCATGGGAGTGGGGCTACCATGATCTAGAAGCCCTGTTGGGCAAGGCAATAGTAGTTATTTACTAGCCCAACATTGAATATCACTAGCCATGGGAGTGGGGCTACCATAATCTAGAAGCCCTGTTGGGCAAGGCAATAGTAGTTATTTACTAGCCCAACATTGAATATCACTAGCCATGGGAGTGGGACTACCATAATCTAGAAGCCCTGCTTAATCTACATGTAACACTTGCTGTGCTGGTGTTAAGATCCCTTACCAAATGAAAACGCTGATATTCATTTAGTAGGGACATCTTGATGTATTTGAAACACCTAAGTGCATATTAGGTTATACTGTAATATTAAAACTGCATGTGAAATTTGATTTGCTGAGAGATGTTTTCCTGCAAAGTTGTTTTGAAATACTCAAAAGAGCTGAGCAGTTGTTTTGAGATTGTAATGAATTTGGATGTGGTGATGTGTATAACTTTAAAACAGTGTAACATTTGCTTTGCTGTGTGTTTGATCCCATGACATGTTCAGAGAACATGTCGAAACAGTTTTCAGGAATCTTAAAAGCCATTTTCAGGAATATGATAGCATTTTCAGGAATCTTTTAAAATTGTGTGCCACTACTTGTAATCTAAATCTTAAGATGACAGGCCACAGTTCTGTGTATTCGTGTTTGTACTTTTGTAAAACACGTTGTCTTTTTTTTTAACAATGCCGTTTCTTTCTTGCCCGGTGTAACGGTTTACTAATCCCCCTGTGAAAAGATCCATTTTCTGCCAGTGTTTGTTTGACTTGTTTGCACTAAAATTTATATAAATTTATAATAATTAACATCACATGTAAAATTTGCTTTGTTGTGTGTGTGATCCTATAAAAACGATGTGCTTAGCTGGAGAAGTTTGATATTGAGCATGTAAAATACGGCTTGCTGTTTTAAAAAATACCATGGCATTTTTATTTTTGTAGTGCATTTAGGTTAGGTATATATGAAGAGTTCAGGTGCAAAACGCGATATATCCATTTTACATTTTCAGTAAAAATGGGGGTTTTAATTGGCGTATATCACGTTTTGATATATAAAAAAAACGGGATTTACCCAATACAATTTCATAAGGATCAATCACGTTTTGCAGCAAATCAGCGGGCCTACGATTAGCCATTACTGACATACAATAATGGCTTTAACTAAACACTAGAAAGAAAATGGTTTATATCGCGTTTTGCGTCTGAACTCTTCATATGATGTTATTTAAAGGCATACTGTCACAGACAGCTGACCTATTAAATGGCCTAACAAAGTATTACCTAAACAAATATAAATTTGATTTGTCCCTAAATGTACTTTATTCAACCATCTATGTAACCACCATACTCCACTTAGTAATGATATTTTGTAAAAATAATTGAATTATGGCAATGGTCCATAATTCAAAAGCTAATATTGCCAAGAGGGTTGACATGGATTTCACTCCATCATGGTTCAGTTACGGGGATGCGATAGCTAGATTTGGTTTCCAAATATTAATATAATTATCATTTATTATAAATTTTTAGAGAAATGAGGTCCTTAAATCTGTGACAATATGCCTTTAAAGTCCCATTTTGAAGGAAAATGTTATGTGTGGATTGGCTGGACAATTGTTAAGTCGGGAAAAGATGGAAGTATATTCATTTTGAGATTAAGTCGCTGTAATTGTTTCAGTTTTTTTGGTTTAGGAGTCTCAAGGAACCAACTATGCATTTTTGTCACAGACTTATAATTACATTTCTGTTACATTCATTACAACATAACATCATCTCAGTTTTAGTGTTATTATCAGCCTGTATAATTCAAATTTAATTTTAAGTATTGTCTGTTATTTCTTTCACGTTCATCTGGGTATGAACAAAAACAATCATCCACAAACTTATCTGAGAACAGCTTCTACGATTCACAATGTTTGCAGCTGATTTTTGTTTTGTTCATACCCCGATGAACGTAAAAGAAATAACAGACAGTCCTTAATTGTTTTGAAAAATCCAGTGGAGTAAAATAAACTGCACTTCCAGGAATTTATCCATGCATTCTGCAGTACGAAAGATAAGGTCCCTACCTGAAATAAAGTAGCCCTGAAAATCCCCAATTTGATGTATAAACATTTGTTTAATTACGTGGATGTATATTCTGATAAATTAATTTAACAATGGTGCATTTTTATTCAGTAACCCCCCAAAACACATCCCAATTCAGTGTTTTTATCAGAGAGAAATGTTTAGGTATGGCTTTATGAAATTTAATATTTACAGTGTGTGTGCTGAATGCAACCGTAGTCAATAGGAGCTATAGGGGGCCTCCCCCAGAAAGAAAATAGGTTAGGTTTAGGGTTAGGGTTAAGAAAATCATACAGTAATGATAAAAGTAATTAATTTTGTCAAAAGGTCAACTTAAACAAAAAAAAAATCTGTAAAACAATTTGGGTATGGCGCCATACCCATTTAACCCTCGGGCAGAAACCCTGCAATTATTATTAAAGGGACATTCCTGAGTTTGCTGCATTGTAAGATGTTTCCGACTAATAAAATATTTCTACAATTAAACTTACATATTAAATATATTTTCTGGTTTAGTACATCAGTGTCTGTATATTCAATGTGTTTCTATTCGTCTTAATATTTGTAAGAAGCCCAAACTGGATTTTGTCTTCAAATAATTTCGTAGGTATGAAAAAATTATATTTTGGAAATAAAATGAAATTTAACCTAGTACAAATATTAGAACGATCAGAAACGCATTTAATATACAACAGTTAATATGTGATGCAGAAAAATATATTGGATATGTAATTACAATCGTTAAAAAGTCTCTGTTAGTCGATAACATCTTAAAAAGTGCAGCAAACTCAGGAATGTCCCTTTAATAATATATACACTAATATTCTCAATCACACTTGGGAGCCAGCTGACTATTTGTACTTAAAATGATAAGGCGGGTAAAAGTTTGCTTCTTAAAATGATTGGTGTAGATGCAAAACACTGAAATTTTATTCAAAGAAGGAGTGCATTGTTTTGAACTCACTGGCCTCGGTGGCGTCGTGGTTAGGCCATTGGTCTACAGGCTGGTAGGTACTGGGTTCGGATCCCAGTCGAGGCATGGGATTTTTAATCCAGATACCGACTCCAAACCCTGAGTGAGTGCTACGCAAGGCTCAGTGGGTAGGTGTAAACCACTTGCACCGACCAGTGATCCATAACTGGTTCAACAAAGGCCATGGTTTGTGCTATCCTGCCTGTGGGGAGCGCAAATAAAAGATCCCTTGCTGCCAATCGGAAGAGTAGCCCATGTAATGGCGACAGCGGGTTTTCTCTCAAAATCTGTGTGGTCCTTAACCATATGTCTGACGCCATATAACCGTAAATGAAATGTGTTGAGTGCGTCGTTAAATAAAACATTTCTTTCTTTTGTTTAGTGTATAGTTTAAGTTGTATGTTAATTCATCAGTTCCCTTCTTGATACAGAGGGACTATACCAGTTGTGATCTTCCATGACTACGTAACTGACTACAGTCATTATGCAAGGGACATAATGTAGATAGTAATTGGTAGTCGGTGTATTATTGCATTTATCAACCCAACTGTAATAAATGTGTTTGAACTGTTTTATACATTATTAATATTTTAGATAATGGTTTATAGAAACTATGAAAACTAGTCTCCACTCAGTATTTTGTATTTTTTTTATAGCCAGATATAATTTATTCATTTATCAGAAATAAGTCTGAAAAACATAATTTCAATTTATTTATTTTTATATTTTTATTTTTTTTATTTTATTTTTTTAAATGTAAGAAATCAATAAAATAATATTTCTTCACAAAGTATTTGTTTATCAGCGATTTAGTACTTGACATAGATAATAAAAACAAACGTATTAAAATGGACAAAACCAATTTGCATATTTGCCAAATCATAATGACGACATATTTGGTATTAGTAATGCGGCTTATTCGGGAAATCATCTGAGCAATTTTTTAATTTTTCTTTTTTATCCTCACTAGACATGTTTTCACATGACCGTATATGGTTGTGATTTTATGGAAACCAGTACAGTTTCATTCATGCATTCTTTGTAGACATGTCGCTGAGACAAAGCCGGTTTATCCAGGTAGCACATGTAGCACGTGCTACGGTCCTCATGCTTCAGGGGACACCGTGGTGAAAAATATATATCCTGAGAAGGGGGCCCCGCTGTTATTTGTGTTACATGCCCCGCGGATTCTTAAACCGACTGCACTATAGAGATGGCCTGTGGGACAAAAGTGGGTGGATTTTTTTTTTTTTTTTTTTTTCAGTTGGGTTTTTTAAATTGTTTTCCTATTCTACAGTACATAGTTTGTGCTCTCCGACTCTTAAATATTCTTCCAAAGAGCCTGCATATTCTATGATTCAATAGTAAGAATGTTCAAAATCAATATGTGATATTTTCTTTTAAGAAAATTAACTAAAAAAAATAAAATATTGTCCTACTTATTATTGTCCTAACTGAAGTCAGGGGTTATTTTGACGTGTATTACTTTGTGCCTAATGATATGCCAACTACTATTTACCTGTACTCTGTTACTTATCAGTATTGCATTATATAGGATAATTGACCTTAGCATTTATTTCTAGTGCATTTAACTGCAAGAAAAAATAATAATACATCGTACATGAATTATAGTTGTTTTAGAGGAAAACAACCAAAATGTTTATTTTATATAGTACTGCATTAAATCAGACCACGTAAATAACTCAAATTTTATATTATATATCTATATTAAAATAATAATAACAGAAATGTTTGTTTGTTTTTGTCTCGCCATTACGAAAAATGTTTGTTGTGTTTAACGACACCTCTAGAGCACATTGATTTATTAATCATCGGCTATTGGATGTCAAACATTTGGTCATATCGAGTCTTAGAGAAGAAACCCTCTACATTTTTTAATTAGTAGCAAGGGATCTTTTATATGTACCATCCCACAGACAGAATAGCACATACCATGGCGTTTTATATACCATTTGTGGTGCACTGGCTGGAACGAGAAATAGCCCAATGAGCCCACCGACGGGGATCGATCCTCGAGCGAGCACTTTACCACTGGGCTAAGTCCTGACCCGCCCCACCTTTATGAAGTAAAAATGCGAGTTAAGAGAAAACATAGGAGTACCCGTTGGGGACTTTATCTGATGCGTGGTTTGTCAAAGGTAAATACGGTAACTAGTCCGAAATTACCGGCCTCGGTGGCGTCGTGGTTAAGCCATCGGACTACAGGCTGGTAGGTACTGGGTTCGGATCCCAGTCGAGGCATGGGATTTTTAATCCAGATACCGACTCCAAACCTTGAGTGAGTGCTACGCAAGGCTCAATGGGTAGGTGTAAACCACTTGCACCGACCAGTGATCCATAACTGGTTCAACAAAGGCCATGGTTTGTGCTATCCTGCCTGTGGGAAGCGCAAATAAAATATCCCTTGCTGCCTATCATAAAAGAGTAGCCTGTGTGGCGACAGCGGGTTTCCTAAAAAAAAACACCACACACACACAAAAAACGGTGTCAGAATGACCATAGCCGATCATAAGATAAAAAATCAATGTGTTCTAGTGGCGTCGTTAAATAAAACAAACTTTACTTTACTTTTCTAGTCCAAAACATCTGCGTCAACTGAGATCAGTGAGGTAGGCCGGGGCACGGGGGAGGGGTGCACGGGGGTCATGCCCGCCTCCAATATAAGTTTTGGACTAGTATCGATGGCGTATCCAGCATGAGGCAGAGGATTTTCCCAGATTTATTTTATTTTTCCCATGACACTGATATTTATTTTACAGGTCTGGGTTTGCCTCGCAGTTTTTTTTCCTCTCTGGCTACGCCCCAGATTATCTATTGAGCGAAAGCGAGTTGGATGCTTTTGGAAACCACAAGTAAGATAAATCGTCACCAATGGGTACGAGTGTGTTATTCTATTTCATACACGCCCTTAAAAAGTCATTTTAAACAAAAGCCTCAACATTACGTCATCAGGTTGAAATAGTACAAATTAATGCAGGGGGGGGGGGTTGGGGTCGAACCCCCCCCCGCTCAAGGCGAATTTTTTTTTCATACCGAACCCCCCGCCACGGGCTTCGCCAGACACCTCGATCCCCGACCCCCCTGCAAATTTCCTGCGCATGCCCCTGTAATGGCGTCATAGACAAATGATGTCGAATGTAAAATAGAAAATAGAATGTATATACAAAACTAGGCTTGCCTTGATGAAACGAGCATTCATGCTATTTTCAGACCAATAATTTAGGTACTAGAGATTTTTCAGGAAGACTTAACAACTTTTTGTTGGCTACTACTATTTCTTAATTTCTACCACTGTAATGACTTTTATGCTTTTTCATTGATATGTACTTATTTTCGTGCTTATATCCAATTAATGTTCAAGCATGCTGTCATGGATATGCACCTTAGCTACATGTATATGGGCTGTCTGTCCAGGGCACGGTGTTCGTGGTTATTCAAATAAAAACTGGTGTAGTGGCCTTGCACCTATCCACTAAGCTGTTAATCTACATGTACATGTAGCTCTTGGTGGAAGCTGGTATCGGAATACGAAACCAGTACCTACCAGCCTTATGTTTGATTTCTTAACCACTACACCACTGGGTCCGGTACTGCTGTGTTTGTCTTAACAGCTAGGCTAAACTAGGGGTGGGGTATAGCTGAGTGGTAGAGCACTTGTCTTAGGTACAATGGGTCGTAGGATACGAACCCAGTACCTACCAGGCTTATGTTCGGTTGCTTAACCACTACAGCATGTGGCCGGTACTGCTGTGTTTGTCTTAACAGCTAGACTAAACTAGGAGTGGGATATAGCTCAGTGGTAGAGCACTTGTCTTAGGTACAGTGGTTGCCTTATGTACGATGGGTTGCAGGATGTGAACCCAGTACCTACCAGCCTTATGTTCGATTGCTTAACCACTACAGCATGTGGCCGGTACTGCTATGTTTAACAGCTAGACTAAACTAGGGGTGGGGTATAGCTGAGTGGCAGAGCACTTGCCATAGGTACGATTGGTCGCATCATGTGAACCCAGTACCTACCAGCCTTATGTTCGATTGCTTAACCACTACAGCATGTGGCCGGTACTGCTATGTTTAACAGCTAGACTAAACTAGGGGTGGGGTATAGCTGAGTGGCAGAGCACTTGCCATAGGTACGATTGGTCGCATCATGTGAACCCAGTACCTACCAGCCTTATGTTCGATTGCTTAACCACTACAGCATGTGGCTGGTACTGCTATGTTTGTCTTAACAGCTAGACTAAACTAGGGGTGGGGTATAGCTGAGTGGCAGAGCACTTGCCATAGGTACGATTGGTCGCATCATGCGAACCCAGTACGTACCAGCCTTATGTTTGATTTCTCAACCATTACAAAACCGGGGCCAGTACTGCTGTGCTTGTCTTAACAGCTGGGATAGCCTAGGGGTGGGATATACATGTAGTTCAGTGGTAGAAGATTGGTCGCAGGATCGATCACCCTCTGTAGACTTGTTAAGATTGCTGGTTGATTGTATTGTTGTGTCGCATGCTGTAGTTTTCAACAGTGAACTGTCATCACTTAGATAGAATTTTGTAAGTTTTAGAATGGTTATATTGCATTTACAGTTTTGGATTGAATTATAGTGAACAATAAATGAGTTATGATGTACAGTTTGTGTGTGTCAAAAGGGAACCAATGAAATGGTATGTAAATCTGTAATGAATGAAGTTAAAGTTAATATACCAACTTGCATAACATTTTTTGTAAGAAAAACATTTCATTGTAAAAAAAATTAATATGCAGTTACAAATTAGTCATACATGTATATTAGGTTAAATCTCCTAATTTGATACAGGTGTGAAGGCAACTGATGGAACAGCCATGGTAAAGTGCAGTTCTGTCTTTGCATTATCGGTTACTAGTAAAAATGTAGATAAAACTGCATACATTGGCTGTTCTGGTATTTTGTCTTCACCCCTGTATTAAAATTAGCTTTAAGCTATTCAACTTGATGATAATTTGTTAAGAAACCTTTTTATTTACATATATAGTATATATTATTTGTAAAAGAAATGTGGGAGTTAGTATGGGATTAAAACCTATAGTCCTTCCCACAGTGAAACCCCTCTAAACCGGACACCCTCAGGACCAAGTAAAATATTTAAAGGTATCCTGTTTAAAGAGGTTAAGTTCTGTATCGATTTTTAAAAAAGGACCGTGAAAAATGTCCGGTTTACAGAGGCTCAGGTTTTTGAGAGGTTCCCTGTATATAATATGTACTGTAAGTTGTTTATTTCTGGGCTGATTGTTTTCTAAATTGCACACAAAAATAGTATATTTTTGTTATTTCCAAAACAGTTTCACTTTCTTCTTACATGTATGTTAAAAATCAAACTCGAATTATTTACAAAACCCCCAAATTTTGGAGGTTGGGAAGTACTATAACAATGTTTTTATACAAGTTTTAGCATTGTTTAGTGTATAGTTTAAGTTGTATGTTAATTCATCAGTTCCCTTCTTGATACAGAGGGACTATACCAGTTGTGATCTTCCATGACTACGTAACTGACTACAGTCATTATGCAAGGGACATAATGTAGATAGTAATTGGTAGTCGGTGTATTATTGCATTTATCAACCCAACTGTAATAAATGTGTTTGAACTGTTTTATACATTATTAATATTTTAGATAATGGTTTATAGAAACTATGAAAACTAGTCTCCACTCAGTATTTTGTATTTTTTTTATAGCCAGATATAATTTATTCATTTATCAGAAATAAGTCTGAAAAACATAATTTCAATTTTTTTTTTTTTTTTTTTTTTTAAATGTAAGAAATCAATAAAATAATATTTCTTCACAAAGTATTTGTTTATCAGCGATTTAGTACTTGACATAGATAATAAAAACAAACGTATTAAAATGGACAAAACCAATTTGCATATTTGCCAAATCATAATGACGACATATTTGGTATTAGTAATGCGGCTTATTCGGGAAATCATCTGAGCAATTTTTAAATTTTTCTTTTTTATCCTCACTAGACATGTTTTCACATGACCGTATATGGTTGTGATTTTATGGAAACCAGTACAGTTTCATTCATGCAATCTTTGTAGACGTGTCGCTGAGACAAAGCCGGTTTATCCAGGTAGCACATGTAGCACGTGCTACGGTCCTCATGCTTCAGGGGACACCGTGGTGAAAAATATATATCCTGAGAAGGTGGCCCCGCTGTTATTTGTGTTACATGCCCCGCGGATTCTTAAACCGACTGCACTATAGAGATGGCCTGTGGGACAAAAGTGGGTGGATTTTTGTTTTGTTTTGTTTTTCAGTTGGGTTTTTTAAATTGTTTTCCTATTCTACAGTACATAGTTTGTGCTCCGCGACTCTTAAATATTCTTCCAAAGAGCCTGCATATTCTATGATTCAATAGTAAGAATGTTCAAAATCAATATGTGATATTTTCTTTTAAGAAAATTAACTAAAAAAAAAAAAAATATTGTCCTACTTATTATTGTCCTACTAAAAAAAAAATATTGTCCTAACTGAAGTCAGGGGTTATTTTGACGTGTATTACTTTGTGCCTAATGATATGCTAACTACTATTTACCTGTACTCTGTTACTTATCAGTATTGCATTATATAGGATAATTGACATTAGCATTTATTTCTCGTGCATTTAACTGCAAGAAAAAATAATAATACATCGTACATGAATTATAGTTGTTTTAGAGGAAAACAACCAAAATGTTTATTTTATATAGTACTGCATTAAATCAGACCACGTAAATAACTCAAATTTTATATTATATATCTATATTAAAATAATAATAACAGAAATGTTTGTTTGTTTTTGTCTCGCCATTACGAAAAAGGTTTGTTGTGTTTAACGACACCTCTAGAGCACATTGATTTATTAATCATCGGCTATTGGATGTCAAACATTTGGTCATATTGAGTCTTAGAGAAGAAACCCTCTACATTTTTTAATTAGTAGCAAGGGATCTTTTATATGCACCATCCCACAGACAGGATAGCACATACCATGGCGTTTTATATACCATTTGTGGTGCACTGGCTGGAACGAGAAATAGCCCAATGAGCCCACCGACGGGGGATCGATCCTCAAGCGAGCACTTTACCACTGGGCTAAGTCCTGACCCGCCCCACCTTTATGAAGTAAAAATACGAGTTAAGAGAAAACATAGGAGTACCCGTTGGGGACTTTATCTGATGCGTGGGTTGTCAAAGGTAAATACGGTAACTAGTCCGAAATTACCGGCCTCGGTGGTGTCGTGGTTAAGCTATCGGACTACAGGCTGGTAGGTACTGGGTTCGGATCCCAGTCGAGGCATGGGATTTTTAATCCAGATACCGACTCCAAACCTTGAGTGAGTGCTACGCAAGGCTCAATGGGTAGATGTAAACCACTTGCACCGACCAGTGATCCATAACTGGTTCAACAAAGGCCATGGTTTGTGCTATCCTGCCTGTGCGAAGCGCAAATAAAATATCCCTTGCTGCCTATCATAAAAGAGTAGCCTGTGTGGCGACAGCGGGTTTCCTAAAAAAAAAAACCCACACACACACAAAAAACGGTGTCAGAATGACCATAGCCGATCATAAGATAAAAAATCAATGTGTTCTAGTGGCGTCGTTAAATAAAACAAACTTTACTTTACTTTTCTAGTCGAAAACATCTGCGTCAACTGAGATCAGTGAGGTAGGCTGGGGTACGGGGGTCATGCCCGCACCCAATATAAGTTTTGGACTAGTATCGATGGCGTATCCAGCATGAGGCAGAGGATTTTCCCAGATTTATTTTATTTTTCCCATGACACTGATATTTATTTTACAGGTCTGGGTTTGCCTCGCAGTTTTTTTTCCTCTCTGGCTACGCCCCAGATTATCTATTGAGCGAAAGCGAGTTGGATGCTTTTGGAAACCACAAGTAAGATAAATCGTCACCAATGGGTACGAGTGTGTTATTCTATTTCATACACGCCCTTAAAAAGTCATTTTAAACAAAAGCCTCAACATTACGTCATCAGGTTGAAATAGTACAAATTAATGCAGGGGGGGGGGGTTGGGGTCGAACCCCCCCCCCCCCCCCCCCCGCTCAAGGCGAATTTTTTTTTCATACCGAACCCCCCGCCACGGGCTTCGCCAGACACCTCGATCCCCGACCCCCCTGCAAAATTTCCTGCGCATGCCCCTGTAATGGCGTCATAGACAAATGATGTCATCCGTTTAACGTTACTGGGACATTTGGGTCATGACCTCTGAAGAGAATGACCAAATATTTGACATCCAATAGCCGATTATTGTGCTCCAGTGGTGTCGATAAACAAAACAAACGTCTGTTTTTTATATTATAGGAGTGTATACAAAACGATTTCTCGTACTGATACAGGTATATGGAAATGGGAAAATGGTTTAACGTGCACATTCAGAGCAAGTTGTAGCGCACGCCTGTCCTGGGCACAAGTACCGGCCTCAGCCGGTTCTTCCGTCCAGGACACACAGAAGACCGTGTCGATGTCAGCGCTACGTTATCGTATCTAGGGACAGGTATATTCCTGTAACGATTTCTCGTACTGATACAGGTGTATGGAAATGGGGAAAATGGTTTAACGTGCACATTCAGGGCAAGTTGTTGTAGCGCACGCCTGTCCTGGGCACAAGTACCGGCCTCAGCCGGTTCCTCCGTCCAGGACACACAGAAGACCGTGTCGATGTCAGCGCTACGTTATCGTATCTAGGGACAGGTATATTCCTGTAACGATTTCTCGTACTGATACAGGTATATGGAAATGGGAAAATGGTTTAACGTGCACATTCAGAGCAAGTTGTTGTAGCGCACGCCTGTCCTGGGCACAAGTACCGGCCTCAGCCGGTTCCTCCGTCTAGGACACACAGAACGTGTCGATGTCAGCACTACGTTATCGTATCTAGGGACAGGTATATTCCTGTAACGATTTCTCGTACTGATACAGGTATATGGAAATGGGAAAATGGTTTAACGTGCACATTCAGAGCAAGTTGTTGTAGCGCACGCCTGTCCTGGGCACAAGTACCGGCCTCAGCCGGTTCCTCCGTCCAGGACACACAGAAGACCGTGTCGATGTCAGCGCTACGTTATCGTATCTAGGGACAGGTATATTCCTGTAACGATTTCTCGTACTGATACAGGTATATGGAAATGGGAAAATGGTTTAACGTGCACATTCAGAGCAAGTTGTTGTAGCGCACGCCTGTCCTGGGCACAAGTACCGGCCTCAGCCGGTTCCTCCGTCCAGGACACACAGAACGTGTCGATGTCAGCGCTATCTCGTACTGATACAGGTATATGGAAATGGGAAAATGGTTTAACGTGCACATTCAGAGCAAGTTGTGAGCGCACGCCTGTCTCAGTTCTTCCGTCCAGGACACACAGAAGACCGTGTCGCTACGTTATCGTATCTAGGGACAGGTATATTCCTGTAACGATTTCTCGTACTGATACAGGTGTATGGAAATGGAAATGGGAAAATGGTTTAACGTGCACATTCAGTTCCTCCGGCAAGTTGTTGTAGCGCACGCCTGTCCTGGGCACAAGTACCGGCCTCAGCCGGTTCCTCCGTCCAGGACACACAGAACGTGTCGATGTCAGCGCTACGTTATCGTATCTAGGGACAGGTATATTCCTGTAACGATTTCTCGTACTGATACAGGTATATGGAAATGGGAAAATGGTTTAACGTGCACATTCAGAGCAAGTTGTTGTAGCGCACGCCTGTCCTGGGCACAAGTACCGGCCTCATCCAGGACACACAAACCGTGTCGATGTCAGCGCTACGTTATCGTATCTAGGGACAGGTATATTCCTGTAACGATTTCTCGTACTGATACAGGTATATGGAAATAGCAAGTTGTTGTAGCGCACGCCTGTCCTGGGCACAAGTACCGGCCTCAGCCGGTTCCTCCGTCCAGGACACACAGAAGACCGTGTCGATGTCAGCGCTACGTTATCGTATCTAGGGACAGGTATATTCCTGTAACGATTTCTCGTACTGATACAGGTATATGGAAATGGGAAAATGGTTTAACGTGCACATTCAGGGCAAGTTGTTGTAGCGCACGCCTGTCCTGGGCACAAGTACCGGCCTCAGCCGGTTCCTCCGTCCAGGACACACAGAAGACCGTGTCGATGTTACGTTATCGTATCTAGGGACAGGTATATTCCTGTAACGATTTCTCGTACTGATACAGGTATATGGAAATGGGAAAATGGTTTAACGTGCACATTCAGAGCAAGTTGTTGTAGCGCACGCCTGTCCTGGGCACAAGTACCGGCCTCAGCCGGTTCCTCCGTCCAGGACACACAGAAGACCGTGTCGATGTCAGCGCTACGTTATCGTATCTAGGGACAGGTATATTCCTGTAACGATTTCTCGTACTGATACAGGTATATGGAAATGGGAAAATGGTTTAACGTGCACATTCAGAGCAAGTTGTTGTAGCGCACGCCTGTCCTGGGCACAAGTACCGGCCTCAGCCGGTTCCTCCGTCCAGGACACACAGAAGACCGTGTCGATGTCAGCGCTACGTTATCGTATCTAGGGACATGTATATTCCTGTGTTGCTGCACTTAACCAAGTTCCAGAAGTGGCGTCTCGGATGGCCCTCAACACGGCAGGTATTTACAACACTATTCAGTTGTCATTAACGTAGAATCAGATAGACACAGCTATTACCCTGTTATTTATTGTACAAACTTGAACAATGTAAATAGGTGCACCAAGGAACAAGTTGAACTTGTATATGTTATGTGAATCGTGCAGTTGGTTGGAATCCGGCCAGTATACTAAACCCCCACCCCACCCCACCCCACCCTATTTTCCCCTTTATGTTATAGTCGTCTCCCTTTCTTCCTTCTTTATTATTATATTTTTTTAATTATTATTATTTAAAAAAAAATTCTAATAACAAAATGTGACCATAGTTTTGTCAAAACGTACCCTATTTATGTACGGCAAAATTTATAAAAATGTCTTTACAATATATTTTTAACAGATTTTGAAAACAATGTACCTAAACAAAAATGTACCTCACCAAAACGTGCACACGTTTGGTCACAAGGTACCCATTACAAAATGGTGTGTGTAGATTAAATAAGTCATATTACACTTAATTAAATATCACATAGGTTTTGATCAAGTTTGAGAATTGATTTCTTCTCTCCACAATATTAAAACGAATCCCAAACACGTTTCATAAAATTTCATGTTTTCATATCGTTTTTGCTCTCTCTCTTTTTAACTTTTTAACAATGATGTCATATTTATACAAACCGAAGTTAGTGTATGTTTTAGTTAGTACATTTTGGTGTGTACGTCTTGACCACAAATGGGTACGTTTTTGTTGGGTATGTTTTGACTTGTATCCATCTTAACCACTATGGAACGACGAGCTCATCAACTACCAGGTTCGTGGTATGTATTGTCCTGTCATTGGAGATGTCCATTCAAGAACATTTGTTTTTTAGAAGGAGTAGCCTTGTAGTACAAACGAGTTTCCTCTCTGGTAGCAGTATACAGTTAGCTCCCTTGTGTTTCCGGGATTTCGTGCAAAGAATTCGCTTGTTGGTTTTGCACAGATCCATTTGTAGGCTCATCATTTGGAATACAGTGGCGGATCCAAAAAATCCATTTCAGGGGGACCCCAATGACATGATACGGAATGCCAATGGAACTTTGGGGGAGGTTTGGAGGGGATCATAAAAAATCTCGCAAAATTTAGGGTGGGGGCGGGCCCCTCCCCCTAGATCCGCCTCTGGAATAGGAAGTAAATTATTAAGATTAGTGATAGCTAAGGAGTTACTTTTTAAAATAACAAACGATTTAACTGTAATGAGGCTTGGTATTGATACACCGGGTTTTCCTTGTGACAGATGTGTAGCGCGATCATTTTGTGTAATTTTCAAACAAGCTGATTTTGTGAACAATTGAATAGCTAAACCTCTATTCAAATGAGAGTTTTTGTAAGGTTTGATGAGCAAAGTTTCCATAAATATATGTGTGATATTCGCCACCTCCCGCTTGGGCTGTGTTTGTATGGGTGTAACCATTGCACAATATGCACCCAAATTCATGTAGTTTGGACACGTTATGATGAAAGTAACACAAATATTTCAAATAAATCCTCTTTATAATTATGACCCTTTTTGTAATTTCCCTGACTAAAAATACCTGTATCTTTATTTTTAAATCATAGGAGCAGATCTTTCCCAGAATATTTTTTAAGACTGTTACTTTTTCTTTACCAGTTTAACGCAAATGCAAGTGCCAGCTTTGTTACCTATGGCAATTAGTAATCGACTCTTATTACAAAGGGTGCACCTAATGAGGGTCTTGCACCCAATTAGGTATGAAGGACATGTTTCACCTATTGGAAGTGTGAATACCTGTGTACTGTAAAGTTTTAAAAGTTGTTACAACCAACAGTTGATTGTCACATATAGCCAAGTAAAGCGTAGAGGTAATTGATTTAAAGCTCTTACATGATGCCAAAGCGCTTACATACACATTTAAGGCGTGGTGGCCCCCTATGCCATATTCCTCTTAGGGGAAACCCCTGAGGTGGGCATTTAGGGTGTCAGGAGCTTACTTACTTACTCAGGAGCGGACATGCATAAATCTCAGCTGAAGATTCACAAATAACTGTGGTTCTCTACCTCTGTCTCTGGATCACGTGTTGAAATAACATATTGTAAATACCAATGTAAATAGTTGTACTATAAAATGTGCTGATGTGTCGTTAACACACATTCCTTTCTTTTCTGTTATACAAGAATGCAATGTTGATGTAAGTTTTCATAACAGTAAAACACATGCAAGAATATATTTTATTTGAGTCTCACTATGTATAATTTATAAACAGTAAAACAACTACACGCACGCACGCACGCATACACACAAACATACGTGTGTGTGTGTGTGTGTGTGTATATATAGAAATTTATTTATGTTTTTATTTATATACACACATAATATATATGATGCAATAAAGAAGACACATTCATAGTAATATCAAGGAAATGAGAAAACATATTGTAAAAATCAGAGGAAAAAAATATATATAAAACATATATGTACAAAAATCAGTCGTACATCATCCATTTGCATATTTTAACAGTGTACTTCGTTTGTGGTTTTAGAACACAAATGGGTGTACTATACCAAATAAAATGCCATAGGCGACCATGTTAATGTTTGTGTTTAAAAACACAATATGCAATATATCAACCAAACTATGACCCATAAATATCAGTACTACAACCCTTACCTCAAAGTATTAACTAAAGAAAGCGGTACCTTTCTTGGCTCATTTTCAGTATAACCAGATGTTTTATAACACCCCTAGTTTTGCACAAAATTTGAGTACTTTTGTTTTCAGGTTGCATAGTACCAAAGAAGAGAGTACCGTGTCAAGGTTCGACGTGCACCGTCAAATATTTACGGAGTAAAAGCAGCTGTGGGTGTGATTGGTAGTAATATGTGACATTGATTATTTGTGTAAATACTATTATCCATTCACAATAAATAAATACACTTTTATTTGTCATACAGTTGTTATGCAGTATATACCAGAGCTTGAAACTAATGCGGGGTACCCCCAAAAATGGAACTGCAATTTTCAGCAAAAATGACGGTTGCTATTAAAAACATAAATTAAATCTCTTAAATGATACGTGACCCCCCATTTTCTTGCAGCTAGATTAGATGTGAGGTGCCACACTTTCTATTGCTGTACTTCCTGAGTGTGATGAAACGCTGCTTATATCAGTTTTATTAGTAAACGTTAACATTATCGGCAATAGGAATTGATTTGGTCTAATGGAACCTTCACAGGTACCCCATACGTGTTTCAAATACAAGGCTACTTGGCACAGTGGTACTAGATGAAATAAAATTGCGTACATGTTTTGCCCAGATGAAACTATTTTTTTTTACAACAAACTCTCACATTATTCACCAATCGCAGGACTTGTGGTATTAACTGCTTTATCAAAAGTTCGATGCACCTCGAACTTTGACCCAGCCGGAAGTTATTTGGTTTAGTACTACCTAATATGCATTTTATAGTCAGGTCACAACGTTCTGATACTTGAATCTTGTACTGAACGCGACTTTGTCACCCAGCGAACATGTAAGCACATTGCAATTTCGATATTCCCAAGTTATGTATTCAAATAATATGTGTAAGATCTATCGATTCATATGTATTTATCTATATCAAATAAATATAAGATCGATTAAATAGAGAATAATACACGAACGGCCGAGTTGTTTTAAAATGTATCTAACGAGCAAAAGCGAGTTTGATATTTTTTTTAAACAACGAGTTGTAAGATAAATGGTATCTAACGAATACGAATACATTATTATATTTCTTACATATCCTCAAGAACAATGTTTTTAGTAAAATTTAACATCTTTTTCGACTAAAATACATTATTATATTTCTTACATATCCTCAAGAACAATGTTTTTAGTCAAATTTAACATCTTTTTCGACTAAAAGGTATTTACAATTCTTTGCACTTGTAGTTGACATACGCGTCACAGACACATGATTGGCAGGTTAACTATACGTCAGTGTATTCGATTTCCACCGTGCTGTTTTTTCATAGGATGTATGGCATGGGTGACCTGGTCATCAACTAGGAGCAGCCAGTCGTATGTCTTGAAATTGTGAACACACGCATATGTGTAAAGAAGTATATGTTATCAAAAATAACGAAAGCTGTTCTCACCAACGGGTGTGTAAGAATATGTAGTTATCTATATCACACAAATGTATCAAATGTGAAATATGAAACTTGTGACTGACACCTGTAAATTACAAACAAAGAATATCACTTCTACAAAGCAATTATGAGTAAAATGTTTTGTACTGGCAATTAGCCAACAAAAAAGAGAGGTTTTTTGGGGGGATACGCGTTGAATGTGATAAGTTGATTATGTCATTCTTTTTTAGTTTTTGCTGTCTCTCTATCTCTTTCTCTCTCTTCTGTTCTCACTCACACTCTCTCTCTCCTCTCCTCTTCTCCCCCTCGCTCTGTCTCCGTCTCTCTCTGTCTGTCTGTCTCTCTCTCTCTCTCTCTCTCTCTCTCTCTCTCTCTCTCTCTCTCTCTCTCTCTCTCTCTCTCTCTCTCTCTCTCTCTCTCTCTCTTGAAAATCCATTAGATCATTTTAATTATATAGTTGTTTTTTTCTGTCGTTCTTTCTTTCTTTTTAATTTCTCTTGTTAGTCATGCTTTCAGAATATGATTATACATGTACATAAACGTAAACAGCCGGCTAATTGTTTGAACAACTGTATACATGGGCTTATGACCTTACACACAATAAAACAATTGAAAACAAAATACTGAATAATACAAAGGTAATTAATATACTAATACGGGGCATTGTTTATAAATACTCTGAACTGTACGTGTTTTTTGTGTAATCAGGGTTGATGAATTTAATTGACATGCCGCTGACAGGTAAAGATGGATCCGCTTTCTGGAATAGCACAGCGGGTTCTCCTGTGGTGCCATTACTCGTAACATCTCCCCCTGGTGTGATGATGAACTCGTCCTCCTTAACATTGGACGTCTGAAATATTGAAGAGACTGACATAAGCATTCTGCCATTATAAGATGTCTTCACTACAAAAGCTTTTTTTTAAAACGACTGAAATTGCCAAAATGTTTGTTTTCGTTGTGGTTCATCAAAGAATAATTCCATTTTATAATTACTGTTTTGTAATAGGCGTCTGGATTGGTTAAAATGCTATCACGTGATCAAAAAAAACAAAAAACGTTCATTCTTCCATGAACGTGAAAACTGCACTTTTTCGGTAAACAAATAAAAACGGAATGTCATTACCGGAATCCCCGAGGATTCCATAGTTTCTATTTTTATCCCAATATCGTCTGCTGTGTGAGTGACAGTGACAAACTGACAGACGACAATCACAGACCTGCATCGCACACAGTCTGCGAGCCAGCTGTGGTGACCTTTAGACCACCGGCCAGATTACTTTACACTCCAATTCAGGCTTTAAACGACTCCGGTTTTGAACTAAGACACATAATGTATATGACAGGCCACAAAAATGAAGCTTCTATTAGAAGTTATAGCAGAGAATGCTTAACAAAGAGACACATGAGCGCAGCGCTGTCACATTTGACAAAAACACCAAATCGACAACTTACACGTGCGAAAACACACACCCCTTCGTCCTGTCCTTTCTGAGAATAATATCACACAATCACAAACTTCCTCTGAAATTCACACACACGGTAACTTGAAACCACTTTATCCTTTTCAAGTCAGTCTTCACATTCACTAATTCAACTTTTGACAACTGCAATTTTAATATAGTAATTGATACATCTTCTAAATAATTTGACGCTCTCCCTTATGCTAATTAGTTCAAAATTCATACTCTAACCGCCTTACAACAAATCTTCCATTTAAGTATATAGATCGTTCAATTCTTAATTAATTATCGTTTGATATTTTTGAAAAAAATAACTGTTTGCGTTATCAGTTGATGTTCAGTTATTTTAAATTTTATAACTTTTTTATCCACATTTGATTCAGAAAATTAAAATTTATAAAACCTTATGTAAATCATTATAATGAATCGGAGATTTGACGGAAAAAACCGAATGTAACTTTCTAAGGGAATTCCTTTATTTGTGTATTGATACAGTTGTAAATCATTGTGGAATAGAGTTCGATTGTTGTTTTTCAAATATAGTTTTGTATAATGGCAATATTAATGCATTTGGAATTATAAGAACTGAACGTTATATTTTCAACGTTCGTGCGATTACACACTTATGTATGAACGGCTTCGCGCGAACGCGATACGCTATTCATAGTGTTTAAACCGGTTTTGGTGTTTATTATCGCATGAATGTAAAAAACTTAACGTTCATAACCCCCTCTCCCTCTCCCTCCCCCCTCTCTCTCTCTCTCTCTTTCGCTCTATCTATTTATCTATCTATGTCCATCTCTCTCTCTCTCTCTCTCTCTCTCTCTCTCTCTCTCTGGCATCGAAATAACCATGTTAGATATCAAATAAATGTTTCTCTCTCCCTCCCTCCCTCATTCCCCCCCCCCTCTCTCTCTCTCTCTGGCATCGAAATAACCATGTTAGATATCAAATAATTGTCTCTCTCTCTCTCTCCTTCCCTCATTCCCTCTCCCCCCCCCCTCTCTCTCTCTCTCTCTCTCTCTCTCTCTCTCTCTCTCTCTCTCTCTCTCTCTCATCTTCCCACCCACCTCTCCGTAATTAAAAAGTGTGGTAAGGTGTATGTCATGTACGTTACCTCTGGATCCTCAAACTCCTGGTTACACCTGAGTACTCGACTGACGCGCTCTGGCAGACAGCAGAAAAGACGATCAAAGAACGGAACCATATACTTGGAGTCCACGTCACCCACCTTCATAGGACCTGTACAACAATGTCAAGAACACGCATTAATACGTCACAAGTTACAGATTACGGATTTTTCATTCAAACGGAAGAGTTCCGACGCCATATAACCGAAAATAAAATGTGTTCAGTGCGTCGTTAAATAAACAATTTCCTTCAAACGGAAGATGCTCTCTCTCTCTCTCTCTCTCTCTCTCTCTCTCTCTCTCTCTCTCTCTCTCTCTCTCTCTCTCTCTTACACACACACACACACGCCCAAACACACAGACACAGACATACGCACGCACGCACACACAGACACGCGCACACACACACACACAAACGCATGCATACGTACGTATGCACATACAGACTAAAACAAACACTAACCCCACAAAGAAGAAGCCAAAACCTATATACCTCGCCTCACCAGTACTACGTCGTGTAACTGTTTACCTGTAATGAAGCTGACTATCAACCCGACGACGACCACGGTGGCGGCGCCAATGCTCGGTAACCACAGGTACGACACTGTATACAGCAGACTGATCCCTGAACTGAAATGTGTAAGTCACGTGATATCATTTGGACCAATAGAAACATTTATAACAAAAGCGTATTTACATATTGGAACCGATTAAAACAGAATCCAAAGGACAAGGATTACAACTGCATTATAATTAAAGGGACAGTCCTGAGTTTGCTGCATTGTAAGATGTTTCTCTTAAAGGGTCATTCCTGAGTTTGCTGCATTGTAAGATGTTTCTCTTAAAGGGACAGTCCTGAGTTTGCTGCATTGTAAGATGTTTCCGACTAATAAAATATTTCTACGATTAAACTTACATATTAAATATAGGTGAACTCTAATAAGAATTTAAAATTGCCAAAAGTGTAAGGTATATTAGCTGTGGGGAATGGTTATATGATAATAGTGAATTAATTGGGCAAACATTACAACCGGTAGTTCAGTATTACAGTAGGTCTTATGACCACCAAAGATCTTGAAGGACGATTGGGGTCAGAAGTGAAATTTGAAAGTTGACATTTTTTTTTATCAGTAAATCGCAAATTCAAACAATAAAAACGACTAAAAACAAAACAATAATAACTGTATGATCAACAGAATGAAAAGGATTGACAGAAATAATGTTCCACAGTGATTAATGGACCTTCCTGGAAATTGTCAAAATCGAGAATGACACATACGTGATGTATGTGCAAACTATGGAATGTGTTTCGGTGTGTTGATAAACAGACCTGGACGTTCTTTACTAGGATGTCTGTGGTCAAAACGTATATTCGGTCCAACAGTTGATATTAACATTACTATTTCAGGTTCCCCTACTTTTTTAAAGAGTATATATTATGTCAGTTGATATGGGTATAACTTTTGATATGTTTTTATATGAGTTTTAGCACTATTTATATGCCAGGACAAACTATACATTGTGAATGTGTGAAAATAACAACATGAGACTGCCCCAAGCAGACTCTAAGACTATTTATTGCCCCCTTGCCCCCACCTCCTCCCCACCTGATTAAAAGGCGAATTAATTTAATTATTGTCATCTTCCGACACCCGTAAATCTCCTTACATCTCTTCCACTGGTGGTGTCTCTGTCGTTGTCATGGTAACCAGTGTCGTCATCAGTGTCGTGGTGATGTTGGGGGCGGTGCAGTTGTCTGTGGGAAAGCGCATTGAGGACGGCGGACCGACGACGCTGTAGCTGCCGATCACAATCCACATAGGGAACACAAGTCCCAGTACACCGCCTACACAGGCACCCTGGTGGTGAAAAATACAGAATCATAAACAATTCATAGGATAGCTGCCGATCAAAATCCACATGGGGAACACAAGTCCCAGGACACCGCCTACACAGGCGCCCTAGTCGTGAAAAAAATACGGAATCATAAACAATTCATAGGACAGCTACCGATTACATTTCACATGGGGAACACAAATGCCTGGACACCGCCTACACCTGCACCCTAGTCGTGGAAAAATACACACAGAATCAGAAACAAGACAGATAATAAATTAATGAATGTATGTTTAATGACACCCCACACAAAAATGGATAGGCTATTGAATGTCAAACAAAGGTAAGTATATCAAAATGATTAATTCCATTAAAAAGAAAAATTGTATAACTGAGTAAAACACAGTGCAAAGAGCTCTTGGAAACATACACAAGAATACAATAGAAATATCAAGGTAAGTATATAAACAAATTTGTACACTACAAAAATCAAGGTAATCTATATTTTAAAACTATGCATAAAAATAAAAATTAAATGTTTTAAAAACTTCAAAATTAATTATGGGTGGAAATTAAAAATAATAATAATTAAAAGTGCAAAGTTTCAATGTCCTGTGTCGAATACATTTTCTGATAAGTAATTAATCATCCGACATATAGTAGAACAAAAGAAAAAAGAAGTACATTGTATGGTCTTTATGTGTGTGTGGGAGGGAGGGGGGGGGGGGGGGGGGGGACACAGAAAGAAACATCTCGTTTTCGAAATTTTAATTGCCAACAGCTGAAACTTATCAATTACTATCCAACGTTTGAGAATAGTCTAATGATATCTGAAACGTGTGTAAAAATATATTCAATGCACAGGTCTTTTATCTTTTTATTTATTAAAGTCATCTGTACGTTATCGTATCCAGTTGCTTGAAAGTTTCTTCCAGTACATGTATGACATTTATTGATATTTCAGGGTTGTATATTTACTTGAAGAGTGCTCATAGAATTCCAGTTGTTTATGGTTCTTCCTTGTACCATGCACTCATGCACAGTGAGAAAGATAGACTTATTTTAATCCCTCCTTTGTCATTGCTCTCTGTCAATTTCTCTTTCTCGCCGACTCTATGTTGCTGTCGCTGTTTGTCTCGGCCTTTGTCCGTCCGTCCGTTTTTCATAATCTCTCTTTCTTTCTCTCTCTATCTCTCTCTCTCTCTCTCTCTCTCTCTCTCTCTCTCTCTCTCTCTCTCTCTCTCTCTCTCTCTCTCTCTTCTCTGCACTCTATACTCTGCATACTGGTTACATATATACAATTTATAATGCATCATATATACTTCGTAATACATTCTATTTTAAGCTGAAGTATTGAAGTATATATTATCGAGTACATACGATCCAGTTGGCCCATGGGAAAAAGGCTCCTAGAGCAAAGATACCGAGGATCGGTCCTGATGCCGCGCCCGTGAAACTCAGAGAGGCCTGTAAAGAGAATCAATAGTTAAAGTTTGTTTTGTTTAACGACACCACTAGATCACATTGATTTATTCATCGGGTATTGGATGTCAAACGCATGGTCATTTTGACAGACATAGAGAGGAAACCCGCTAAATGTTTTCATTAGTAGCAAGGGATCTTTTATATGCACCATCCCATAGACAGGATAGCACATACCACGGCCTTTCATATACCAGGCTGGGACGAGAAATAACCTAATAAAATCAATATAGAAATACATGTGATGTTTGTGGGGGGGTTTTGTGTTTTTTTAATATATATTTCTGTTTTTGTTGTTTTGCTTTTGTTTTTGTGATTTTTGTGTGTAATTTGTTTTCTTGTGTTTTCTGTTGTTTTATTTCGCCTTTTGCTGTGTTGTTTTGGATTTTTTGTTTTGGTCTTTTGTTTGTTTGTTTTGTTTTGTTGTTGTTTTTTGTTGGTTTTTCTTCTCTTTTTTGGGGAGGGTTTGGGGGTTTGCTATTTTTTGGGAGGGGGTGGGAGTTTTTGTTTGTGTGTTTTAATATAAAGTTAAATGTTGTTTTGTTTAACGACAACATTGGAGCACATTGATGTAGTAACCATCGGCTATTGGATGTCAAACATTTCGTTATATTTATTCTTAGAGAAGAAACCCGCAATATTTTTCCATTAGTAGAAAGGGGTATTCTATATGCATCATCTAACAGGCATGTTAGCACATACCACAGCCTTTGATATACAGAGATGTGACTTCCAATATGTTTTTTTTTTTTTTTAAAGGAGAATAAAATAAAAGTGAAACAATTTACATATTATAAACCCTTTCTGCCACTCATAAACTCATTCACCCCAACGCAACACAAGAATATCCATCTCTTAAAGTTGTGTTACAGATATGATGGATTCTCGCTTGTCTTCTAATACGACACACATCTCATGGTTATTAGTAATAAAACTGTGTTTTAAATTAATGTAAAAAAAACCCAAATCCAACAGAAAACAAAACACGGTGACGACAAGAAAAACAACAATAAATCAAAGGTACATCCTGAAAGTTGCAAGTGTTACGTTTCCTTGTTAAAGATGTATTTGAAAGCAGTAATTTTAGCGACCCCACGTATAATATGTACATAATTAACTCAAGATCTTCACATGTGTAATGTGTAAACAGTAGTTTTCCTTGAGAATCCTTGGCGAAGAAAAAAGGTGCATAGAATATATTCATCGGTATTCACTAAAAGAGCAACCAGGTGTTATTGTTGTTGTTGTTGTGTTTGTTTCTTTGTTTGTGTGGGTTTTTTTTGTTGTTGTTGTGGGTTTTTTGTTGTTGTTTTTTTGGTGGGGGGGGGGGGGGGGGGGGATGTTGATGGGTTGGGTTTTGGGGTGGGGGTTTTCCAAATTCAAACTGACGTCATATGTTAACTTCTCGGTCACCTTAATTTGGAGTTTTGCAATAATATTATATATTTATAAAATAGTATGATATCGGATGTTATTTTGTATGGGCATTTCATTCAAAATAAAAAAAGATTGTGGGGGCATTTCATTCAAAGTATAATCTTTACATTCCATAAGAAAAATAAATAAATACTTTTGGTAATCATGTTAGTTTGAGACTGCCCCTTAAATTAATTAAAGGTAATCTACCTGTAAACTTGTCCCGCCTAGGTTCATTGCCCCTTTAATTAATTAAAGGTACTCTACTTGTAAAACTGTCCCGCCTAGGTTCATTGCCCCTTTAATTAATTAAAGGTACTCTACCTGTAAAACTGTCCCGCCTAGGTTCATTGCCCCTTTAATTAATTAAAGGTACTCTACCTGTAAAACTGTCCCGCCTAGGTTCATTGCCCCTTTAATTAATTACTCTATTAAAGGTACTCTACCTGTAAAACTGTCCCGCCTAGGTTCATTGCCCCTTTAATTAATTAAAGGTACTCTACCTGTAAAACTGTCCCGCCTAGGTTCATTGCCCTTTAATTAATTAAAGGTACTCTACCTGTAAAACTGTCCCGCCTAGGTTCATTGCCCCTTTAATTAATTAAAGGTACTCTACCTGTAAAACTGTCCCGCCTAGGTTCATTGCCCCTTTAATTAATTAAAGGTACTCTACCTGTAAAACTGTCCCGCCTAGGTTCATTGCCCCTTTAATTAATTAAAGGTAATCTACCTGTAAAACTGTCCCGCCTAGGTTCATTGCGACGAAGGACATTGCGATACCAGCTCCCCCAAACACTAATACTAAAAACAGAGATAATAAAAAATTTAAAATCCAAGGCAATTATAATATAAAATTCAAATACAAGATACCATGCAACTAAAGAGAATATTTCAATTAATATACAGTCCTAGGCGATTATAACAATAAAAATACAAGATTATATATATATATATATATATATATATATATATATAGAGAGAGAGAGAGAGAGAGAGAGAGAGAGAGAGAGAGAGAGAGAGAGAGAGAGAGAGAGAGAGAGAGAGAGAGAGAGAGAGAGAGAGAGAGAGAGAGAGAGCGCGAGAGAGGGAGGATTCGTCACGAGTATTTTTTAATATGGAAAATATCAACCGAGTCTATGTTAATCGGTATTTGTCGAGACTCTGCCGAGACAATTACCGATTAACTAGACGAGGAAAATTAAACAATAAATATATATATTGTTAATTAAGCAAAAGAAATAATATTTTTAATTTAAAGCTATTGTCGTAGGCAATTATAATAAAGATAATTTGTAATATAGAACGAAAGAAAATAATCAATATTTTAAATTTATAAATATTGTATCCAACAATTATATTTTGAAAACAATTTAATACAAAATAATTTGCAATATAGAACTAAAGAAAATAAAGAATATTTAATGTAATTTAAAATTAAAAAAATTCAACTTAATAAATATAAGGAAAATTAAGTTACAGCTATTGTGGTAGGCAATTAGAGTATTATTTGAAACTAAAAAAACAGATAATTTATAATATAAAACTAAAGAAAATGAATAATCTAACAGAATACAACAAAACACGTACCGTAATATGTTTGTAAAATGTGGAATATGAAATTCTTGTACCTTTTGACTCTCTAATTTAATTTACTAACTCGGGTGGGACAAGGAAGGTAATATTTAATTGTATATGTTTTAAGCACATCCACACAGTTTAAACTACGGCCATGAAGATGGAAGAAACCTGCTTCCACCACACAGACTACTACTTCTACCGACGTAGCAGCAAGGACGTTTTACATGCACTTTGCTACATGCAGTATAGTACATACCACGGCCTTCGGAGTACAAGTTGTGGGGAACTGGTTAGGACGGCACCAAGGTCGATTGATCCTACAAGCCATGGTGCGTTAACTACAGCTTAGCGATGTGAAGACCCTCTCGTTGTGAGACCAAAGTGACGCATGACCTGACTTTTTTGTTTATTCACGAACACAACTAGAGTGTATTGTGCCACTGTTAACAATAATAATGACTTGTTTACTAGTGGTACCGTTGAGTAAACATGTTATTGTGGCATCTCATTAAAGTTAAGTACAAACTAGACGATCTCTGATTATTTCTGAGGAAGGAATGACATGTTTTATTTAACGACGCACTCAACACATTTTATTTACGGTTATATGGCGTCGGACATATGGTTAAGGACCACATAGGTAGCGAGAGAGGAAACTCGCTGTCGCCACTTCATTAGGGTACTCTTTTCGATTAGCAGCAAGGGATCTTTTAAATGCACCATCTCACAAACAGGATAGTACATACCACGACCTTTGTTACACCAGTTGTGGAGCACTGGTTGGAACGAGAAATAGCCCAGTGGATTTCTGAGGAAAGACACGTGAATAAGACAAAGAAAGAAAAAAATGTTTTATTTAACGACGCACTCAACACATTTTATTTACGGTTATATGGCGTCAGACATATGGTTAAGGACCACACAGATTTTGAGAGGAAACCCGCTGTCGCCACTACATGGGCTATTCTTTCCAATTAGCAGCAAGGGATCTTTTATTTGCGCTTCCCACAGGCAGAATAGCACAAACCATGGCCTTTGTTGAACCAGTTATAGATTACTGGTCGGTGCAAGTGGTTTACACCTACCCATTGAGCCTTGCGGAGCACTCACTCAGGGTTTGGAGTCGGTATCTGGATTAAAAATCCCATGCCTCGACTGGGATCCGAACCCAGTACCTACCAGCCTGTAGACCGATGGCCTAACCACGACACCACCGAGGCCGGTCCAGTAAGTAGAAAGAAAGAAATGTTTTATTTAACGACGCACTCAACACATTTTATTTATGGTTATATGGCGTCAGACATGGTTACGGATCACACAGATATTGAGAGAGAAACCCGCTGTCGCCACTTCATGGGCTACGCTTTTCGATTAGCAGCAAGGAAGCTTTTATATGCACCATCCTATAGACAGGATAGCACATACCACGGCCTTTGATGTACCAGTCGTGGTGCACTGGCTGTAGCGAGAAATAGCGCAATGGGCCCACTGACGGGGATCGATCCCAAACCGACTGCGCATCAAGCGAGCGCTGTACCACTGGGCTACGCACACAAAAGTAAGAAGAATCATAAAAGAGGACAAGAACAGAAAATCGGAAGATCACACAGAAACAGAAATAGAAAAAAAATAACATTCGTTCACAGAAACCAAGACTATGAAGAAA
>NC_054703.1:24027179-24034679 GCF_016097555.1 Gigantopelta aegis | reverse complement strand
TTAAAAGTTTGACAGCAGACGATTACTGTTTGATGTCTAACAATAGAATCTCAAGGAAATTCCTCGGGGATTCCTTTGTTGACATAATTCATAAAGTAGTTCCGGCTATAAGCCAAAAATAGTGCTAAACTGAGATTCATGGTGCTATAAATGTCAGTTTTTATCATCACGTGATACGAATTTGACCAATCCAAGGGTTTATAGCAAAGGCATTTTTAGAGATTGGAATTATTTTGCTATTAATATGACTTTGACACTTGCACCAGCAATGTCTCGAATTTGATTTTTGTCTTGGTAATGTTTCACCTGTTTATTTCCGCATTCCTCTGCGTGTCATACAACGTCATAGAATTACGTGACGTCACTAAATAACATCATCTGCGGGAAATTATAAGCGTTGACGTATTTCGATTCTGATAAACAAAGCAGTAATGTACAAGTTTTATGTACGACATTATGTAATAAAATAATTATTAACCGTCATTGAGGGCAATATCATGTTTTATGGACCGATGAAATTGATATTGATCGAGTACCTTTAAGTTGCAAATACTGATAGAGCACCTTTAAAGACGTAGACCCTAGTTTCTTCGGTCCATAAAACATGACATTGCCCTCAATGACGGTCATTAATTGATAATTATCACGTACACGAAATTAAAGCTGTTCTGTCTGTATTGGATCTAAAAGGGACAGATCCTAGTTTCTAAACACTAAGGAATATTGTTTACTATTAGAGCCGTTTGTGATCACTGAAATCAAACATTACTTATATTTTATTGTTTAGATTATCCATTTCCGTGCAAATGAAGTTTTTATGCTCATCCTGGTGTTTCTAATACCACAAAATGCTTTTTTTTTTTTTTTTTTAAACGCACGTGCGACTGAGAAGTAACGGTTATGGAGTCGAGTTGTAGTCTATTTTAAACGGTATTTCACCGTTTCAACTTCACAGACTCATGTTTCACTCTCTTGTAACGTTATCCAAATGTGTTACAGATTTGTAACTTAACTAAACTTAGTGTCCATTTTTTTCGGGCTGAAACTAGGGTCTGCGCCGTTAAAGGTGCTCTATCAGTATTGCATATTAAAGGTGCTCTATCAGTGTTGCATTTGAAACGTACTCTATCATTATTGCATCTTAAAGGTGCTCTATCAGTATTGCATATTAAAGGTGCTCTATCAGTGTTGCATTTGAAACGTACTCTATCATTATTGCATCTTAAAGGTGCTCTATCAGTATTGCATATTAAAGGTGCTCTATCAGTGTTGCATTTGAAACGTACTCTATCAATATTGCATCTTAAAGGTGCTCTATCAGTGTTGTATCTTAAAGGTGCTCTATCAGTATTGCATCTTAAAGGTACTCTGTCAGCATTGCATCTTAAAGGTGCTCTATCAGTGTTGCATCTTAAAGGTGCTCTATCAGTATTGCATCTTAAAGGTACTCTTTCAGTATTGCATCTTAAAGGTACTCTGTCAGTATTGCATCTTAAAGGTACTCTGTCAGTGTTGCATCTTAAAAGTGTTCTATCAGTATTGCATCTTAAAAGTGCTCTATCAGCATTGCATCGTAAAGGTACTCTCTCAGTATTGCATCTTAGAAGTGTTCTGTCGCTATTGCGTTTAAAGGTGCTCTATCAGTGTTGCATCTTAAAAGTGCTATATCAGCATTGCATCTTAAAAGTGCTCTATCAGTATTGCATCTTAAAGGTGCTCTATCAGTATTGCATCTTAAAGGTACTCTTTCAGTATTGCATCTTAAAGGTACTCTGTCAGTGTTGCATCTTAAAAGTGTTCTATCAGTATTGCATCTTAAAAGTGCTCTATCAGCATTGCATCGTAAAGGTACTCTCTCAGTATTGCATCTCAGAAGTGTTCTGTCGCTATTGCATCTTAAAGGTGCTCTCTCAGTATTGCATCTTAAAGGTACTCTCTCAGTATTGCATCTTAAAGGTGATCTATCAGTGTTGCATCTTAAAAGTGCTTCATCAGTATTGCCCCTTAAAAGTGCTCTATCAGCATTGCATCTTAAAGGTGCTCTATCAGTATTGCATCTTAAAGGTGATCTATCAGTATTGCACCTTAAAATTGTTCTATCAGTATTGCATCTTAAAGGTGCTCTACCAGTATTGCACCTTAAAGGTGCTCTACCAGTATTGCATCTTAAAGGTGATCTACCAGTATTGCATCTTAAAGGTGATCTATCAGTGTTGCATCTTAAAAGTGCTTCATCATTATTGCATCTTAAAGGTGCTCTATCAGTATTGCATCTTAAAGGTGCTCTATCAGTATTGCACCTTAAAGGTACTCTGTCAGTGTTGAATATTAAAGGTCTTCTATCAGTATTGCATCATAAAGGTGCTCTATCAGTATTGCACCTTAAAGGTGCTCTATCAGTATTGCATCTTAAAGGTACTCTATTAGTACTGCGAATCTTGCAGTTCGGTACACACAATTGTTCTTTATTTAATTTTGCTTCTAATCTTTTATAGAATACTTACTGATATTCAGTGGATTTTAAACATGACATCCTTGAACATTCTGAGATATCCAAGATGGCTTCCAAAATGGCCGTCAAAACATAGAACTGGCAATACACTTACATTTTCGCTTTCTTCAGAGTGGGCAGGGCACAATATCTCTGCACACTGGCTTGATTCACGCCGTACGTGGCCGTCCACCCTACAGCGCCCCCTATGATCAGTGACCAGAAACTGTGACGTTGAGTAGGATCAACACTGAAACTGAAACCAGTATAGGTTTTGTATTAGCAACAATAGAACTGGTTTCAAAACTTGGTAACAAACCTACAGTGCTTAATTATGCTAAGCGACAAAACGAAATACAATGTACAAATGATTTGGCGGTGATTTGATATAGAAGAACGTTGGTATTTTGTGAATTTGTTATTTAATGCTAACAGGCGTGTATAAGAAGAGGGTTTCTGATTTAATTAGTATCATATATGATCATTTACACAGTGGGGATTTTGTATATTGTATTTGAATTCATTCGTTTTTATTATGTAGCTCGGGATATACACATTAAAGAGACTGCCCTATATTTTCTGTTCTTGCAACAACTATTTAACGACTAAACATATATATGTTTAGTTTAGACGGCTCATATGTGTGTATATATATATATATATATATATATATATATATATATATATATATATATATATATATATATATATATATATATATATATGAGCCGTCACATGGGAAAACCTACATCTTACAAAACAAAAGTTTCTCTTATTTTTGTGGTACATAACAAGTAATAACCGTACGAAACTAAATACTGCAATAATGACGTCACGTTTTCAAAGTAGACGGCGTCAAAATGAAATTTCAACGTTATTACCTTATTCTAGGTTACTTCCCGCCCAATTTCAATGAAATGAATTGATTTGGAATCGGTACTTTGTTCATTTTATTTTTACCCAGTATCTTAAGTTATATATTCCGATTAAAAAAAATATATATTAAAAGCGATATATTCCGATTTAATTTTTTTTTAAATAACTCTACATGAATGTATTAAGCCTACTAATTAGTGAGAGATATAAAATTTAGCGAACTACAACATTTCGCACCAATGTTTTTCAATTTTCTGTTAGCCTACATATTGCACCCCACCCCACTTTATTCAGATTCCTGTATCCACTATGGAGTAATTTCATATTTTGTTGGTGTCGTACTGTCGAACGATATCGTTTCATTCTTCGGTTGGTAGGCCCTAGTGGTCATTGCTGTAACCTGGTATTTGGGGCGGAAAAAGGGTCCAATGGTTTTATATTTAGTTTTGTTTCTGTTGTGATAAGTGTTCTTGGTGCTCCATTTATGCGGGGCGGCCGGCCCGCTATTGCATTTTGCCGCCCCGCTATTGCATTTTGCCGCCCCGCTTTCGTGTTTTGCCGTCCCTTTTATTTTTCTCCATCCCTCTTTATTTTCCCGCATCCTACTCCAGCTCCGCTATTTCATATTGGTCACTTTTTTTTTCGACATCAAAGAAAACAAGCCGCGGTGTGGAAAAACTTCAGTAGCTTACGATAGTTACCGTAACGTAATTTAACACTATTTAACAGCCTCGGTCGATCAGTCTTTTGTGTTCACTAACTTTCGTCTGATATTTTGTTCTCAATTGCAGATGTAGTTGGTCGTAACTGATGATTTTTTATTACTGTGATTTGTTTATTTGGCAATTCTTTATAAAATATTAGAAACTTTTCATTTTAGGGGTATCACCGCTTATAAAAATAACGGAAGTGGTAGTGTTCATCATTAAAAGTATTTTTCTTGGAAGCCAAATTATATATACACCGCCTTTACAAAAACGAAGCTACTTTTTATCACCTGGCGATATCAGTGCGATCCCAATTTAGGGGATCACCTTTATATTTTTAGATATCTTGAAATCTTTATTAAAATAATATTAAGACAAGGGGTATGTCTTTTCGCAAAGTCGACCAATACCTCACGATAGGCCTACACATAGCCCAAGTACTCGGGCTTGCCTATACGGTAACCATGTTTCCCACCTTTTTTTCTGGTTTCTTTTTAGGGGGTGGGTGGGTGGGTGGAGGGGGGCTTACCCAGCGAGAATATTATGTAGGCCTACATTTCCTTCTGCTCATTTTCTATTTCCCTCAAATTCAAAATATGGTCATAAATTTGATTTTCAGATTATTTTCTAAAAGACAATCCACTGCATCCTTTCTATAACTTGGATCAGGTTCAGTGTCATTCTGCTCACTGGTATTATCATCAGATAAGTGTTTGATTCTATGTTCAGTATTATTGTCAACATTTACTGGACTGTATTTATCATATTCATCCAATACAGTTAAAGTTAAAGTTAGAGAACATTGATTTATTAATCATCGGCTATTGGATGTCAAACATTTCGTAATATTGACCTATAGTCTTACAGAGGAAACCCTCTACATTTTCTATTAGTAGCAACAGATGTTTTATATGCACCATTCCACAGACAGAATAGCACATACCACGGCCTTCGATATGCCAGTCGTTCTGCACTGGATGGGACAAGAAATAGCCCAATGGCTCCACCGACGGGGATCGATACTAGACCTACCGCGCATCAGGCGGGCGCTTTACCACTGGACTACGTCCCGCTCATCATCTAATACAGATACTGTTTCTTCCGTTTCCATTGTTCTTAGTCTTGGTTTTCTATTTTGAATTCCAAAATGTGCCTCAAAGAGTACAAATGTAAGCCTACTTCAGGCTCTTGTAAAATTAAAATATACATCTGTAAGGAAAGAAAACCAACTCCTTCTATACAAATGATGTGACATGAGTAAAGTGAACAGATATTATAATAATTTAATAATTATAACATACACGCACGCATATACACACACAGCAATGATAATAATAATAATAATAATAAAATTGGTTGAGGGAGAAACAACCTTTCGAGAACTGATCTACTATACCTCCGCATGTTAATCTCTAGATCAGCTTATGCAATGACATCATGACGTATAATAAAGGTATATAAATGAAACGTCTCTGTTACCGTACCGCAATGTGTGTGTAGACGACAGTAAATTTGTTTGCAAATGATGGTAAAATAAATAACTATTAACTAAATAACAGGTATATTGTATATTTATATATATATATATATATATATATATATATATATATATATATATATATATATATATAACAATACTACATTTTTAGTTATTTATTTTACCATCGAATAAATATATATATATATATATATATATATATATATATATATATATATTATAACATACACGCACGTAGGAAATGATTTAGTTTTCAGCATTTAGATTATAATTAGAAATAGGAGTAGAAATAATGGTGTTGATTGTAGTCCACAGAACAGGTAGGCCTAACCACAGGTATCCCCAGACAACAACGTCAGATACATTATAGTAACGTTATATGTAACGATAGCATTTGTATTACGGGTTTCTGTTTGGGGGTACCTTTGGGCCTGACCGAGTGGTAGACCCATGCAACCCGATATGATCCTAATTTGATGTTTGGTCTAACTTATGAATATTGTTTATATCTTCTGGAAAAGTTGCTGAACTTTGTGTTATGTATAATCATATCGATATATAGGACTTTTCCCTATGCTTGTAAATGTGTATCAAAGTACTGATGGTATCGCTAACGATCTCGACCAATGTTCTCGGGTACAACATACAAAATAGTAACCAAACACTATTGTACATACAGATATATGTTTACTTGAAACTGATCTTCATGTAAAGAAGATGTCATCTTCAAAACAATCAAAGCAAACAACGTCAACTTTTACTTCCGCGTTTACATGTGACGTCAAACTTTGATTTATTTATTTCAATTTATTTCCGTGCTTATATCTAATTAAGTTTCAAGTACGCTGTCCTGGGCACCCCCCCCCCCCCCCAGGACAGTGGGTTAGTTGTTAGTTGGTTAGTGGTTAATGAGAGAGAAGAGGGTGTAGTGGCTTTACACCTACCCACTGAGCCCTTAACAACTCGATCTGGGTTCGAGCCGGTACCGGGCTGCGAACCCTGTACCTACCAGCCTATAGTCCGATGGCTTAACCACTGCGCCACCGAGGCCGGTTCAAACTTTGAGCCGCGTTTACTCGGTTTCTGACGTCATGCTAAGTTGTAGGTTTTCGCGTGTGACGGCTCATATATATATATATTATATATTAACTATATTTTCTTGTTTTTTCTTCTTTTGAATACATGGCGTCGACATATGTACACAGATTTTGAAAACATGTATTCATGGGATCTTTTATTTGTCCCACAGGCAGGATAGTGGCCTTGTTGAACCAGTTTTACTGGTTGCAAGGACACCACTTGCGGAGCACAGGGTTTGATATTGGATTAAAAATCATGCTACTGGGATCCGTCAGTACCTCCCATTGTAGAATTTTGACTCCACCGACTCCTAGTTTTGAATACCTCGATAGTACAGGTATCAAGTTTGTTTTGTTTTGCAGAGCACATTGATTTATTTTCAGCTATTGAATGTCATTGACACAGTCATAGAGAGGAAACCCGCTACATTTTAGCAAGGGATAATTTATATGCACCATTCCACAGACAGAATAGCACATACCACAGACAGGACAGAACATTCTACGGCATTTGGTATACCAGTCGTGGTACACTGGTTAGAAAGAGAAATAGCCCAATGGGTCCACCGACGGGGATCGATCCTAGACCGACCGCGCATCAAGCGAACGCTTTACCACTGGGCTTCGTCCCGCCCGGGATATGTATCATTGACTTTCAGCAACTACAGCCATTTGCATGACCAGAATTGTCTTTCGAATATGCTGATACTGATGTTCTAAACAAGAAAACGTTATGAATATATAATTTTACTGGCTTCAATTTATGTGAACAGTCTCTAGGATGTCGTGCTTGAGACAGACGCATTTAATAGATCATTAAATGTCAGCTTGTGTCATTTTGTCGATCGA
>NC_054703.1:24022164-24026979 GCF_016097555.1 Gigantopelta aegis | reverse complement strand
ATTGTAACTTATGAATATTGTTTATATCTTCTGGAAAAGTTGCTGAACTTTGTGTTATGTATAATCATATCGATATATAGGACTTTTCCCTATGCTTGTAAATGTGTATCAAAGTACTGATGGTATCGCTAACGATCTCGACCAATGTTCTCGGGTACAACATACAAAATAGTAACCAAACACTATTGTACATACAGATATATGTTTACTTGAAACTGATCTTCATGTAAAGAAGATGTCATCTTCAAAACAAACAACGCAAACAGCATGTCAACTTTTACTTCCGCGTTTACATGTGACGTCAAACTTTGATTTATTTATTTCAACTTATTTTCGTTCTTATATCCAATTAAGGTTCAAGCACGCTGTCCTGGGCACACACCTCAGCTATCTGGGCTGTTTGTCCAGGACAGTGGGTTAGTTGTTAGTTGGTTAGTGGTTATTGAGAGAGAAGAGGGTGTAGTGGCTTTACACCTACCCACTGAGCCCTTAAGAACTCGCTCTGGGTTGGAGCCGGTACCGGGCTGCGAACCCTGTACCTACCAGCCTATAGTCCGATGGCTTAACCACTGCGCCACCGTGGCCGGTTCAAACTTTGAGCCGCGTTTACTCGGTTTCTGACGTCATACTAAGTTGTAGGTTTTCGCGTGTGACGGCTCATATATATATATATATATATATATATATATATATTATATAGTAACTATATTTTCTTGTTTTGAAAGAAAGAAAGAAATGTTTTATTTAACGACGCACTCAACACATTTTTTTAACGGTTATATGGCGTCAGACATATGGTTCAGGACCACACAGATTTTGAGAAGAAACCCGCTGCCGCCACTATATGGGCTACTCTTTCCGATTAGCAGCATGGGATCTTTTATTTGCGCTTCCCACAGGCAGGATAGCACAAACCATGGCCTTCGTTGAACCAGTTATGGATCACTGGTCGGTGCAAGTGGTTTACGCCTACCCATTGAGCCTTGCGGAACACTCACTCAGGGTTTGGAGTCGGTATCTGGATTAAAAATCCCATGCCTCGACTGGGATCCGAACCCAGTACCTCCCATCCTGTAGACCGATGGCCTAACCACGACTCCACCGAGGCCGGTTTCCTAGTTTTGAATACCTCGATATGTACACTGAACATGTATCAGTTTGTTAGTTTGTTTTGTTTAGTGACACCACCAGAGCACATTGATTTATTAATCATCAGCTATTGAATGTCAAATATATTGTAATTTTGACACAGTCATAGAGAGGAAACCCGCTACATTTTACCATTAATAGCAAGGGATAATTTATATGCACCATTCCACAGACAGGATAGCACATACCACAGACAGGACAGAACATTCTACGGCATTTGGTATACCAGTCGTCGTACACTGGCTAGAACGAGAAATAGCCCAATGGGCCTACCGACGGGGATCGATCCTAGACCGACCGCGCATCAAGCGAACGCTATACCACTGGGCTTCGTCCCGCCCGGGATATGTATCATTGACTTTCAGCAACTACAGCCATTTGCATGACCAGAATTGTCTTTCGAATATGCTGATACTGATGTTCTAAACAAGAAAACGTTATGAATATATAATTTTACTGGCTTCAATTTATGTGAACAGTCTCTAGGATGTCGTGCTTGAGACAGACGCATTTAATAGATAATTAAATGTCAGCTTGTGTCATTTTGTCGATCGATTGAATGATTGAATGACCGATTGATCAATTAATCGAGCGATTGATTTGATTGGCCGATTAATTGATTGATTGATTTGATTTGATTTGACTGATTGATCGATCGATCGATTGATTGAGTGATTGATCAAAGTATCAAAAGCGTTGTCATATTCGATTTATTAGAAAACAATATTTGCAGACAATAGTACGAAATGCCTAGTGATATTTTATCTGTTAAAGGGACATTCCTGAGTTTGCTGCAATTTTTAAGATATTATCGACCAACCGAGACTTTTTAACGATTGTAATTACATATCAAATATATCTTCCTGCATAAAATATTAGTGGCTGTATGTTTAACGTGATTCTTATCGTTCCAATATTTGTACTAGGTTAAATTTCATCTTATTTCCTAATTTTTATTTTTTTCGTACGTACGAAATTATTTGACGACAAAATCCAGTTTGGGCGTCTTACAAATATTAAGATGACCAGAAACACATTGAATACACAGACACTAATATTCTAAACGAGAAAATATATTTATCATGTAAGTTTAATCGTAGAAATATGTTATTAGTCGGAAACATCTTACAATGCAGAAAACTCGGGAATGTTCCTTTAAGAACTCACTTCCAGAAATGAATGCGACCCCACTCATCGTTGATTCTCCACACTTGATCCATACCACCAATAATCATTGAACCCTATCAATAGTAACAAACACCAATAACAATAACAACAACAACAACTACATTAAACCAGACGAAACATATTTAAATCGTAAATAATTAAAATAATAATTTATAATTACAATAGCGACACCATTAATAATAATAATAATAATAATAAATTAATTAATTAATTAATTAATTAATAATAATAATAATGAAATGATTAAATACATAAATAAATTAATTAATTATAATAATTTTTAAAATGTTTTTAATAATTAATAATAATAATAATAATAGACAAAAGTAAAAAAATAATTAAATTGAAATAATAAAATCACAACAATTATTGAAAACGTAACTTGATACCCCATTTATTAGTGCATTTTAAAAAATATTTTTGGCTAGTTTCTCATTTCATCGTTAGTCCAAGGTCATTAATCAAACTATACGTGTGAGTTAGTGACACCTTATACATACTCATCCCCTCACCCATGATTGTTATAGTATATTAAAGAGACATACCCTAGGTTTTAAACACTAAGACATATTTTTTACTGTTAGAGCCGTTTATTGATAACTGTAATCATACTTTACTTTTGTTTTTGGTCATCCTGGTGTTTTTAATATCACAAAATGCATTTTTGATATTTTAAAAAACCCACGTGCGTCTGAGAAATGACAGTTATGAGTCGAGTTTTAGTCTATTTTTAGAGGGTATTTCACCATTTCAAAGTCACAGACTCATGTTTCACTCTATTGTAACTATTCAAATGTGTTACAGGTTTGTAGATTAACTAAACGTAGTGTTAATTTTCACGGGTAGAAGCTAGGGTCTGTCCCTTTAATATTTATATGAAACTATACTTATCAATAATTATGACACGCACTGCTGTCGACAACGAATGAATAAAATTAATAGTATAGCCCGTGCAGATGTCACGGTGTGAGGTTCGTTGTGTAATTATACACTTCTATTATTATGTAATACACACATTTATAATACGTAATACACACATTTATAATACGTAATACACACATTTATATTACGTAATATGCTAATACACACCTCAATAAGAATAGCCAGTAGCCCAGCTAACATGACCAGAGACTGGAACACGTCTGTCCAAACAACGGCTTTCATACCTCCCTGTAATAAATAATAATAATAATAATATTAATATTAATAATAATAATAATAATAATAATAATAATTAATAATATAACACTAATAATAACTATAACAAAACAAATAATAATAACAACATTAATAACAATAACAACAACAACAACAATAAAAAAAAAAAAAAAAAAAATAGCATAATAACACATAATAAGAACAAGAATAATCATCATCATTGTCATAATAATAAGAAAGAAAGAAAGAAAGAAATTAAGAAAGAAAGATAGAAAGATAGAAAGAAAGAAAAAATAAAGAAACAAAGAAAAGAGAATAAATTCATAAAGACTAAAATTAATAAATAAAAAAAAAAGATAGAAATTAAGAAACAAAGAACAAAAGAAAGAATGAATAAATAAATTATAGAAAAAACCTGTAAAGAAGTAATTAAATAAACAAAGAAATAAATAAACGAAAGAGAAAGAAAGAAAGAAAGAAAGAAGGACATAAAAGTAAATAAAACTTTTTTAATATCCTTAAAACAGGCCCTTGTTTCTTTCAGAAAATCTGTTGCTAACACGACACCGACCACGACGGGTTAACACTTACTAGAGACGTGTAGAACGTTGACACCAAACCCACTGTAATAATGGTAGCCCATACCGGAAAACCAGTCACTGAAATGCAATCATAACAGCTACTGAAATAATTGCACGTTAAAGCTGAAATCTACGAGTTTTCATATGACGTCACCATTTATTTATATTAATGCAAAACGGAAACATAAACCACAGTTAAAAGTTACAGTCTGACTTCGTAATCGTACAACTTCGATTACTAGTGCAAAATTAAAAACACAACAATAATCTTATTAAACTCAACACATTTTATTTACAGTTATATGGCGTCAGACATATGGCTAAGGACCACACAGATAATAAGAGAGGAAGCCCGCTGTCGCCACTACATGGGCTACTCTTTTCGATTAGCAGCAAGGGATCTTTTATATGCACCATCCCACAGACAGGATAACACATACTACGGCCTTTGATATACCAGTCGTTGTGCATTGACAGGAGCGAGAAATAGCTCAATGGGCCCACCGACGGGGATCGACCCCAGGTCGACCGCTCTTCAGGCGAGGGCGTTACCACTAGGCTACGTCCCGCTCCTTCTAACGTAAAGCTAAACACAAATACAGGCTTAATAAACTCGCATGTTCAACATCATTGATGCAACATAATAAAAAAAGAAATGTTTTATTTAATGACGCACTCAACACATTTTATTTACGGTTATATGGCGTCAGACATATGGTTAAGGACCACACAGATTTTG
>NC_054703.1:23987164-24019664 GCF_016097555.1 Gigantopelta aegis | reverse complement strand
GACTGAAATCGTTTCTACAGGTACTGAAAACAGACAAGAAGAGAAACATTAGACTGAAATCGTTTCTCCAGGTACTGAAAACAGACAAGAAGAGAAATATTAGACTGAAATCGTTTCTCCAGGTACTGAAAACAGACAAGAAGAGAAACGTTAGACTGAAATCGTTTCTCCGAGTACTGAAAACAGACAAGAAGAGATTTATTAGACTGAAATCGTTTATCCGGATACTGAAAACAGACAAGAAGAGAAACATTAGACTGAAATCGTTTCCAGGTACTGAAAACAGACAAGAAGAGAAACGTTAGACTGAAATCGTTTCTCCGAGTACTGAAAACAGACAAGAAGAGATTTATTAGACTGAAATCGTTTATCCGGATACTGAAAACAGACAAGAAGAGAAACATTAGAGTGAAATCGTTTGTCCGGGTACTGAAAACAGACAAGAAGAGAAACATTAGACTGAAATCGTTTGTCCAGGTACCGAAAACAGACAAGAAGAGAAATATTAGACTGGAATCGTTTCTCCAGGTACTGAAAACAGACAAGAATAGAAACGGGCTGAAATCGTTTCTGCAGGTACTAAAAACAGACAAAAAGAAAAACATTAGACTGAAATCGTTTGTCCAGGTGCTGAAAACAGACAAGAAGAGAAACATTAGACTGAAATCGTTTGTCCGGGTACTGAAAACAGACAAGAAGAGAAATATTAGACTGAAATCGTTTCTCCGGATACCGAAAACAGACAAGAAGAGAAACATTAGATTGAAATCGTTTGTCTGGGTACTGAAAACAGACAAGAAGAGAAACATTAGACTGAAATCGTTTCTCCAGGTACCGAAAACAGACAAGAAGATAAACATTAGACTGAAATCATTTCTCCAGGTAATGAAAACAGACAAAAAGAAAAACATTAGACTGAAATCGTTTGTCCAGGTGCTGAAAACAGACAAGAAGAGAAACATTAGACTGAAATCGTTTGTCCGGGTACTGAAAACAGACAAGAAGAGAAATATTAGACTGAAATCGTTTCTCCGGATACCGAAAACAGACAAGAAGAGAAACATTAGATTGAAATCGTTTGTCTGGGTACTGAAAACAGACAAGAAGAGAAACATTAGACTGAAATCGTTTCTCCAGGTACCGAAAACAGACAAGAAGATAAACATTAGACTGAAATCATTTCTCCAGGTACTGAAAACAGACAAGAAGAGAAACGGACTGAAATCGTTTCTGCATGTACTGAAATTAGACAAAAAGAGAAACATTAGACTGAAATCGTTTCTGCATGTACTGAAATTAGACCAAAAGAGAAACATTAGACTGAAATCGTTTCTGCAGGTACTGAAAACAGACAAGAAGAGAAACATTAGACTGAAATCGTTTCTCCAGGTACTGAAAACAGACAAGAAGAGAAACATTAGAGTGAAATCGTTTCTCCGAGTACTGAAAACAGACAAGAAGAGAATAATTAAAAGGACATTCCTGAGTTTGCTGCACTTTTCTAGATGTTATCGACAAACAGAGACTTTTTAACGATTATAATTACATATCAAATATATTTTCCAGCATAAAATATTAGTGGCTGTATATTAATTGTATTTCTGATCGTTCTAAAATTTGTACTAGGTAAAATTTCATTTCATTTCCAAAAATATAATTTTTTCGTATGTATGATATTATTTGAAGGCAAAATCCAGTTTGGGCTTGTTACAAAAATTAAGACGACCAGAAACACATTGAATATACAGACACTGATATTCTAAACCAGAAAATATATTTAATATGTAAGATTAATCGTAGAAATATTATATTAGTCGGAAACATCTTACAATGCAGCAAACTTAGGAATGTCCCTTTAAAGGAACTGTTTCCTGTGTGTACATCTAATTCACGTTATCTTCAAACAGACAAGAAGAGAAATGTTAAAGGAACTGTTTCCTGTGTGTACATCTAATTCACGTTATCTTCAAACAGACAAGAAGAGAAATGTTAAAGGAACTGTTTCCTGTGTGTACATCTAATTCACGTTATCTTCAAACAGACAAGAAGAGAAATGTTAAAGGAACTCTTTCCTGTGTGTACATCTAATTCACGTTATCTTCAAACAGACAAGAAGAGAAATGTTAAAGGAACTGTTTCCTGTGTGTACAGCTAATTCACGTTATCTTCAAACAGACAAGAAGAGAAATGTTAAAGGAACTGTTTCCTGTGTGTACAGCTAATTCACGTTATCTTCAAACAGACAAGAAGAGAAATGTTAAAGGAACTGTTTCCTGTGTGTACATCTAATTCACGTTATCTTCAAACAGACAACAAGAGAAATGTTAAAGGAACTGTTTCCTGTGTGTACATCTAATTCACGTTATCTTCAAACAGACAACAAGAGAAATGTTAAAGGAACTGTTTCCTGTGTGTACAGCTAATTCACGTTATCTTCAAACAGACAAGAAGAGAAATGTTAAAGGAATTGTTTCCTGTGTGTACATCTAATTCACGTTATCTTCAAACAGACAACAAGAGAAATGTTAAAGGAAGTGTTTCCTGTGTGTACATCTAATTCACGTTATCTTCAAACAGACAAGAAGAGAAATGTTAAAGGAACTGTTTCCTGTGTGTACATCTAATTCACGTTATCTTCAAACAGACAAGAAGAGAAATGTTAAAGGAACTGTTTCCTGTGTGTACATCTAATTCACGTTATCTTCAAACAGACAAGAAGAGAAATGTTAAAGGAACTCTTTCCTGTGTGTACATCTAATTCACGTTATCTTCAAACAGACAACAAGAGAAATGTTAAAGGAACTGTTTCCTGTGTGTACATCTAATTCACGTTATCTTCAAACAGACAAGAAGAGAAATGTTAAAGGAACTCTTTCCTGTGTGTACAGCTAATTCACGTTATTTTCAAACAGACAAGAAGAGAAATGTTAAAGGAACTCTTTCCTGCGTGTACATCTAATTCACGTTCTCTTCAAACAGACAAGAGAAATGTTAAAGGAACTCTTCCCTGTGTGGACATTAAATAGCGTTCTCTTCAACTCACCAAATCTTGCAGTATATCTTCATAGATTTCCTTAAGACAAATATTGAAATATCAGCGGCAGAGATGGGAATTGGCTTTCTAAAACATTTTGATTTTAAAAGGCCATTTGGCAACCAAGACCAAAATATTAATAGAAAACGCATTTTAAAATAAAATGTTCTTTCACGAATTTCTTTGAATTACGTTTTCATCCGATATAAATTTTTTAATTTAAATACAGGCGACTTAATTATCGCTGTAGTTGTAGCTGTTTGTGCGGTTGGTTTGGGATCGATCCCACTCGGTGGTCATATTGGGATATTTCTCGTCCCAGCCAGTGCACTACGACTGGTATATCAAAGGCCGTTGTATGTGCTATCCTGTCTGCCGAATGGTGCATATAAAATATCCCTTGCTACTAATGGAAAAATGCAGCGGGATTCCTCTCTGTGACTGTGTCAAAATGACCATATGTTTTACATCCAATAGCCGATGATTAATAAATCAATGTGATCTAGTGGTGTCGTTAAACAAAACAAACTTCTTATAGCTGTTTTACCGTAGGTGAATATCTAAATTTTGAGAAAGACGGGATTACGGTTTTACGATAATAGGTAATTTAAGATACAATCTGTAGTATATTTTTGTTTCTTAAAGGCATATTGTCACAGACCACTGACCTATTACATGGCCTAACAAAGTATTACTTAAAAATATATATATTTGATTTGTCCCTAAATGTACTTTATTCAACCATCTACGTAACCACCATGCTCCACTTATTAATGATATTTTGTAAAAATAATTGAATTATGGCAATGGTCCATAATTCATTTCACTCCATCATGGTGTAGTTAAAGTAATGCAATCTTGTCTGTGGGATGGTGCATACAAAGAGTAGCCCATGAAGTGGCGAGAGCAGGTTTCCTCTGTCAATATCTGTGTGGTCCTTAACCATATGTATGACGCCATATAACCATAAATAAAATGTGTTGAGTGCGTCGTTAAATGAAATATTTCCTTCCTTCCTTCCTTAAAAGGACATTGCTGAGTTTGCTGCAATTTTTAAGATGTTATCGACTAACAAAGACTTTTTAACGATTGTAATTACATATCAAATATATTTTTCTGCATAAAATATTAGTGGCTGTATTTTAAACGTGTTTCTGGTCGTTTTAATATTTGTACTAGGTTAAATGTCATCCTATTTCCTAAAATACTGTTTTTTCGTACGTACGAAATTATTTGAAGACAAAATCCAGTTTGGGATTTTTACAAATATTAAGACGATCAGAAACACATTGAATATACAGACACTGATCTTCTAAACAAGAAAATATATTTAATATGTAACTTTAATCGTAGAAATATTTCATTAGTCGAAAACATCTTTCAGTGCATCAAACTCAGTAATGTCCCTTTAAAAAAAAGGTATTACAATTCACAGCTAATAATAACCGTTGATTGTGACAACACACGAGTTTATTAAAGCTGTAGAGATGACTGGGTCTGACATTAGTATATGTTGTTATAATATGGTGAGGTGAGATTGTGAGTTTATTAAAATTATAGTTACGTTTGCATTTTGCATTAGTAAATGATGTCATTATACGTGAGATTGTGAGTTTATTAAAACAGTAGCTTGTGTTTGGCATTTGTAAATTATTTTATAATATGGTGTAGAAATCTGTGTTTATAAGCGCATACAATGTATATAGTTTGCATTTTGCATCAGTAATTGATCTTATTATACATTAAAGTAAGACCGTGAGTTTATTGAAACTGTAGTTGTATTTGTGTTTGGCATTCGTAAATGATTTACCGGCCTCGGTGGCGTCGTGGCAGGCCATCGGTCTACAGGCTGGTAGGTACTGGGTTCGGATCCCAGTCGAGGCATGGGATTTTTAATCCAGATACCGACTCCAAACCCTGAGTGAGTGGTCAGAGGGTAGGTGTAAACCACTTGCACCGACCAGTGATCCATAACTGGTTCAACAAAGGCCATGGTTTGTGCTATCCTGCCTGTGGGAAGCGCAAATAAAAGATCCCTTGCTGCCTGTCGTAAAAAGAGTAGCCTATGTGGCGACAGCGGGTTTTCTCTAAAAACAGTGTCAGAATGACCATATGTTTGACGTCCAATAGCCGATGATAAGATGAAAAAAAATCAATGTGCTCTAGCGGCGTCGTTAAATAAAACAAACTTTTTTTCTTCTTTTTTTTCGTAAATAATTATGTAATATGGTGTCGAAAAACTGTGTTTATAAACCTTGTAGTGGTGTTTGGGTTTTGCTTCTTTTTTTTTAAAGTTATATTATGGTGATGTTTTTATATAAAAAAAAAAAACTGCATCTGTGGCTTGCATTAGAAAATTATGTTTATGCTATAGTGTGATTTTGACTTAGATGTCATAATGTGTTGAAGTGACGACAGGTTTATTAAAAATATATTTGTGTTTGTATTCATAAATTATATTATAATATGATAATACCAGATGATAAGTTGATTAAAATTGTAGTTGTGTTTTGGTTTTGTATTACAAAACAGTATTATAGGATTAAGAGGTGAAATTAGGAGTTTATTGTATTAAGAGGTGAAATTAGGAGTTTATTGTATTAAGAGGTGAAATTAGGAGTTTATTGTATTAAGAGGTGAAATTAGGAGTTTATTGTATTAAGAGGTGAAATTAGGAGTTTATTGTATTAAGAGGTGAAATTAGGAGTTTATTGTATTAAGAGGTGAAATTAGGAGTTTATTGAAACTACAATTTTAAAGGGACAGACCCTAGTTCCAACCCGTGAAAATTAACACTAAGTTTAGTTAATCTACAAACCTGTAACACATTTGGATAAAGTTACAACTGAGTGAAACATGAGTCTGTGACTTTGAAATAGTGAAATACTCTGAAAACAGACTAAAACTCGACTATAACTATTACTTCTCAGACCCACGTGCGTTTTTAAAAATATGAGAAATGCATTTTGTGATATTAAAACCACCAAGATGACCCAAAAGACTTCGAATGTACGGAAATTGATCATCTAAACCATACAATCTAAGTAAAGTATGATTCAAGTTGTCAAAAACGGCTCTAATAGTAAAACATATGCCTTAGTGTTTAAAAACTAGGTTATGTCCCTTTAAAGTGGCAATCGCAAAATGGCGTAGACCAGGGCTCGAAATTAAAGACTGAACCGACGACAATTGCCGTAGTTGTAATATAAATGACCGGTGGTTAAACATAATTGCCGTCGGTTGAAGGGACTGTTAGGTTTTTACCGATTTAAAATCACCGTAAGCAGGCTCAAAATTGCCGTGGATGAGCATTTTCCCCATGGCAAACACATTTCAAAATTTTATTAGTATGTTAGTGGGGTTATAGCTAAAACGGAACCGTGCCAAAACGGCACCAAGCGAAAACGGAACCAAATTGGACAAAACGGAACCTGCGTTGGCTAAAACGGCACCGAAATTTATGGCTAAAACGGAACCTACGATGGCTAAAACGGCACCATAATTGAATTTTATTTGAAGAATAGTAAATAAGACAAAAAAACCCAACAAAACATCTTAACTGAAATGAAAAGTTATTTATTAAAATAAAAAAATAAATGTTTTTGTGTCACTTCTGATAGTTGCACAAACAATCTTCAGGTCAGGTAAATTTATTTACGTGCTTCCATCAGACAACTGTTCAAGCACGCTCCCATTGGGAGCCGCCTCTGACAAGAGCCAGACGCCAATCTTGCTGAGGAAAGCTCTTGTGAACTTTTATTTTTCTCAATAAAGTAAGTCAAAACAAAGAGACCACCGGAAGTTGGAAGAAAACGTGAGCTGTGTATGGATTTCTTAATTTTTTACACATTCAATAAAAACAACACTTTTCCTTGTTGTTGTATTGTTCCTGTATTGTTGTTGTTGTTGTTATAATTAACCCCACCATACAGATCCGTCTTAATGCTTACTACTACAAAAACTAATGTTTGACCAACAGTGTTAGTTGGGGATGCGGATGATTGGACATGGAAGTATTAGACACACAGAATCATAGCTTCCTATTACAGATATGGAACAACCGAGTCATTATCTATCTCAACTTTTGCAATCATTATATATAAGCTTAGGAGAGCTCATGTATGGGCTATGCCTGTTGAGTAATCCGTTTGTAAATTCAAGAAAACAAATATTTCTGTGTTGCAATTTGAGTTTAATTGTATGATAGCCCGGTTCTCTTACTTGTTTATTTAACACACAGCCTCCCAATGTAGAGAGGTGTTATCCATTGTGAACTAATTAGCAATATAATTATGTTCACTAGAGTTTGTCCAAGTTCAGTTCACACACCCCCAACCCCTATTCATCGCTCTGAACCCTAACCCTAATCCTGAAATTAAAAATAAGATAAGTTATATATATTTATATATGGTGCCGTTTTAGCCATGATAGGTTCCGTTTTCGCCAAAGAAAATGGTTCCGTTTTTGGCACGGTTCGTTTTAGCCTGTACCCTATTAGAGTTTAAAAACTAGGGTATGTCCCTTTAATTTAATTAGCCATTAAATAAAACCACTCACCTCAAAAGAACTTGTTAGCTTCAGATTGAACAACAGTGGTACAAACAGTACAGTCGACAAGACGATGGCAAGGCAGATACCGAACGTGTAGAGAATGTATTCTGTGCCATTATTATACATCTCGGCCGGTGTTCCTAAAATCAGGATCGCACTCATAAACGAAACAAGGATCGAGATGGCTACTGGCACGATCTGCATACTTCGGTCCGCCATCAAGAATTCTTTTGTTGTTTTCTGCCTTCCTCCCCAGAAGGCATAGAAAATGCCAATTCCTGCAGACACAGACAACATAAGAGCGAATACCACGTAGTCGGCCGTTTCAAACGAACGGACGCCGGAACCCTCCATTTTGTTTCGTTTTTATCGGATTCACGCCTTTTCCAAGTTGCGGTCCACTTTGAGAGTTGGAATTTAGTTTTGTTTTTTCTGCTTTATGTTAACAACACTGAGATATTAGACAGAGAATATGCTTGTGTTTATTTGTTTGATTTGTTTTCTCCTTTAGTTCGTCTTTTCAAACTGACCGCCAGGACAATTCCCTCAGAGTAGCTAACTGAATACCAGAATCCCAACTTGCTCTGTTGACGCGCTTATTTCAGAAAAAAAAACCTGCTTTCTAAATCAGACCTATCACTGATAATAATCTTAGCTTTCAGTCACGAAAGGTAATACTGTTTTGTAAACACCACATAGATAAAGCGAGCAACAAAATAATACAGTTAGTCCCGGTTTTATTATTGCATGCCTGAACGAGTTCACACATCGAAAAACTGAAACGTCACTGGAATAGCCAATCAAATATAGTAATCCTCGCTTGCGACCCTGCACAGAAACACTGCTTTCTAAATCACACCTACATATAGTGTACCATAAAATATGTACTAGTAGCTGTCAAGGATTTGTCACTAAAATCGATCGTGCATTAAAATGTGAAGCGTCTCTGAAGCAGCCAATCAAATGTGATAACCTCACCTTCCACCGATTCTGCGCGTTGATAACATAAATACTGCTTTCTAAAAGAGATCTAAGCTATCCCTGATTTTGTTGTAGTGTGTCTCGTTAGAGTATTAAAATGCTGACTATATAAGTAACAATGTAATCCAGTTTGTGCTGGTTGTATGAATACTCGTTTCTAAACCAGATCTATATGAACAAAATACAAAATGGGTCCTTCTTTTGTTACCGTCTACCTCCTTAGCGAATCGAAATTTTAAACGATTGTAATCCAGTTTGCGTTGAGAGTAGAAATAGTAGAGAGATCTAAATGTATTAGGTACACGTTAGTCCTTCTGTTACCGCAATCTACGTCCTTAGCGAATCAATGTCGTAGGTGCTATAATCTAATTGGCAGTAGAAGTACTAGCTTCTATATTAGACCTAGATGTACAAAATACAAAGTTTGTCCTTCTTTTGTCGCAATCTACGTCCTTAGCGAATCAAAGTTGTAAGTGGAATAATCTAATTTGCATTGGCAGTAGAAATACTAGCTTCTATATCAGACCTAGTTGTACAAAATACAAAATTAGCCCTTTTGTCGCAATCTACGTCCTTAGCGAATCAGTGTTGTAAGTGGTATAATCTAATTTGCGTTGGCAGTAGAAATACTAGCTTCTATATCAGACCTAGTTGTACAAAATACAAAATTAGTCCTTCTGTTGTCGCAATCTATGTCCTTAGCGAATCGATGTCGTAAGTGCTATAATCTAATTGGCAGTAGAAATGGTAGATTCTATATTAGACCTAGATGAACAAAATACAAAACTAGTTCTTCTTTTGTCGCACTCTCCTTCCTTAGCGAATAAAATTTGAAAGTGTCTAAATATTGAAGCCAAACACTAACACACTTCGCGATGACAGTAGTAGAAATACTACCTTCTAAATCAGACCCAGATATAGCGAACAACTACTACCAGAACTGGACGTTTTCCCGGTTTATGTCACATACAGTACTGTTAGCGCATAACAGTGATAAATGACGGTCGTATATACTTTAAAGCGTCCAGTGTACCAGTCGAGGTCGGAGTGAACGTGTCTGACACATACGAGACATATATCACAGGACAAAGAGTAGTAAACTGGTTGAAGACTCTCACGAGTCTTATCTCTATGTCAGGTCGTCGTCATATAACCATGTGTGTGTTAGACAGTAGTATACCAGTATTTGCTTAACAACATCAAGTAGCGAAGTAGTTAAATTGTCGAGTTTAACGACACCACTAGAGTACATTGATTTATTAATCATCGGCTATTGGATGTGAAACATTAATTTTTGGTGATTTATCATACAGTCTCAGATAGAGATGGGACGGTTCGGGGTTTGGGTTTTTTCGGTTCGGTTTTAGATTTTTGGTACATGGTTCGATTTATTCGCGGTTCGATTTATTCACGATACGTTTCACAAGTAGTACGCCAATTATCATACATACATTTTTTATAAACTATTTTAAAGAGACATTCCCGAGTTACTAATCATCGGCTATTGGATGTCAAACGTTTGGTTATTCTATAACATAATTATAGAGAAGAAACCCGCTACATTTTTCCATTAGTAGCAAGGGATCTTTTATATGCATCATCCCACAGACACGATAGCACATATCACGGCCTTTGATAAATCAATCGTGATGCCCTGGCTGGAACGAGAAATAGCCCAATGGGTCCACCGATGGGGATCGATCACAGACCGACCAAGCATCAAGCGAGCGCTTTACCACTGGGTTACGTCCCGCCCCCATCTTTCGATTGGCTGCAAGGGCTTTTATGTATGAATTTATATATATACACACACACACACACACACACACACACACACACACACACACACACACACACAAAAACACACTGAGGTGTCGTTAAACAAACATTCGTCAAAGGCTGTGGTATGTGCTGCCACGTATGTGGGAATAAGCATGTAAACGATCCCTTGCTACTAGTGAACAACTGTAGCGGATTTTCTCTCATTAGCAAATGTTTCACAACTAATAGCGATGATTAATAAATCAATGTGCTCTAGTGGTATCGATAAACTAAACAAATTTTATGTTTTCTTTGTAGATTATGGCGCGAGTGTAATCACGTCGCCCATGACAGTTTGTAAATAGGTTATGTGAGACACGACAACTGTTACATACATTTAGAATGCAACATGTTTGCTTATCTTTTGTTTATCTTATCTACTCTGTCTCTCTTCAATCCTATTTCTGTCTCTCTCTCTCTCTCTCTCTCTCTCTCTCTCTCTCTCTCTCTCTCTCTCTTCTCTCTCTCCTCCCTGCCTCTCTCTCTCTCTCTCGCTCTTCTCTCTCTCTCGATCTCTCTCTCTCTCTCTCTCTCTCTCTCTCTCCCTCCTCTCTCTCTCTCTCTCTCTCTCTCTCTCTCTCTCTCTCTCTCTCTCTCTCTCTCTCTCTCTCTCTCTCTCTCCCTCCTTCTCTCTCTCTCTCTCTCTCTCTCTCTCTATCTCTCTCTCTCTCTCCCTCCACACCTCTCTCTATCACCTCTCTCTCCGTTTCTCTCTCTTTCTCTCTATCACCTCTCTCTCTCCCTCTCTCTCTCTCTCAAACACTCTCACATTTCCAGACTACCGCTCACTTGACCGCTAAGTAGGTGTTAGTCGGTAGGTGTGTGCTAAACATTATATAGGTAGTACTAAACCAAATAACTTCCGGTTGGGTCAAAGTTCGAGGCACACCCAACGCTTGATAGAAAAGTTAACACCACAAGTCCTGTGATTGGTTATAAATGTGAGTGTGTTGGTTATAAAAATAATTAGTTTCATCTGGGCAAAATATGTGTGCAATTTTATTGCATCTAGTACCACTGTGTCGTGTAGCCTTGTGCTTGGAACATGTATGGGGTACCTGTAAAAAAAGTACACCAATTTTGTGCGGAACTAGGTTAGTCAAAACGCTACCGGTTATCTCTGAAATGAGCATCGTCACCCCCAATGTTTTCTGGTTCACGTTAAGGGTGAGGGGTGGTAGTATTTATATCCATGGTGTTTATATCGACTGATACTCTGCGGGTAGGATTTTTAGCCACATATGTTACTATTGTCGTCTGTGGGTTTTATTTTGGTAGTATACACCCTATACTCTATATTATAGTTTGTGGAATGTTTCGTTAAATAGGATGGGTGGAGGGGGGGGGGGGGGGGGGGGGGGAGGATACATCTTTTTCCATTGAAGGATATGATTTTTGTGGCATTGTCATAAACGTAATGATTTAGACAACAATTTAAAGCGAACAAAAGAACAAACCAACGTGTATGAAGTGCGTATTTTGCTAGTTTTCATAATGAAAAAAAGCTTGTTTTGTTTAAGTAGAGTACATTGATTTATTAATCATCGGCTATTGGATGTGAAACATTAAATTTTGGTGATTTGACATATGATAGAAATGTGACGGTTCGGTTATTTTATTTTGGGTTCGGTTTTCGGTTTTTGGTCCACGGTTCGATTTATCATAAATACATTTTTATAAACTATTTTAAGAGCAAGACATTTTATTTTTAATGGTCATTTGTAAGATAATTATAAATATAAAATTATTGACTAAAAAACAAAAACTGCATTTTTACCATGCCCTATTAGAAGAAAAAGAAAGAAATGTTTTATTTAACGACGCATTCAACACATTTTATTTACGGTTATATGGCGTCAGACATATGGTTAAGGACCATAAATATATTGAGAGAGGAAACCCACTGTCGCCACTTCATGGGCTACTCTTTTCGATTAGCAGCAATGGATCTTTAATGTGCACCATCCCACAGACAATGCTTTACATACCACGTCCTTTGCTATACCAGTCGTGGTACACTGGCTGGAACGATAAATAGCCCAATGGGCCCACCGACGGGGATCGATCCCACTGCCCTATTAGCGTGTTGCATCTGGAATACTTGGACAATATGTCCCCCAATTGAGAGGGTTGGCAAAATAATTTCCATTTTTACCATGCGCTGTTAGCGTATTTTGTTTTTAATTCAGACATATTTCTGTAATGTTTATTATTATTTTGATAATGTCAAATCTTTGATGAGACGTATCTCTCTCTCTCTCTCTCTCTCTCTCTCTCTCTCTCTCTCTCTCTCTCTCTCTCTCTCTCTCTCTCTCTCTCTCTCTCTCTATATATATATATATATATATATATATATATATATATATATTAAAGTATGGATTACTCTATATAAGGACAAAAAACACATACTATATAGGCCTACTGTTGATTATTTAACTCAACACAAGTTAAAAAAGGTATTACTGATTTTAAAAAACAGATAAACAAGCACAAGTACATATAGTGCATGGGGCACGTAATGTCAATACGTTTCTTAACCATACATTCTACGTCCCTTCGGACTAAAGTACATGCACATAATATATAATAGTGGATTATTATTATTATTATTATTATTGTTAATATTATTATTATTATTATTATTATTATTATTATTATTATTACTATTGCTCGTACCGAAAGTGGAAAAAAAATCTGCAAAGATTTATTTTTCTAAAAAAAAAGAAGGAAAAAAAAGGTGCAAAGTAGTTTGTGTACATTGTAGTTCTGGAACTGCGGACGATTTAGTTCCGATAAAAACTTACGGAAATTAGCGATGTTGAATCGTTTTAAATTAATATGACGGATATTGGGCGCCATTTTATAATTCTTGACGGTAACACGTCTTTACTTTTTTCAATGTTGACAATTGGGGCGAAACATACTTAACATGATTATTCTCTCGGCGAACTAATCACTGAGGTCAGTCCCTATTTTGGGAGGTTACAGGTTTTACGGTCCCGGCAAGAAATTCGCGGGTTCTGTTATGATCTGATTCTGACAGACACCTATCGCCAATGCAAACATGTCCAGTTTATGGGAATCGAATGCTGTGATTAGCCGAAATATTTTACGGGTCATTGGGATTACCAGCAAGGTGCGGAAACGTTTATACATGTAAAATATTTTAAAAATCGAAATGAACCGCGGTTCGCAAATTAGGAAACGGTGCACCGAATCGTGGGCCTAAAACCGCGGTTTTCGGTACCCACAGACAGGATATCACACATCACAGCCTTTGATATACCAGTCATGGCGCACTGGGTGGAATCAGAAGTATTCATAATGGTACCATCAAACTGCCATGTGCAAGAATTTTTACTGAAACAATGTTTAGAATGTTTTTTTTGTTTAACCAACACCTTTAGAGCACATTTATTAATTAATCATCGGCTAATGGATGTCAAACATGAGATAACTATGACTCGTAGTCATCAGAGGAAACCCGCTACATTTATCCATTAGCAGCAATTGATATTTTATACGCACTTTCCCACAGACAGGATAACACATATCACGACATTTAATAAACCAGTTGTGGCGCACCGGATGGAACGAGAAAAAATATCCAATCCGTTGAATGGATCCGCCAAGGTGGTTCGATCCTGCGACGCAAGCAGCTCTGGCGAGCACTCAACCGACTGAGCTAACTCCCGCCCCCTTGTTTAGAAGAGATCTGTGTGATAAAAACTCGCAAAACTAATATGACACCAGTAAAGAATTACTAATATCAAAACATCTTACTGGCTCTTTACTAATTTAGTTGAGTATATTAAACCAAATAACGTCCGGTTGGGTCAAAGGTGTGCCGAATTTTTAATAGAGAAGTTAAAGGGACAGTCCTGGGTGCTGCAATTTTTAAGATGCTATCGACTAACAGAGACTTTTTAACGATTGTAATTACATATCAAATATATTTTTCTCCATAAAATATTAGTGGCTGTATATTAAACGTGTTTCTGATCGTTCTAATATTTGCACAAGGTTAAATTTCATTTTATTTCCTAATACCTTTTTTCCTACGTACGAAATTATTTGAAGACAAAATCCAGTTTGGGCTTCTTATAAATATTACTACGACCAGAAACACATTGAATATACAGACACTGATATTCTAAACAAGAAAATATATTTAATATGTAAGTTTAATCGTAGAAATATTTTATTAATCGGAAACATCTTACAATGCAGCAAACTCAGGAATGTCCCGTTAACACCACAAGTTCTGTGATTGATGATCAATGTGAGTGTGTTGGTTGTAAACACGATTAGTTTTATTTAGGCAAACAAACTAGTACCACTGTGTCAAGTAGCCTTTGTGCTTGAAACATGGGGTACCTGGGGGTAAAAAGTACATAAAGTATCTGCGAAACTGGGTAGTCATAGACGTTATCTCTGAAATGAGCAGCTTGACCCCCTTTCTGAGTCATCTGGGTGATGGGTGGTTGTATTTATATCCGTGGTGTTTATATATATCGATTGATACCCTGCAGTTAGCAGTTTTAGCCTCACATGTTACTATTGTCGTCTATAAGATCTGATGTGGTAGTATACACCCTATAAGCACGCTTCGAACATAATTTACGACACGGCTGTAAAGGTGACACTCAAGTGTAACTGTCAGAAGATTCTCATTTACCATTCGCTTGTAATATACTCACTAACTGAAGATAGATCTCGCCACATCAACAGCGACTACAATGATGGCAACTGGTCTTAAGTTTGTGACACGGTCGTAAAAGTTGAATTCAAGTGCTTCAATTACCTTTCGCTTGATATTCACTCATACATAAACACACCCACGAAATCACAACCACACAACCATACAAGCACACACACACACAATCGGAAGTCAGATTCCCACATAAGCAGCTACAACGACGGCAACTGGACCTTAGTTTTTGACACGGCCGTAAAAGTCGTATTCAAGAGCTTCAGTCACAACGTTTCACACACACAAAACAAAACAAAACAGACACACGCAATCTAACGTTAGCTTCCTACATCAGCAGCAGCTACAATGACGTCGCCGGTGAAACAATTTGGCGTCTGGGACTACGTCGTCTTCTCGCTGATGCTCGGCGTGTCAGCTGCGATTGGAATCTACTACGCATGCGCGGGCGGAAAGCAGAAGACCACCAAAGAGTTCCTTCTGGCGAACCGGGACCTGGGAGTACTTCCGGTGGCGATCTCCATCCTCCTGTCGTTCATGTCCGCCATCCTCATCCTCGGGACGCCGGCGGAAATGTACACGGACGGGACGCAGTTTTACATCCGGGTGTTCGGAAGTCTCGGCTGCGGGATCGCGGCTCTTATTTTTGTGCCGCTGTTCTACCCGCTCAAGATGACGAGTTCTTATGAGGTAAGGTGATCAAATTGATATTTAAAAGAAAAAGAAAAAAAATCGACTTTTTTTTTTTTTTAAAGGGACATTCCTGAGTTTGCTACATTGTAAAATGTTTCAGACTAATGAAATATTTCTACGATTAAACTTACATATTAAATATATTTTCTTGTTTAGAATGTCATTGTCGGTATATTTAATGTGTTTCTGGTCGACTTAATATGTGTAAATAATTTCGTACGTACGAAACAATATATTTTAGGAAATAAAATGAAATTTAACCTAGTACAAATATTACAACGATCAGAAACACGCTTAATATACAGCCACTAATATGTTATGCACAAAAATATATTTGATATGCAATTACAATCGTTAAAACGTCTGTTAGTCGATAACATCTTAAAAAGTGCAGTAAACTCAGGAATGTCCCTTTAAGTCTTCATGTACTTTAAGAATTGGTTTTGCACTTTTTAGCAATAATAGGGGTGGGACGTAGCCCAATGGTAAAGCGTTCGCTTGATGTGGGTCGGTTTGGGATCGATCCCTGTTAATGGGCCCATTGAGCTATTTCTCGCTCCAACCAGTGCACCACGACTGGTACATCAAAGGCCGTGGTATGTGCTATCCTGTCTATGGGATGATGCATATAAAAGATCCCTTGCTGCTAATCAAAACGAGTAGCCTATGAAGTGGCGACAGCGGGTTTCCTCCTTCAATATATGTGTGGTCCTTAACCATATGTCTGACGCCATATAACCGTAAATAAAATATGTTGAGTGCGTCGTTAAATAAACCATTTTCTTCTTCCTTCCTTCGTGTACTTTAAGAATTGGTTTTGCACATTTTGACAGCAAATAACTGAAGACGCAGTAGCGTGCAGCAGCTAGGGTCTCCATGAGTACTCGAGTACTCGGGCGTTAGTCGATTTTAGCAAGACTCGAGTTCGCTCACAGGACTCGAGTACCCATGCAAGGAAGATCACTCATTTAATTATATGTTTAACACCATTTAGCCATAATATTACACTTGCCGCCAGTTACATTATAGGGTCATGGGACGGAGGGAAGAAGTTTATTTTGTTTAACGACACCACTAGAGCACATTGATTAATTAATCATCGGCTACTGGATGTCAAACATTTGGTAATTATGACTCGTAATCATCAGAGGAAACCCGCTACATTTCTCCTAATGTAGCAAGGGATCATTTATATGCACTTCCCCACAGACAGGAAAGCACACACCACGGCCTTTGTCCAGTTGTCGTACGCTGGTTGGAATGGGTAAAAAACAACCAGCTGAATGGATCAACCGAGGTGGTTCGATCCTGCGACGCAAGCACCTCAAGCGAGCACTCAACCGACTGGGGTAAATCCCACCCCACGAGACGGACGGAAAACAAAAGTCGAATGTGTGGAATGCAATACAAGTGAGACAACAATAGTACAATAGTTATATGATCATGTACTAGTTTGTCTCTTTAATCTGGCAATCCGTCGGTCACAATACTGAACGTATCAACCGGTGTCTAAATGCAATACAATGGAATAACTTGACATTCTTGTTCAGCGCTGGAATTAATATGCATAATCTTATGAAATTTTACTTTATTCCTTAGTCTCATTATCATCCAGTGTAAGTGTCGGGTACTCGGGTCCGGGTCGAGTTTGACCCTCGAGTACTCGAGTCCAATATTTTGGACTCGTGGAGGTCCTAGCTGTAGTAGCTAGGTCTGACAAGTCTCAAATCCGTTCACAGGACTCGAGTACCTCGTACAAGTGAGACCATATAGGACATTGATTTCAGCAGTAACTAATCAGGAATAAAATATAGAAAACAATTATATGACCATGTGCTAGTTTGTATTTTTAATCAGGTCGTCCGTCCGTCACAATACTGAACGTATCAACCGGTTTCTAAATGCAATGCAATGACATGATTTGGCATTCATGTTCAGCGCTGGAATTAACATGCATAATGCTGTTTTACTTTATTCCTTAGTCTCATTATCATCTAGTGTGTCTATTTTAAATGCAATACAATGACGCTGTAATTAACATTTCTCATTATCATCTAGTCTAAGTGTCAGGTACTCACATGGAACATTTTGTTCAGTATCGCGTCGCGATTGTCTACGCAAAGTTTAGAGATCGCTTCACAATGTTTACTGTTACTAATCGATTTTCAGTTGACTAAAGATATCGCTAATCAAGATTTTAAAAACGAAATATTTCCTGACTCGAGTCCGGGTCGACTGTAACCCTTCGAGTACTCGTGTCCAATATGTTGGACTCGTGGAGGTTCTAGCAGCAACAGCAAAAACAACAACAAAATTCCTAGCAATTAAAACAAATTATGAAATGGGCGACAATTCAAAACAAAGAATATTTCCATTCAGTGACAAAGAGAAAATTAATAAGTATTATGAATACGTGCCTCCCATTCACCTTGACCAAAGCGGTGTCTTTTCAATCGGCCTCGGTGGCGTCGTGGTTAGGCAGTCGGATATAAGGCTGGTAGGTACTGATACCGGTAGCCTGATACCGGCTCCCACCCAGAGCGAGTTTTAACGACTCAATGGGTAGCTGTAAGACCAATACACCCTCTTATCGCTCACTAACCACTAACAACTAACCCACTGTCCTGGACAAATAGCCCAGATAGCTGAGGTCTGTGCCCAGGACAGCGTGTTTGAACCTTAATTGGATATAAGCACGAAAACAGTTTAAAAGAAAGAAAAGCGGTGTATTCTCAGTATTATTACACATTCACTCAGTTTGTTACCATGGCAAAATATGAAGCCCCAAATTTAAATCCTTTATCCGCCCCTGTGTGTTGTGCATTGCATTATTATACCGGCCTCGGTGGCGTCGTGGTTAGGTCATCGGTCTACAGGCTGGTAGGTACTGGGTTCGGATCCCAGTCGAAGCATGGGATTCTTAATCCAGATACCGACTCCAAACCCTGAGTGAGTGCTCCGCAATGGTTTGTGAAGCGCAAATAAAAGATCACTTGCTGCTAATCGGAAAGAGTAGCCCATGTAGTGGCGACAGCGGGTTTCCTCTCAAAATCTGTGTGGTCCTTAATCATATTTCTGACGCCATATAACCGTAAATAAAATGTGTTGAGTGCGTCGTTAAATAAAACATTTTTTGTTTTTTTTGTTGCATTATTATATTATTCTCTTTGCTTGCAGTATCTGGAAAACAGATTCAATTCGAAAGCGGCAAAACTGACTGGAACGATCATTATGATAATACAACAGGTAAATAAAATCTCTTTAACTTGCAATCGCTCTCATAATTTGTTCAAATCCCGATAAAGGCGGTTCCATACATACATATATGCATGTGGATTTTTTTTTAATCTCCATTTTAATAACCTTAATACATAACGTCTGTCAAAATTGTTCTTGCACTTTATTTACTAATGACCAAAAGGTACATTCTCACTAAATATTTGTTCCTTGCTTGAAAATTAGTTTTTCCACTTCTGAAAATTACTGTCAAATTCGTATTGTTCAACTGTAAATGTTCACATCAGTCTTATTAAGTCTTAATTTTGAGGGGTCACAACCTCAAGTTGGGGGTCACAACCTCAATAGTTTTTTGGGGGGTGGGTAACAAGCTATATTTTAAAAACTTTTATTTATTTTCTTCCCCGAGTGGGGCGAAGGGTTTCGCAGCCCCCCCCCCCCCTCCCCCGCACCTACCCAACCTGGTTCCTACGAGCCTGTAAATAGACAACTTAAAGGGACATTCCTGAGTTTGCTGCATTGTAAGATGTTTCCGACTAATAAAATATTTCTACGAATGAACTAACATATTAAATATATTTTCTGATTTAGAATATCAGTGTCTGTATATTAAATGTGTTTCTGGTCGTCTTAATATTTGTAAAAAGCCTAAACTGCACTTTGTCTTCAAATAATTTCGTACGTACGAATATTAAAACAATCAGAAACACGTTTAATATGCAGCCACTAATATTTTATGAAAAAAAAAATATTTGATATGTAATTACAATCGTTAAAAAGTCTTTGTTAGTCGATAACATCTTAAAACGTGCAGAAAACTCAGGAATGTCCCTTTAATTGTTGTCAGCATTATCATAATATCATTTCTTTGCCATGTAAGACCTAAAAATTGTGATTCCCGAAACAGCTGTTTTGTTCTTACAGATTATCTACATGGGGATAGCGTCATTCGCTCCATCTACTGCGCTGGAGGCGGGTGTGTCACTCGACACAACGTCATTAGAATGGACTGACTGAATGTTTTAATTTGTATCTCATATTCTTGTTTAAAATCAATAATACAGTTTACTACACGATAGATGGATAGATGGCTGAATGGTTGGATGGCTGAATGAATGAATCGATGGATGGATGGATGATTGGATCGATGGATGGATGGATTTGATGGATGGGTGGATGGATGGATGGATGGATAGATAAATGGATGGATGGGTGGGTGGATGGATGGATGGATGGATGGATGGATGGATGGATGGATGGGTGGATGGAGGGATGGATGGATGGATGGATGAATGGCGGAATGGATGGATGGATAAATGGATGGATGGGTGAGTGGATGGATGGATGGATGGGTGGATGGATGGATGGTTGGATGGATGGATGGATGGTTGGATGGATGGATGGATGGATGGATGGATTTGATGGATGGGTGGATGGATGGATGGATGGATGAATGGGTGGATGGCTGGCTGAATGGATGGATGGATGTATGGATGAATGAATGAATGCATGGATGAAAGAATGACGGAAGGACGGACGGATGGACGGAAGGACGGATGGATGAATATATAAATAGTTAGAAAAATACACATATGATAATGTGCCCTGTCTAACTTTAAAAGTACCGTTTTTACCTAACTGGAGAAGACATGCTATTTAGTATAGCCTTAATATTTATTCTTATCCACCACCCCTCCTATCTAATTATTGGAGGTTTAGTACGGCCCTAGTTAACGTTTTCTCACTTCAATTTACAGTGACCGGTTTTCCTGTCTGGGCCACCATAATAACCGTGGGACTCGTGTCAACTTTCTATACGTCACTGGTTTGTACGTTTTTCATTCTGTAAGGTATAGTACATAGTGTAACGTACGTGTGTCAACTTTCTATACGTCACTGGTTTGTACGTTTTTCATTCTGTAAGGTATAGTACATAGTGTAACGTACGTGTGTCAACTTTCTATACGTCACTGGTTTGTACGTTTTATATTCTCTAAGGTATAGCTAACAAGCTAACGTACGTGTGTCAAACTTTCTATACGTTATAGTATAAAGTGTAACGTACGTGTGTGAACTTTCTATACATCACTGGTGTGTGTCTTGCATTATATATGCTATAGTACACTGTCTAACGTACGTGTGTCAAACTTTCTATACGTTATAGTATAAAGTGTAACGTACGTGTGTGAACTTTCTATACATCACTGGTGTGTGTCTTGCATTATATATGCTATAGTACACTGTCTAACGTACGTGTGTCAAACTTTCTATACGTTATAGTATAAAGTCTAACGTACGTGTGTCAAACTTTCTACACCTTCCTGGTGAGTACATTTTCCATTCTGTAAGGTATAGTACATAGTGTAACGTACGTGTGTTAACTTTTTAGACATCACTTGTTTGTATGTTTAGTAAATAATGTAACGTACTTGATATTTCACCAATTTATTTGTAGTCGTGACAAATAAATGCATGCATAACAAAACATAGCACTATCAACTATGATACTGCACCTTTAAATATCCTAAATATACGTGAGAGTACACCTTTAACTACCAGAATAAGATAATTAAATTGTATGTTGTTATTGGTGGCTGATGCTCTGTTTTCTAGGGAGGGATGAAAGCTGTCGTGTGGACCGACGTGTTCCAATCAGTGGTCATGTTTGGTGGATTGTTCGCCATTCTTATACAGGTAATATTATTAAAGATACAATCTCACCTCATAATGCTGGGTCACGTGGTAACTGACGCACTAAAACAGAATCTCGCGGATTACGTGACTTGGAAAATGGGCCCGACACTGTGTGTACGTTGCTAATCAGTTACTGGTTGCTACTATAAGTGTAAGTTCTAAAAATAGTTTTAACACTATTGTTAACCAATAAATAAAGGAAAGTATCTTGTTTCTGATTTATGGCTACGTAGAGGTAATTTGATTACGTACAAAATATCAATGAAAGTTGGTTAAATATTCATATTACAAGGCAGTGAGTATATATATATATATACAGAGAGAGAGAGAGAGAGAGAGAGAGAGAGAGAGAGAGAGAGAGAGAGAGAGAGAGAGAGAGAGAGAGAGAGAGAGAGAGAGAATGAATAAACAGATGCATTGCTTAACCCTTTGTCTTTCAGGGTATCATCACTGTGGGAGGAATAGACGAAGTTTGGCGACTTAACGAGGAATGGGGAAGAATATATTTCTGGAAGTGAGTTGTATATAGAGAATACTACACGAGTGGCCGTTAGATACCATGTCGTCGGCTTCGGTGATGTCGTGGTTAAGCCATCGGGCATAAGGCTGGTAGGTACTGGGTTCGCAGCCTGATACCGGCTCCCACCCAGAGCAAGTTTTAACAAATCAATGTTTAGGTGTAAGACCACTACATCCTCTTCTCTCTCTCTATAATGACCGGCCTCGGTGGCGTCGTGGTTAGGCCATCGGTCTACAGGCTGGTAGGTACTGGGTTCGGATCCCAGTCGAGGCATGGGATTTTTAATCCAGATACCGACTCCAAACCCTGAGTGAGTGCTCCGCAGTGATCCATAACTGGTTCAACAAAGGCCATGGTTTGTGCTATCCTGCCTGTGGGAAGTGCAAATAAAAGATCCCTTGCTGCTAATCGGAAAGAGTAGCCCATGTAGTGGCGACAGCGGGTTCCCTCTCAAAATCTGTGTGGTCCTTAACCACATGTCTGACGTCATATAACCGTAAATAAAATGTGTTGAGTGCGTCGCTAAATAAAATATTTCTTTCTTTCGTTCTCTCTCTATAACTCTCAGATAGCTGAGATGTGTGCCCAGGACAGCGAGCTTGACCCATAATTGGATATAAGCACGAAAATAAGTTGAAAAGAAATAAATTACACCATGTATCTTACAACGTGTTGTTTTAAAATGTATCTAACGTGTGAAAGACGGTTGGGTGGGTTTTAAACAACGAGTTATAAGATAAATAGTATCTAACGGACACGAATGCAATATTCTATTTCTCACAAATTCTCAAAAACCAGGGTTTAAACACATTTAAAGGTGTTTTCTATATAATCCAATTTACAACCCCTTAGCTTGTACTTAACTTATACATCATATACTCATCAGTTTCAGGTTAACCTATACGTCACAAATCAATCCGTTTTAATCGTGCTTTGTTTTCATTGGATGGTATTGCCGTCGCAACCTGGTTATCACATAGGAGCAGCCAGGTATATGTCTTTCAATTATTGTATGTGTTATTAGTATATCTTATCATAAATGACGACTGGCATTCTCACCAATTGGTGTGTAAGATGAATAAAATAACACATCATACACATTGTAATAAAATCCAATAGTATCAATGATACGTTTATTGCGCCGTGTTATTGATAGGGACCCGGCTGCCCTAATTGATTGTGTCTAATGGCAGAAAGACATACAGGCAGACAGACAAACAGTCAGGCAGGTAGACACACAGACACACAGACAGACACACATATTGTTTTTAATGTCTAACCTCTGCTATAAAAGATACGTGATCACTAAATGCAATACAATCTAACAGATGGCTGCTTAATACACTTCCATTTATACTATATATATATATGATTTGAGAGAATACAAATGTGGCCTCTTAACACAAATTATCGTTTAAAGGTGCTATGTCAAAGTTGCAATAATGGCGGTTCCCGCCAAACATATTTATTATTTTCTTGCTTTGAAACATAAAGTTTATACCTTCAGATATATGCCTATAAAAAAATTACAACTAAATAATTCTATTGACTTGTAGAAAAAAATATTTTAGGGAGAATCTTGATAGTATGTCACACGCTTTAACTAGTGACGTCACTGTTTCATGCGTACACGTAAAACACACTAAGGTTACTCCCAATTGCTTACTGTCAGTTGACACAAGACACAAGGACGATGATAATGCTATATTTAGCCACAACTTATTAAAAAAAACCTCTTGTCGTCCAGTCAAAGACTGTGTAGAAATTACTTTCCTAGAGTTAATATTGGAAAGATTATGTGTGGGATCGATCAAGTTGTTATTTTTATTACAAATAAATGTGAACTTTGACATATGACCTTTGCAGGTTTGACTGTACATATGAAATACCTTATAACAGCATTTAAATCATGCAACACGAAATAAATTTTAATATAACCCTCAATTTTGGGCAGTCAGTATACCACCAAATAAAATCCCATAGACGCCCATAGTAATATATGTGACTATAACTGCTACATTTTAGTCAACATATATATATGAGATGAGATGAGATGAGATGAGATGATATGAGATATGATATGATATGAGATGAGATGAGATGAGATGAGATGAGATGATATATGATGTGATGTGATGTGATGTGATGTGATGTGAGATGATATGATATGATATGATATATGATATGATATATGATGTGATGTGATGTGATGTGATGTCATGGGATCAGGACGTGACCCAGTGGTGAAGCACTCGCTTGATGCGTGGTGATCGAAGATCGATCCCCGTCGGTGGGCCCATCGGGCTATTTCTCGCATCAGCCAGTGCAACGCGACTAGTATATCAAAAGTCGTGGTATGTGTTATCCTGTCTGTGGGATGGTGTATATAAAAAATCCATTGCTGCTAATTGAAAAGAGTAGCCCATGAAGTGGCGACAACAGGTTTCCTCTCAATATCTGTGTGGTCCTTAACCATATGTTCGACGCCATATAACCGTAAATAAAATGTGTTGAATGCGTCGTTAAATAAAACATTTCCTTCCTTCAAAACAATGACACACTCACGCCATAAAAAAACCATAACCCGTAGGTCCATGGGTGGGGTAATCATTATTTCTCTTCAGGTCGTGGCATCAAAACTGGTCAACATGTCTGCTTCCATTTTTTTATTTTAGGAAGGAAGGAGGGAAATGTTATATTTAACGACGCACTCAACACATTTCATTTACGGTTATATGGCGTCAGACATATGGTTAAGGACCACACATATATTCATGGGCTACTCTTTTCGATTAGCAGCAAGAGATCTTTTATATGCACCATCCCACAGACAGGATAGTACATACCACGGCCTTTGTTACACCAGTTGTGGAGCACTGGCTGGAACGAGAAATAGCCCAATGGGTCCACCGACGAGGATCGATCCTGGACCGACCGCGCATCAAACGAACGCTTTACCACTGGGCTACGTCAAAATCGCCGTCCAAATTATTTAAAATTTTAAAACTTTCGAAACTTTGAACGTATTTTCGTTAGAGTATACAGAGCCAGTAACAGTATCGATTATAGATCACTAATTAACCAAATAAAGCGATAGCACCTTCTGTCCAACCCCCTTTCTGTTCTGAATAGGCAGTCCACAGGTCAGTAGCCAAGATTTTGAGAGGAAGGGGGGTCGTTTAGGCTTATGGCGAAGCGTCCCGAGACATATTGAAAAAAAAGTCACCTGGTGGGGGGAGGGACTGATCCCCCGACCCTCCATTGGCTACGGGCCTGGTCTAGGCTGCTGGACTATGTCCCCAGGACGCCGTACATGTACCTTAATTGGATATAGGCGCGTCAAATACAATATAAGTAAGTAGGTAATATATATACAGAACTTCACATATCCTCGCGGTATGGGTTTTGACGCAGATAAGCAACGATCTCGCGTAGTGTAAAAATAACGATGTTTTTTCTTATTATTATTTACAGAGACATAACCTAATGTATATATATATTATTAAAATATAAACATTAAATTCAATACATAGTGAGATTTTTAGTTTTCGTTTTAGCTTACATGTGCATACTGTAATATTCTAACCTTTTTAATGCGGTATGTATTTTGACGCGGAACATTCATATAACTTGTGAATGACCAATATTCAAGAAAAACATCTCCAACAACTGGAAACGATGTGTGGTGATCCATAAATTCCATATTAATAATACATGTCAAAAATAACACAATTAAAATACATTTTAACCAGATTGTCACATGTAAACCATATAGGCCAGTGCAAATATAGTCACTATTTGTACATTGATAGGGTTATGTCATGTCATGTCATAGGGTTTTACGTGCACATTCAGAACAAGCTGTTGTAGCGCACGCCTGTCGTGGGCACAAGAGCCGGCCTTGGCCGGCTCCTCCGTCCATGACAGGATGATAGGGTTTATTTTGCGAAAGAATATATTCGACAGGACCGCGTAGCGGTCGAGTGGTATGTTCTTTCTCAAAATAAATAGGAAGTACAATAAATTTGTATGAGTATTTTTCTTGTTCTGTCTGCTTGGCTTCCTGAGCAGTTTCTGAGTACTACGAGTCCGTCGTCTCTATATAGACCGGTATTTGCGTTGTTGATTGTTTTTCCTATCGTTTCTAGAATTAGAAGGCCAACAAGTTCGCACACTTCAGCACCGTCGTAACTGCCCATTGTGACATAAAATGCGTTTTGGGTGTTTCTTTTCACCCATGGTTTACCATCGTTGTCGAAGAGTAAAGATTTTCTTGCATGCATTATTTGTTTTGTGCTCCTTTTCCGTGATATTTGTGTATTGTTTTGCCCAGTTTAGTGATTTTTCGAGCAGTTCTTTTGTTATTGTTGGGTAGAAGTCCACAATGTCGAAAATGAGGAACGATAGGTTTTGTTTTTCATGCAGTGCTGAAAACCATTCAAGCACGGAAGAAGTGTTTCTCCATTGGTTGACTGTTAAGTTTTGTCTTACGGCTGTGTTTATTCGATCTAGCATTATTTTGCTTACTTTCCCTATTTCACTTTTCGAACAATTTGGCCTCAAAATAACAACACAAACCAACCTAAAATGTGTCAACTTCCTCGACGTCACACTAAACTTACATACAGGAAAATACAAACCTTACAGAAAACCCAACAACGACCCGGTGTACATAAATATACACTCAAACCACCCACCCAGCATTATAAAACAGATACCCGCATCAATCAGCAAGCGAATCTCAATGCTATCATCCAGCGAAGAAGATTTCACGGAAGCCGCACCCACGTACGACAAAGCACTAAAGGAAAGCAACTACACAGAACGCATACTATACACACAAACAGGAATCCACACAACACAAAACAAAAAAAGAAAGAACAGAAGCAGGAAAATCATATGGTTCAACCCACCATACAACAAAGCTGTGAAAACAAACATCGGACAATTATTCATAAAATTAATATCCAAACATTTCCCCTCCACACACAAATACCACAAAATATTCAAAAAAAATAACGTCAAAATCAGCTACAGTTGCATGAAAAACATCGGCACATTAATCAAAAACCACAACTCTAAAATTATTAAAGATCCAGTCAGCGTAACAACAAAAGAAAATTGCAACTGCAGAAATAAAGAAAACTGCCCACTCAACGGACAATGCCAAGCAAGTTCGATAGTATACAAAGCAAGCGTAACAACTGGCGCAACGTCAAAAACATACATCGGTCTATCTGGTGGCAATTTCAAACAACGATACAACAATCACACGAAATCGTTCAAACACGAAAAATACTCGAAAGAAACCGAGCTATCTAAACATGTCTGGGAACTAAAAAAACAGCGAACAAATTATGAAATAAGCTGGCAAATTATCAAACAGTCGAACACGTACAAACGAAACTCCGGCCAATGTAACCTGTGCATTGAGGAAAAGCTCGCCATCCTACAAACAAAAGACAAAAACAATCTCAACAAAAGGACTGAGCTCATCTCAAAATGCCGTCACACCAGTAAGCTCAAACCACGCAACCGCACTACATAAAAATAAAAACCCTGCAATCTTTTCACCAGTATCAGCTATCTGAAGATCGTCGAAGGGCGTGAAACTCGGAGTAATAGCGTAGAACAAAAGTGCAATATATATATTTATTGCATGCTCTACTCTCTCTTAAAGTATTGAGCACCTTTCAAGCCTTTAATGATAACCACCAGTATTCTTTATATATATATATATGTATATATGGGCAGACCTGATACTGGCTAATATGTATTGATGTATGAATATCTATATATTGTATGTATGTCGAGGTTGACTGTTACATACGGTACATAAATAATAACGCACTGGCACAGGGGATAATTAAATCCTTTCTGGCCTCACATATTGACCCATGCCGTCCCATGTATGTATGTATTGATGTATGAATATCTGTATATTGTATGTCGAGGTCGACTGTTACATACATAGATAATAACGCACTGGCACAGGGGATAATTAAATCCTTTCTGGCCTCACATATTGACCCATGCCGTCCCATGTATGTATGTATTGATGTATGAATATCTGTATATTGTATGTCGAGGTCGACTGTTACATACATAGATAATAACGCACTGGCACAGGGGATAATTAAATCCTTTCTGGCCTCACATATTGACCCATGCCGTCCCATGTATGTATGTATTGATGTATGAATATCTGTATATTGTATGTCGAGGTCGACTGTTACATACATAGATAATAACGCACTGGCACAGGGGATAATTAAATCCTTTCTGGCCTCACATATTGACCCATGCCGTCCCATGTATGTATGTATTGATGTATGAATATCTGTATATTGTATGTCGAGGTCGACTATTACATACATAGATATTAACGCACTGGCGCAGGGGATAATTAAATCCTTTCTGGCCTCAAAAATTGTCCCATGCCGTTGCTGGGACTCGAACCTGTGGCACCGATTCGCCCGCAAATTGCAAGACTAACCACGATACGCTCTGAGCTATCGAAGCTTCCACAAAAAGGAAGTTTCTTTAACTCAACCATATGCATGGGGCCTACAATCTACGCGGTCGATCCCGCTTACGTGCATGAAACAGTGGGCAGACCTGGCACTGGCTAGTATGTATTGATATATGAATATCTATATATTGTATGTATGTCGAGGTTGACTATTACATACATAGATATTAACGCACTGGCGCAGGGGATAATTAAATCCTTTCTGGCCTCAAAAATTGTCCCATGCCGTTGCTGGGACTCGAACCTGTGGCACCGATTCGCCCGCAAATTGCAAGACTAACCACGATACGCTCTGAGCTATCGAAGCTTCCATAAAAAGGAAGTTTCTTTAACTCAACCATATGCATGGGGCCTACATTCTACGCGGTCGATCCCGCTTACGTGCATGAAACAGTGGGCAGACCTGGCACTGGCTAGTATGTATTGATGTATGAATATCTATATATTGTATGTATGTCGAGGTTGACTATTACATACATAGATATTAACGCACTGGCGCAGGGGATAATTAAATCCTTTCTGGCCTCACAAATTGTCCCATGCCGTTGATGGGACTCGAACCTGTGGCACCGAATCGCCCGCAAATTGCGAGACTAACCACGATGCGCTCTGAGCTATCGAGGTATCCATAAAAAGGATGCTCTTTAACTCAATCAGATGCATGGGGCCTACAATCTACGCGGTCGATCCCGCTTACGTGCACGAAATAGTGGGCAGACCTGATACTGGCTAATATGTATTGATGTATGAATATCTATATATTGTATGTATGTCGAGGTTGACTGTTACATACGGTACATAGATTATAACGCACTGGCACAGGGGATAATTAACTCCTTTCTGGCCTCACATATTGACCCATGCCGTCCCATGTATGTATGTATGTATGTATGTATGTATGTATGTATGTATGTATGTATGTATGTATGTATGTATGTGTGTATGATATGTGTATAGTATGTGTGTATGTGTGTATGTGTGTATGGTATGTGTGTATGTGTGTATGTATGTATGTATTTATGTATGTATACGTATGTGTGTACGTGTATACGTATAGTTATATTTATGTATTGTTTTAATACTCTATACCCTTTACTTTCGGTTTCAGTTTCGACCCGGACCCGACTGTACGTCACTCATTCTGGTCGCTGTTTATTGGTGGGTTGGTCGGATGGGTGGCGACGTACGGAGTGAACCAAGCCAGCATCCAGAGATACTGCGCACTGCCATCGCTCAAACGAGCACAGACGTAGGGTTGTCTTTGTTGACAAAATGTGCAAAATAATTTAGTAAATGTGCAAAATAATTTACAATTTAAAAAGAAATATATATTGTTTTTTTTTTGTTTTTTTTTTTTGTTTTTTTGTTGTTGTCAAAATACGTTATGAGATTCTTTGAAAAATGTGTAAATTTAGCAAAATTTTAAAATGCAGAACGAATTTAAAAAACAATTGTTATTAGGTTTGTTTTATTATTATTATTATTATTATTATTATTATTATTATTATTATTATTAATTTTAATATTAATAATTTACTATTAGTAGTATTTTATTGTTATTGTTGTTATTATTATTATTATTATTATTATTACTACTAATTGTATTCTTTTTATTATTATTACTACTACTACTACTAATTTTATTATTATTATTATTGTTGTTGTTGTTGTTGTTGTTGTTGTGTTAAACACCAAATAGCAGTAGTTTTAAAATGTAATGAGGTGTAGTTAAACACACTTTAATAGTCCTTTCCTTTACAAATAGCCGTAGTTTATAGTGTGTTGAAGTGTCTTCAAACAAAAATCCCTTTCCTTTGCAAATAGCCGTAATTTATAGCGTGCTAAAATGTCTTTAAACACAAATCCATTTCCTTTGCAAATAGCCGTAGTTTATCTGGGGCGTAGCCAGAGAGGAAAAACCGCCGAGGCAAACCCAGACCTGTAAAATAAATATCAGTGTCATGGGGAAAATGAAATAAATCTGGGGAAATTCCAAACGAGGCAAGCGCCTCGTCTGCCTCATGCTGGCTACGCCATTGTTTATAGTGTGTTAAAGTATCTTTTAAAACACATATATTTCCTTTGCAAATAGCCGTTGTTTAAAATATGTTCAAGTGTCTTCAAGCAAATATAACTTCTCTTTCTAGACCACGTACGAATTTAGCTCGAATCACCTCTAGCCCTCCCCTTATTGATATCAGTGGCGGATCCAGAAAATCCATTTAGGGAGTGGGGCAGTGACATGAGGCGGAATGCCAAGGGAACTTTGGGGGAGGTTTGGAGGGGGATCGTAAAAAAAAGGAAAATAAATATATAATAAAATTTTAACTATCGCAAAATTCCCCCCCCCCCCCCCCCCCCCCCCGATCCGCCTCTGCATATGTTGTACGAATTTAACTATATATTAGACTGAAATGTGCTGTGGTTTTGCTAAACCAACATTCCTTTCCTTTTTTCTCATTTTCCTTGTTTTCAGATCACTAGTGTTGAACATTCTAGGAGTGTTTCTCCTCCTCACCATTGTCTGTTTGACCGGAATCGTGGTTTTCGCGTACTACGCCCAGAAAGGATGCGACCCGCTTTCAGCTGGATACATCAGCAATTCTAATCAGGTATAAAGTTTGTCGTCAGGACCGGACCAGTGTCGTGTTTGGGGTGACCAGAACATAAGGGCTCTACCAGTATGATGCACACATCTCCACCTTCGAATCAAACAAACGAAGGAGGATGTAAAATTATAACTGGAGGTTCTAATAGACCAAATCAATTCCTATTGCCGATAATTTTAATATTTACTAATAAAACTGATATAAGCAGCGTATCAACACACCCAGGAAGTACAGCAATAGAAAGAGTGGCACCTCACATCTAATCTACCTGCAAGAAAATGGGAGGAGGGGTCACATACTATTTAAGAGATTTAATTAAATTTTTGTAATAGCAACCGTCATCTTTGCTGAACATTGCAGTCCCATTTTGGGGGGTACCCCGCATTAGTTTCAACCTCTGATATATACTGCATAACAACTGTATAACAAAAGTGTATTTATTTATTGTCAATGGATAATAGTATTTGCACAAGTAATCAATGTCACATATTACTACCAATCACGCCCACAGCTGCTTTTACTCCGTAAATATTTGACGGTGCACCTCGAACTTTGACACGGAACTCTCTTCTTTGGTACTATGCAACCTCGAGTAACAATTTTTGTCGACAAAATGGTCTCAAAGCAACCACGGCGGAGCAGGTGGAGGGCTGGGAGGGTGGCTGGTGGGGGGGGGGGGTTGTAACCGCCCCTAGTAATTCTAATTTTTTTTTATCATGGATAGTAAATCTTAAGGCAGAGATGAATTGCATTTCAAGACATCTAGTTTTCAAAATTTTCCGGCGAAGCATACCCTGAACTCCTTTGCGCTCTCGATCTCAGTCAGCCCCCCCCCCCCCCCCCCCCATGTCTACTTGCTTCCGCCGCAATCTAATTAACACATGTAATTGTGGAGCTAATTTTAATTAGATTGCTTCCGCCGTGCCTGCAAAGTACTACATTATTATTATCAGTAACATTAGTGCTAATGCTAGTGTTAGTGTTAGTGTTAGTGTTAGTGTTAGTGCTAGTGTTAGTGTTAGTGCTAGTGCTAGTGCTAGTGCTAGTGCTAGTGCTAGTGTTGTTAGTGTTAGTGTTAGTGTTAGTGCTAGTGCTAGTGCTAGTGCTAGTTTTAGTG
>NC_054703.1:23937164-23982164 GCF_016097555.1 Gigantopelta aegis | reverse complement strand
CACATGTGGAAGGCTATTCCAGTTTTATTCGAATGCATACAGAATCATTCCAGCACAGTCCTGCTGAATTTGGTTACCGGCCTCGGCGGCGTCGTGGTTAAGCCATGGAACATATTAGAAAGACCTGTTTTATTTAACGACGCACTCAACACATTTTATTTACGGTTATATGGCGTCAGACATATGGTTAAGGACCACACAGATTTTGAGAGGAAACCCGCTGTCGCCACTACATGGGCTACTCTTTCTGATTAGCAGCAAGGAATCTTTTATTTGCGCTTTCCACAGGCAGGATAGTACAAACCATGGTCTTTGTTGAACCAGTTATGGATCACTGGTCGGTGCAAGTGGTTTACACCTACCCATTGAGCCTTGCGGAGCACTCACTCAGGGTTTGGAGTCGGTATCTGGATTAAAAATCCCATGCCTCGACTGGGATCCGAACCCAGTACCTACCAGCCTGTAGACCGATGGCCTAACCACTACGCCACCGAGGCCGGTCTGGAACATATTAAGGCTGGTAGGTACTGGGTTCGCAGCCCAGTTTTAACGACTCAGTGGGTAGGTGTAAGGTCACTACACCCTCGTCTCTCTCACTAACCACTAACAACTAACAAACTGTCCTGGACAGACAGCCAAGATTGCTGAGGTGTGTGCCCAGGACAGCGTGCGTGAACCTTAATTGGATATAAGCACTAAAATAATTTGAAATGAAATTAAATGAATTTTGTTGCACCGTTGATTATCCACGCAGACATACAAGAAAAAATACTATTTGCAGTCATGTCATGTGATTTATTTATATGTTCTAATTGGTAGTTGATATTTTGTTTCAGAGACTTCTCTCTGCAAACAGAACACTGCCCTATCTCTAGAGACTGGTCTCGGAAACGAAGTCTCGGAGACTTCTCTCTGCAGATAGAACACTGCCCTATCTCTAGAGACTGGTCTCGGAAACGAAGTATCGGAGACTTCTCTCTGCAGATAGAACACTGCCCTATCTCTAGAGACTGGACTCGGAAACGAAGTCTCGGAGACTTCTCTCTGCAGATAGAACACTGCCCTATCTCTAGAGACTGGCCTCGGAAACGATGTCTCGGAGACTTCTCTCTGCAGATAGAACACTGCCCTATCTCTAGAGACTGGCCTCGGAAACGAAGTCTCGGAGACTTCTCTCTGCAGATAGAACACTGCCCTATCTCTAGAGACTGGTCTCGGAAACGAAGTCTCGGAGACTTCTCTCTGCAGATAAAACACTGCCCTATCTCTAAAGACTGGTCTCGGAAACGAAGTCTCGGAGACGTTTGACAATACATTACGAAAACAAGTCTCGGAAACAAGGTCTCCGACACAAAGTCTCCGTATTGTGGGCTTAACAAATGCATGGTGTCATCGACAATATGATATAAAGCCGATGTCACGTGTTGCTGACGTCACATGATACGTGTGACGTAATATAAATCAGCTGACAGAATGAATGATATCACAGTACAAAAACAAAATAAAATAAACTTTTATATGAAAAAGTACTAATTTTACTAAAATTATAAAAGTAAATGCATATTTTTTAGACTCGTCCCTTTGTAGATGGCTTTTTCTGAAATTCGTCTCAAGAAAATCATTCTTTGGGGGGTTTTGGGTTTGTTTGTGTGTTTTTTGTTTTTTTTTGCTTCTTTTTGTTTGTTTGTTTTGTTGTTGTTGTTTTGGGTTTTTGGGGTTTTTTTTTTTTTTTTTTGGGGGGGGGGGGTGTGTTGTGGGTTTTTTTTTAGGGGGGGGGGGTACCAGGTTTTATTTATTTTATTATTGTTTTTATTTATTTATTATTACTTTGTTTTCTGGTATATTTGTTTTCAATTTTCAATTGTTTATTCAAAGTATTTTAGGCCCCCGGCCCACATTACACTAAATGTATTCCATTTCGGTGTGTAGTGCACATATAAAATATCAAACTATAAAACAGAAGCATATAAATATTCTTATGCAAAATTTCATCTTTTCGGTGGTTTTAGCAAAACTGCTAACATATATTATTTTCTTGTTTATTTTTATTTTAATTTTTGACAAAAAATAGACTCCACAACTTCCATGTTACAGTATAAGACCAAATAATAATATTATGGTTTCTTTGACAGTATAACCCAAATATTCCAAAATGTGCCTCAAATTTCGCACCAATTTAAAATAGGTATAATTTTGGTTGGCTTGTCCTCTGGTATATTTACTTGACCAAAAAAAAAATGTTTCTTTGTTTCCAGTCTTGTTTTTTGGTGGGTGCGGTATCGGGATGGCATTCATAGCCAAGAATCTGGGAGGAACAGTTTTACAGGTACTTCCACCATGCAGTTATATCAAAAATACAATTCTTTAGCCCATCCCTACCTGTACATTATTAACGCATGCGCAGATAAATCGTCCCCTTTCCTTGTCTTAGACAGAACTCTCTGGCGAAGTCAGAAGTTGTGTCTACGACAGGCGTGCTTGAACAGCTCTCTGATGGAAGCATGCAAAACATTAATTACACTCACATACTCCGCTTCCCGTATGATAACACCTTAACATATATAAGATATAGCCAAGTCATTCTACTAGTGGTAAAAAGAAAGAAAGAAATGTTTTATTTAACGACGCACTCAACACATTTTATGCGTCAGACATATGGTTAAGGACCACAAAGATTTTGAGAGAAAACCCGCTGTCGCCACTACATGGGCTACTCTTTCCGATTAGCAGCAAGGGATCTTTTATTTGCGCTTCCCACAGGCAGGATAGCACAAACCATGGCCTTTGTTGAACCAGTTATGGATCACTGGTCGGTGCAAGTGGTTTACACCTACCCATTGAGCCTTGCGGGGTGCTCACTCAGGGTTTGGAGTCGGTATCTGGATTAAAAAGCCCATGCCTCGACTGGGATCCGAACCCAGTACCTACCAGCCTGTAGACCGATGGCCTAACCACGACGCCACCGAGCATTACTGCCAAACAGCTATATAGGGTTGCAATCGAATCGTCTCGCTTTTTTTTTTTTGTTACATGGATTACAACCAATATTGTGGGTAGAAAAGTGAAAATACATGATGGAAAGTGTTCAGGCCAGTTCATTTTCCCTGAATTTCTCCGTTGTTTTTGCCCAAATTTGAGGATTTTCTCCAGGACTGCTTAATAGAGCTTAAGTCAAAATTGACTCGTACGTTTATGGTCTGAAGCAAAGATGTCTTGGCTTTCATTGATTCTCTCAACTTCTCTGGGGCAAAGACACATATTTGAATACACAGACGATAACCTGCATTAAAATGCATATCATGTTGGACATCTCAGAAGTAAGTACTATCATATTTGAATACGTGGGGGTCACATATACATAGTTAATAAGGAGGATGTTTTATATCATAATTTTGCACATCCTAGTTAAATTTATATTTTTATTTTGAAGTTACTTTATTTAATTTTTATGTCCAGGCGTCGCTGAGTTTCACTGGAGCAGCAGGCGGGCCACTGTTAGGACTGTTTTGTCTCGGAGGGTTCTTTCCCTGGGCCAACTGGATTGTAAGATGTTCAACATCATCATCATCACCATCATCATCATCATCATCATCATCATCATCATCATTACCATCATCATCATCATCATTATCATCATCACCATCGTCATCATCATTATCACCACCATCATCACCATCATCATTACCATCATCATTATCATCACCATCATCATCATCACCATCATCATTATCATCATCACCATCACCATCATCACCAACATCATCATCATCATCATCATCATCATCATCATCATAATTGTCATAATAATGATGATGTTGTTGATGATGATGATGATGATGATAATAATAATAATTGCATCATCATCATTGTCGTCCTCATCATCATTATCATCATCTCCACCCTCACTACCACTACCACTACCATCAACACCATTATTATCACCATCATTATAATGATGAGATATAAATCATATTTGACAACAACAAAAAACATGAAATTTTCTATTTATTATATAACTTTTGACAATTTACCTTTATTTTTAAAACGCCAGCAGCCAAATAGTTCCAGCTTTCTTACAATGAAGATAACACTTTCTTACAATGAAGATAACACATTATACAGTGATGATAACACATTTTAGAGTGAAATAGTGAAATTTTCACTCTAAAATGTGTTATCGTCACTGAGTGACTGACAACACTTTTATTTCACTGATATTTTAAGATATTTCACTTAATGTTATATGATAATAATCATTATCGCCACCACCATCATCATCATCATCATCGTAATCATCATCATCATCATCATCATCGTCGTCGTCGTCGTCATCATCATCACTATCACATCTGCTTTTTCTCCTCATTATTATTGTTCCTCTTCTTCGTATTGGATTCCTTTACCGTTGAGTAAAGCTCCCATCTGGACTGAAGTCCTTGGTGATGTACGATTTGTACCAGAAAAACAACAACAAATCATTCTTTCGTCAGATGTTGTACATACTTCGTCTTATAAATTAAGGTCGTGATTTGGAAATTAGAGACTATAATGTACTTTGTTTTATACGAGGGGAGTTCAGGGATAAAATGTTGTAATATAATTGTTAAAAACAACACTTTAGAAGCACACTGGTTTTTAATCTTCCGCAGATATCTGTCATATTGGTAATTCCATCAATAACAATGTGTATAATATTATTATACATTTTGGCAGGGAGCTGTTGTTGGTGGTATTCTAGGGCTTGCGTTTCCTCTGTGGCTCGGTATAGGGGCGTACAGTGTAGTCGGCCCGCCCACTGGTCTACAGTTTCCGACCTACAACTGCACAGAGACGAATGTCACCGTTACTATGGCAACCACAACGGCACTTCTGACTAGCACTTTGACGTCATCGACAGCGACGACAATACCAGAAGTGTATGTATGTTGGTTCCTAGTTAACGTTGTATTATGTACTGTATATGCCGATGTGTTGTGTCGAGTACAGTATTTACTTACTTTAGAAAACCAGCTATATGTTGATTGTCGATTTTATTGTTGTGTCGAGTACAGTATTTACTTACTGTCAGAAACTAACTGTGGGTTAGTGGTTGTTTTTTATCATTGTGTAGTTTTCAGTATTTACTTATTTTAAAACCAACTATGGGTGGACGGTTGATTTTGTTGTATCATGTTAGTATTTACTTACTTTCAAAAACCATATATGGGTTGGTGGTTGATTTTGTTAATTTGACGTGTACAATATTTAGTTATTTTCAGAAACCAACTATGGGTTAATGGTTGATTTTGTTCTTTTGACGTGTACAGTATTTACTTACTGTCAGAAACTAACTATGGATTGCTGGTTCGTTTTATTATTGTGCCGTTTTCAGTATTTACTTATTTTAAAACCAACTATGGGTGGACGATTGATTTTGTTGTTGTATCATGTTATATATTTACTTACTTTCAAACAACAACTATGGGTTGATTGTTGATTTTATTATTGTGTCGAGTACAGTATTTACTTATTTTCAGAAACCAGCTATGAGTTGGTGGTTGGTTTTATTATTGTGTTGTTTTCAGTATTTACTTACTTTCAAAAACCAACAATGGTTTGACGGTTGATTTTGTTGTTGTATCGTGTTAAATATATACTTACTTTCAAAAATCAACTATGGTTTGATGGTTGATTTTGTTGTTGTATCGTGTTAGTATTTACTTACTTTCAAAAACCAGCTATAGGTTGATTGTAGATTTTATTGTTGTGTCGAGTACTTTATTTACTTACTTTCAAAAACCAACTATGGGTTGATGGTTAATTTTGTTCTTTTGACGTGTACAGTATTTACTTATTTTCAGAAAACCACTATGGCTTGATTGTAGATTTTGTTATTGTGTCGTGTACATTATTTACTTACTGTCAGAAACTAACTATGGGTTAGTGGTTGTTTTTTTATCATTGTGTCGTTTTCAGTATTTACTTATTTTAAAACCAACTATGGGTGGACGGTTGATTTTGTTGTTGTATCACGTTAGTATTTACTTACTTTCAAAAACCATCTATGGGTTGGTGGATGCTTTTGTTGTTTTGACGTGTACAATATTTAGTTATTTTCAGAAACCAACTATGGGTTGATTGTAGATTTTTTTTTTATTGTGTCGTGTACAGTATTTACTTACCATCAGAAACTAACTATGGGTTGGTGGTTGGTTTCATTATTGTGTCGTTTTCAATATTTACTTATTTTAAAATCAACTATGGGTGGACGGTTGTTGTATCGTGTTAAATATTTAATTGCTTTCAAACATCAACTATGGATTAATGGTTGGTTTTGTTGTTGTCGTGTACAGTATTTACTTTCTTTCAAAAATCAGCTGTAGGATGATTGCTGATTTTATTGTTGTGTCGAGTACAGTATTTACTTTCTTTCAAGAACCAGTTATAGATTGTCTATTTTGTGTTTGTTGTTGGTTGTGTTATAGCTGGTTATTATTATTATTATTATTATTAGTAGTAGTAGTAGTAGTAGTAGTAGTAGTAGTCGTATTAGTAATATATAGTAGTGTTTTTGTAATAATAGTAGTGGTGGTAGTGATGGTAGTAGTAGTAGTAATAGTAATAGTAAAAATAGTACTAGTAGTTGTAGAATTAGTAGTAGTAATAGTAGTAGTAATAGTAATAGTAGTAGTAGTAGTAGTAGTAGTAGTAGTAGTAGTAGTAGTAGTAGTAGTAGTAGTAGTAGTAGTAAATATAGTAGTGGTAGTTCTTGTTATTTTTTTAGTAGTAGTAGTAGTGGTAGTGGGGTAATAGTAGTAGTTGTAGTTGTAGTAGTAGTAGTAGTAGTAGTAGTAGTAGTAGTAGTAGAAGTAGTAGAAGTAGTAGTAATAGTAGTAGTAGCAGTAGTAGTAGTAGTAGTAGTAGTAGTAAATGTAGTAGAGGTAGTTCTAGTAGTAGTAGTAGTAGTTGTTGTTACTTTTGTAGTACTAGTAGTGGTGGTGGTGGTAGTAGTAGTAGTAGTGGTGGTGGTAGTAGTAGTAGTAGTAGTAGTAATGGTAGTGGGGTAATAGTAGTGGTAGTTGTTGTTGTAGTAATAGTAGTAGTAGTAGTGGTAGTAAACGTAGTAGTTATAGTATTAGTAGTAATAGTAGTAGTAGTAGTAGTAGTAGTAGTAGTAAATGTAGTAGTGGTAGTTCTTGTAAATTTTTTAGTAGTAGTAGTAGTGGTAGTGGGGTAATAGTAGTAGTCGTAGTTGTAGTAGTAGTAGTAGTAGTAGTAGTAGTAATAGCAGTTGTAGAAGTAGTAGTAATAGTAGTAGTAGTAGTAGTAGTAGTAGTAAATGTAGTAGAGGTAGTTCTAGTAGTAGTAGTAGTAGTAGTTGTTGTTACTTTTGTAGTACTAGTAGTGGTGGTGGTGGTAGTAGTAGTAGTAATGGTAGTGGGGTAATAGTAGTGGTAGTTGTTGTTGTAGTAATAGTAGTAGTAGTAGTAGTGGTAGTAAACGTAGTAGTTATAGTATTAGTAGTAATAGTAGTAGTAGTAGTAGTAGTAGTAGTAGTAGTAGTAGTAGTAGTAGTCGTATTAGTAATAGATATAGTAGTAATGTTTTTGTAATAGTAGTAGTGGTGGTAGTGATGGTAGTAGTAGTAATAGTACTAGTAGTTGTAGAATTAGTAGTAGTAATAGTAGTAGTAGTGGTGGTGGTAGTAGTCGTAGTGGTAGTGGAGTAATAGTAGTAGTAGTTGTAGTAGTAGTTGTAGTAGTAGTAGTAGTACTAGTAGTAGTAGTAATAGTAGTAGTAGAAGTAGTAGTAATATTAGTAGTAGTAGTAGTAGTAGTAAATGTAGTAGAGGTAGTTCTAGTAGTAGTATTAGTAGTAGTTGTTGTTACTTTTGTAGTAGTAGTAGTGGTGGTGGTGGTAGTAGTAGTAGTAATGGTAGTAGGGTAATAGTAGTGGTAGTTGTTGTTGTAGTAATAGTAGTAGTAGTAGTGGTAGTAAACGTAGTAGTTATAGTATTAGTAGTAATAGCAGTAGTAGTAGTAGTAGTCGTATTAGTGTAGATATAGTAGTAGTGTTTTTGTAATAGTAGTAGTGGTGGTAGTGATGGTAGTAGTAGTATTAATAGTAATAGTAACAATAGTACTAGTAGTTGTTGTAGAATTAGTAGTAGTAATAGTTGTAGTAGTAGTAGTAGTAAATGTAGTAGTGGTAGTTCTTGTTATTTTTTTAGTAGTAGTAGTGGTGGTGGTAGTAGTCGTAGTGGTAGTGGGGTAATAGTAGTAGTAGCTGTAGTAGTAGTAGTAATAGTAGTAGTAGTAGTAGTAGTAGTAGTAGTAGTAGTAGTAGTAGTAGTAGTAGTAGTAGTAAATGTAGTAGAGGTAGTTCTAGTAGTAGTAGTAGTAGTTGTTGTTGTTACTTTTGTAGTAGTAGTAGTGGTGGTGGTGGTAGTAGTAGTAGTAGTGGTGGTGGTGGTAGTAGTAGTAGTAGTAGTAATGGTAGTGGGGTAATAGTAGTGGTAGTTGTTGTTGTAGTAATAGTAGTAGTAGTAGTAGTGGTAGTAAACGTAGTAGTTATAGTATTAGTAGTAATAGTAGTAGTAATAGTAGTAGTAGAAGTTGGGTCGCCGGAAATGCGCATCGTTAGGACAATTTTTTGCTATGAACTTGAATTCCTTTTTTAAAAGAGGTTTTCCATGAGCGCTTAATTGATTTTAACTGCACAATTTTTGCAAACTATACATTTTATATGGAAACATTGCTAATGATATTTCACAATAATGGAATTCACCTTTTAACACACCCACGCCCGCGCCTGCGCCAATGCTTGAACATGTAAAAGCGAGCTTTACTGTGATAATCGTTTTGCTGAAATGTGTTTGTAGGACTGGAATCTACAGACTATACTCCATCTCCTACCTGTGGTACCCCTCCATCGGTGCGGCCACCGTCGTCGTCGTCGGTCTCATCGTCAGTTTCATTACAGGTAACGAAAACACAAAGGGCGGGACGTAGCCCAGTGGTAAAGCGTTCGCTTGATGCGTGGTCGGTCTAGGATCGATCTCCGTCGGTGGACCCATTGGGCTATTTCTCGTTCCAGCCAGTGCTCTACAACTGGTATAACAAAGGCCGTGGTATGTACTATCCTGTCTGTGGGATGGTGCATATAAAAGATCCCTTGCTGGTAATCGAAAAAGAGTAGTCCACGAAGTGGCGACAGCGGGTTTCCTCTCTCAATATCTGAGTGGTCCTTTACCGTATGTATGACGCCATATAACCGTAAATAAAATGTGTTGAGTGCGTCGTTAAATAGAGCATTTCTTCTTCTTCGAAAACACAAAACATATATTTGTAAACATAAGCGTACGAGACAGGGGGCGGGGAGGGGAGGTGGCAACTACCCCTCTATATATAGTGCTGGAGCAAGTCCTCAAATTCGGACGAAAACGATAGAGAGATTCAGGCAAAATATACCAATCTGAGACCTTTTTAACATGCATTTCCATCATTGTACCCTCCAGGGGTCTAATTCACTAAACTATCGCAATCTCGCAGTGCAATGCTCAACGACTTGCAAAGAGGATGCTTTGTTGTCCAGCAGAGCCTAAGAGTGCTTTGAGCCCCTGAGCCGGTTTATCCTAGTAGCACATGTAGCACGTGCTACGGTCCCGCGCTTCAGAGGGCCCCGCGGTGATTTATTTATTTTCATCAGGTAAATTTTCCTCTCTCCCCGAGGTCGTTGAAAAATATATATCCTGGGAAAGGAAAGAAAAAGAAAGAAAAGTTTTATTTAACGACGCATTCAACACATTTTATTTACGGTTATATGGCGTCAGACATATGGTTACGGACCACACAGATTTTTTTAGAGGAAACCCGCTGTCGCCACTTCATGGGCTACTCTTTCCGATTAGCAGCAAGGGATCTTTTATTTGCGCTTCCCACAGGTAGGATACCACAAACCATGGCCTTTGTTGAACCAGTTATGGATCACTGGTCGATGCAAGTGGCTTACACCTACCCATTGAGCCTTGCGGAACACTCACTCAGGGTTTGGAGTCGGTATCTGGATTAAAAATCCCATGCCTCGACTGGGATCCGAACCCTGTACCTACCAGCCTGTTTCAGTAGAGCTAATTTTAGTCGGATTGTTTTGGTTTTTGCCTCCCTTTAGGTCCTAAAGGCGGGATGTAGCCCAGTGGTAAAGCACTCGCTCGATGCGCGGTCGGACTGAGATCGATCCCCGTCGGTGGGCCCATTGGGCTATTTCTCGTTCCAGCCAATGCTCCACAACTGGTGTAACAAAGGCCGTGGTAGGTACTATCCTGTCTGTGGGATGGTGCATATAAAATATCCCTTGCTGCTAAGTGGCGACAGCGGGTTTCCTCTCTTTATATCTGTGTTGTCCTTAACCATATGTCCGACGCCATATAACCGTAAATAAAACGTGATGAGTGCGTTGTTAAATAAAGCATGTCCTTCCTTCCTTCCTTCCTTCCTTTTCTGTCCTGGACGGATAACCTGGTCAAGGCCGGCACCTGTGTCCATGACAGGTATGCGCTACAACAGCTTGCTCTGAATGTGCACGTAAAACCTTATGACCTGACCTGACCTGACCTGACCAGTATTCCCATTTTTGCCTTCCTTTAGGTCCTATGAAGATTGAGGAGGTTGACCCGAAGTATCTTGTACCGTTTTTCGATCGTCTGTTTTGCTGTCTGCCCGAGTCTTGGAGCAGACGACTTCGATGTGGCATCGAATACGAAGATCCCGAGGTAAGACCATTTAAAGCTTCAATCTCGAGTGTTTTTTGTTTTTTTTAATTCTCATATAACCTGTCTTTGACACATCCAACGGGGAATCTAGGAGAATGTGCCCAAGACAGTCGTGCTTGAACCTCCAGTGGTTGTAAGCACGAGTCCAGTGGTTGATTGATTAATTGATTCTCATTTAAAGGGAATGTCTTAAAGTTACATAAGGACAAACTGTTTAGAGCCAAATTTACGAAGCCTGCTAGGTACTGGGTTCGCAGCGCGGTACCAGCTCCCACCCAGAGTGAGTTTTAACAATTCAATGGGGAGGTGTAAGACCACTACACCCTCTTCTCTCGCAGTAACCACTAACAGCTAACAACTATTCCAGACAGCCCAGATAGCTGAGGTGTGTGCCCAGGACAGTGAACTTTATATAAGCACAACATTAATTTGAAATAAATGAAATACGAAGCCTGTTTTGTAGATTCAACCTTTAATCTTTTTGTTCTTCTTGTAAAATGTAAAGAGAAAATCAGTGAACTAAAATAAAATGTAACCAGCTAACAATCTATGGCGTCAAATTTAGAAAAATATATCGTCAACGTCCCTAACTGCGTTATGCTTCCAATTCCGTTCACTTTGTTTTCTCGTGTACTGTTCGCGCAATCAACATCCGATTTGTTGTCATCGGCATGTCGTTCATTTATGAGGTTTTTCTTCACAGTTTAGGAACATTTTCATAAGCAATACAGTTCAGAAAAGTAAGTATCTAAATACAAAACTTTTGTTTATTCCTTAAAATTACCGATATCGGGTCCACACGACTCGTCGAAATTGACTTGAAATGGAGAAATATGAATTAACTTTCGGTGCGTGTCACATGACCTCACACGTGCCAGATTAACAAGGCCAAATAATTTAATTTTTACGATTTTTAAGACCCATGTTGTTAGAATTTGTTTTCAATTATTATATTCGACCTGCAAAAGATATGCTACATTTTTGTGCCTCTGTTTTAGTGAATACTATTCATAATCCATTCATAACAATTGTAAATAGTTTTGAGTGTATAAATTGTGTTAATTAAGAATCAATTCATTAAAAAATATATATTCTACAAACTATTCACTGGTATAAACGTAATGCCTATCAGTATTGACATCAAGTTTTAGCGATGTGTGTTGATAAAACGCGGACCGGACCAGAACGCTTGACAAATTGAATTTTTCCTTTTAAAAAATATTAAACTAACTGTTCGTCAACTGTGCATAGTTAAGAAACATATATTTTTTCATGTAGTGGCCTTAAAAATGGAAAATAACGAATCGCACATGCGCGTTACGATACTATTTGCAAACGCATGCGCCTCAACGCACATAGAAACGTCGCACTCTTTCCTGTTTACCGGAGGGTGTTTCACTTTTGTTTACTAGAATGGATTTGTTTTACATCCACATTGTTTATCTTTTACGTATCGCAGCTAAAAAATGTAGAATAGTTTTTCCGTAAATATCGTATTCGTGTTTTTGTCGTTAAGTGAACGCAGTTTGGGACGTCAATGGTTAGCCCGAGTACTCTGACTGTAAGAGAGCTAGACGGACATTTGGACATAAATACGCTCTCATTACAGTCAGAGACCAAGCTATGTATTTTTTTGGCAATTCTCGACAACCAAAAAGTTGGCAAAGATTTCCGCTCTAATATCACAACAATCCTATGTTTTACGTTAAATACTTTTACATCGATCATTTTCAAAACAGAGGCACAAAAATGTAGCATATCTTTTGCAGGTCGAATATAATAAATGAAAACGATACAAAATAACAACAAAACAAACGACAACAAAACAAACCCAAAAACCAAACCAAACAAGAAAACACCTAAAACATCAACAGACAGAAAAGAAGCGCTTGCATATACTTGGGAGGGCGGATCCTCTGCTCAACTCCCACCCTACCTACCCTTAGATCCGTATCTGTATATCAGGGCTCGAACTTAAAAAATGCTTACCTACAGCAATTTTGAAATATGTTTGCCATGGGGTAAATGCACATCCACGGCAATTTTGAGCCTGCCTACAGCAATTTTAAATCAACAAACACCTAAAATAGTCCCTTCAACCAACGGCAGTTATGTTTATCCATCGGCAAAAAAAATAAAAAAAAAAAAAAAATACCACCGGTTAAGCCCCTGACCGAAGGTAATTTATATCACAACTACGGCAATTGACGTCGGTTCCGTCGTTAATTTCGAACCCTGGTATTCGCCGTTTTGAGATTGCCACTTTAAATCAGTCACCGGCCTCGGTGGCGTCGTGGTTAGGCCATCGGTCTACAGGCTGGTAGGTACTGGGTTCGGATCCCACTTGCACCGACCAGTGATCCATAACTGGTTCAACAAAGGCCATGGTTTGTGCTATCCTGCCTGTGGGAAGCGCAAATAAAAGATCCCTTGCTTCCTGTCGTAAAAGAGTAGCCTATGTGGCGACAGCGGGTTTCCTCTAAACAAACAAAACAACAGTGTCAGAATGACCATATGTTTGACGTCCAATAGCCGATGATAAGATAAAACAATCAATGTGGCATCGTTAAATAAAACAAACTTTACTTTACTTTAAATCAGAGTCACTTAAAACTGTTTTATTATTTTTATTCTGTAGAAAATCAAGGCCAGAGAGAAAGATGTGGAAATAAGTGTTGAAGAGTCCGAAGAGAAGGAAAATGATGTCTTGTCCGAGAACGAGGCTCCGCCCATGAAATATCACGACATTCGCGGACCAATTTACGGCGTCTCGTACAGAGTTAAAGAACCGGTCGACGATAGTCAGTTTACCACCTACAACAATCCGGCTTTTGACACCAACCTCACGCAACACTTTTGACACGTCGCAGGACTGGTGCAGAAGGAATGACGCATCTAAAATATAGTATATGAAGCAGACAATGACGCATCTAAAATATAGTATATGAAGCAGACAATGACGCATCTAAAAAATTATATACTACACACATTTAAAATAATACACGGGAAATTGCATTACAAACTATAATACATGACACAGGGAATGACGCATCTAAAATATAATACACTACACAAAGAATGGCACATTTTAAATATAACACAGGGGAAATTGCATTCCAAACTATAATACATAACACAGGGAATGATGCATCTAAAGTATAATACACTACACAGGGAATAGGACATTTTGAATATAACAAATGAATTAGGGAATACTGCATCTAAAATGTAATACAATGCACAAAGAATAGTGCAACAAAGTAGAGTATACGACACAAGGAATAGGATATTTAAAATACAACACGACACAAAACAATGCATCTAAAATATAATACACTACAGAAGGAATGACACTTTTAAAATGTAACACATGACACACGAATAGCACATTTAAAATATAGCACACAACACAGATGATAGTCCATTTAAAATATACATGTAACACACGACACAGCGAATGGTGCATTCAAAATATAATACGTAAAACAGAGAACGGTGCAGTTAAAATATAATACGTAACACAGTGAATGGTGCATTTAAAATATAATATGTAACACAGAGAACGGTGCAGTTAAAATATAATACGTAACACAGAGAATGGTGCATTTAAAATATAATACGTAACACAGAGAATGGTGCATTTAAAATATAATACGTAACACAGACAATTGTGCATTTAAAATATAATACGTAACACAGAGAATGGTGCATTTAAAATATAATACGTAACACAGACAATTGTGCATTTAAAATATAATACGTAACACAGAGAATGGTGCATTTAAAATATAATACGTAACACAGACACTGATGCATTTAAAATATAATGCGTAACACAGATAATTGTGCATTTAAAATGTGTTTCAAACGAAAACAATTTTACAGTGCAATTGTAATTTCTTAACATAGGGAAATTTCCGTATTAGCAAAGTTGGTAGAGCACGGGACTCTCGTACTGAGGGCCATTGGTTCGAATCCCCTCAGTGGAGGTTGATTTTTCTGTTACATCCACAATGCATTGTTTTGTCTGTCATCAAGATAACCAAAGAATAATCTGACAATCACCGTTCACCGTTCATCGTTCTGTCAATCACAAAATTATTGACGTTTATAGACTCACAAAATGAACATGATTCACAAAGTGGTGGGTTTGGTTTGTTGTTGTTGTTTTTTTGTTGTTGTTGTTTTTTTGTGTGTTTTTTTGGGGGGGGGGTTGTGGGGGTTCGTGCTTATATCCAATTAAGGTTCAAGCACGCTGTCCTGGGCACACACCTCAGCTGCATGGGCTGTCTGTCCAGCACAGTGAGTTAGTTGTTAGTGGTTAGTGAGAGAGAAGAGGGTGTAGTGGTCTTACTCCTACCCATTGAGTCGTTAAAACTCGCTCTTGGTGGGAGCAGGTACCTGCCAACCTTATGTCCCATGGCTTAACTACGGCACCGCCGAGGCATTGATTTGACTTTCGCCAAGATAACCAAAAAAAAAAAAAAAATACTCCCGACAATCACCGTTCATCGTTCTGTTAATGACGACAGGGTTGACGTTTATAGACTCAAAACATAAACATGATTCACAAAATACAATGGCTGCGTTCAGCCAGACGGAGCAGAAAAACGTTTGCTAGACTGGTTTATGCGCTTCACGTTAAGCCAAAATGGCTACGTCGGCAACCAATCAACTAGTTCGCGAACGTTAGCAAAACGTTCATTGGCTGAACTTAGGGCAGGTCTCGTCTCGTCTGCTGATAAACATTTGGAGTTATCCCCCTTTAACGTTGAAACCTAAATGGTTACCCACCATTAATTAAAATAAAATAAAATTACTTCCCCTCAATTTGACCATTACAGTAATTAGGCTGTTAATATAGGTGTCCCGGAAAAATTGTAGGAAAAACAGCCCGCTAGGTTTGACACGTGATGATCCTGTAGGACAATAATCGTAATAGTATGTCCGTGCGCAGGGGATGGGGGTGGATAGTGGGGGGGGGGGGGGGGGGGGGGGGGGGGGGAGGGGCATTCGACGGGATTGTGTTAGACACAAAAATAACTAGTTTAAAATGGTACTAACCAAATATCCACCATTCCTTTCACTCAGGGAGGAAGCAAGTGTGTGTGTGTGGGGGGGGGGGGGGGGGGAGTGACTGAGATCGAGGGGACAAAGGAAAGATTATATGGGTTCGGTGGTGTGCTCCCTCGTAACAATGTGAACACTATTCAATGTCCTGCATTCTACAAGTAAAATTGACATTCTATAGCCGATGATTAATTAATTAATGTGCTCTAGTTGTGCCGTTAAACAAAACACACTTCTTTTCTTTCTACAAGTAAAATGTCATGACTGTCTTAAGATTTACTACAATAGTATTCAGAATTATTGGGGCGGAGAATGGGGCTAGAGCGCTCCCAGTCCCACTCACTCCTTCTCCGCCGTTCCTCTTAGGGTTTTTTGGGGTTGGTGGTTTTGGTTGTTTGTTTTTTTTGTTTTTTTGGGGGGGTGGGGGTGTGTGTATAAAAATCAACGCAGACGACGTAACAAAATTAAATGGTTTTATTGAACACAGCTTAATCATGAACAGCTGAAATAATCGTAAATACTTTGGGTGGTCGTAACATTTACGAAATCAAGGATTCAATGTTTAACATCCAGCTAAAATCGTCACCATTATAACACATGAATCATTGTACATGTATGTCTAACATTCGAACTGTTTATAATGCGTTTTACGTTAGTCGTCATAACAATTAAATATCAATGCGTCAAAAGTGGGTTGGCGTGGGGGGGGGGGGGGGGGATCAACTCTGAAGATTATACCCCACCTCCAGGAAGGTCAGGTCAGATCAGGTCAAATAGCTTAAAGTGCACATTCAGAGCAAGCTGTTCTAGTACACGACAGGCAATCCCCCAGCAAATAAAAGAGAAATTAAATATATAATATTGGCTCTCCATTGTCAGTTAAAATAATTAATATGTAATTGGCCCCTCCACTGTCCCCTTTGAAAAATATTAGAGCCCCCACCCCCTTTCCCCCGTCGTTTAACCTTTTTTCCCCCATTGGGATGCTTTTTTAACGAAATGGTCCATGTGCCTTTTTTTCCCATTAGCCCCCCCCCCCCCCCCAGCAACTTATTTCCTGGATCCGCCCCTAAACACCAGCTAATCAGCAACAGATAACCATTAACGCACTGTTCTGGACCTAGATCTGAGGTGTGTGTCCAGGACAGCGTGCTTCAACGTTAACTGGATGTACAAACAAACATTATTAAAATGAAAATTCCGACGCCTGTGAATCATCAAATCATAGAGATATAAGCAATAATCATGCACAAACATATATATTAAATATTCATGAATGTCTGTAATGAATAATTATGAAACTATTTATTAATTATTCATAATTTATAAGCGTCTGAAGCGGACATTCATGGATTTAAGTACTGGTATCTTCCGACGCCTATGAATCGAAACACGTAAATGGAAATATAAGCATTAATTATGCATAAACATATGTCATAAACATTCATGAATGTTTGCAATGAATAATTATGAAACTATTTATTAAATATTCATAATTTATAAGTGTCTAAAGCGGGCATTCATGGATTAACGTGTTTGCATCCTCCGACGCCTATGAATCGAAACATGTAATTGGGGATATGCATAAACATATTCATTAAACATTGATGAATGCTTTCTATAAATAATAAATCATTATGAAAGTATTCACTAGATAATCATAATTTATAATCGTCAAAAGCTGGGGGGGGGGGGGGGGGGGGGGGGTCAGAGTTGACTGACCGTCCCCCTACAAACTGTAAAACGATGCATTGCTACCCAGTCGAACATCATGTTAATACATGAAACTCCGTTGCTAACATCTTCATGACTAATATAACATGACTTTATTTTCAAAAGACCGGCCTCGGTGGCGTCGTGGTTAGGCCATCGGTCAACAGGCTGGTAGGTACTGGGTTCGGATCCCAGTCGAGGCATGGGATTTTTAATCCAGATACCGACTCCAAACCCTGAGTGAGTGCTCCGCAAGGCTCAGTGGGTAAACCACTTGCACCGACCAGTGGTCCATAACTGGTTCAACAAAGACCATGGTTTGTGCTATCCTGCCTGTGGGAAGCGCAAATAAAAGATCCCTTGCTGCTAATCGGAAAGAGTAGCCCATGTAGTGGCGACAGCGTCTTTCCTCTCAAAATCTGTGTGGTCCTTAACCATATGTCTGACGCCATATAACCGTAAATAAAATGTGTTGAGTGCGTCGTTAAATAAAACATTTCTTTCTTTCTTTCTTTATTTTCAAAAGTGATTGGGGGTTGTTGTTGTTGCTGTTGTTTTGTTGTTAAAGGGACATTCCTGAGTTTGCTGCAATTTTTACCATGTGAATCGAGATGTGATCGACAAACAGAGACTTTTTAACGATTGTGATTACATATCAAATATATTTTTGTGCATAACATATTAGTCGCTGTATGTTAAACGTGTTTCTGATCGTTCTAATATTTGTACTAGGTTACATTTCATTTTATTTCCTAAAATATGGTTATTTCGTACGTACGAAATTATTTGAAGACAAAATCCAGTTTGGGCTTCTTACAAATATTAAGACGACCAGAAACACATTGAATATACAGATACTGATATTCTAAATAAAAAAAGTATTTATTATGTAATTTTAATCGTAGAAATATTGCATTAGTCAAAAACATCTTACAATGCAGCAAACTCAGGAATGTCATATATATATTAATATATATATATATATATATATATATATATATATATATATATATATAAACTAATCGAATTTCAGTCACAAAAATGAATGTGATTATTATGATAAACATTAAATACACACTAATTACAACATTTACCTCTTAACCCGCTCAGGGAAGAATTAATTCTGCCCATAGGATACACACATGAATAAGACTATGTATCTTAATAGTAGGTACTAGCAGCGATAATGATTTTTATTATACTTAAATACACACGAGCAAAATAATATATCTTAATAATAGATAAAGTTTAGTGAGTGTAGTTGTTATTATAACCTTTAAACATACAGGAACACAATTATATTTCTTTGATACTCAGTGACAGCAATGATCGTTATTATAATATTTAATGTAACTACACACGACTAAAAATATATTGCTCTAATATTCATTGACACAGGCGGTTTTGATATTATAGACTTCAAATGCACAAGAACAAATAAAATATTATAATATTAGATAAATAATAGTTAGTGTAGTTGTTATTATAATATTTAAACATACATGAATAAAACTATATTTCTTTGATACTCAGTGACAGCAATGATCGTTATTATAATATTTAATGTAACTACACACGACTAAAAATATATTGCTCTAATATTCATTGACACAGGCGGTTTTGATATTATAGACTTCAAATGCACAAGAACAAATAAAATATTATAATATTAGATAAATAATAGTTAGTGTAGTTGTTATTATAATATTTAAACATACATGAATAAAACTATATTTCTTTGATACTCAGTGACAGCAATGATCGTTATTATAATATTTAATGTAACTACACACGACTAAAAATATATTGCTCTAATATTCATTGACACAGGCGGTTTTGATATTATAGACTTCAAATGCACAAGAACAAATAAAATATTTTAATATTAGATAAATAATAGTTAGTGTAGTTGTTATTTTAATATTTAACCATGCATGAATAAAACTATATTTCTTTGATACTCAGTAACAGTAAAAGGAGCGATTATGATTGTTATTATAATCTTTAAATAAACACAAGAATAAAATCACATTTCTTTGATACTCAGCGATACTAATGATCGGTATTATATTTAAATACACACGACTAAAATTATATTTCTTTAAAATTCAATGAAAAAGGAGTGATAATGATTGTTATTGTAATATTTAAATAGACACATGAATTCAATTACATTTGTCTAATTATAATATAGAAGCTACGTTGTCAATCGTTGATCTGGCTTTTGGTTCCGAAACACAACATTTATTTTGAGCTACCGACAGAACGACCAAATATTATACATAGGAATGATCTAAAAGCAGCGTAGCAGGAAACAAATTAATATAAGTAATTAAACCCAGAGGCGGATCGAAGAGAGGGATCCAGGGACTCGCACCCACCCCTAAATATATTCAAATCTTTGAATAAATATCTCTAGGTCGTCCAACACTGACAGTATCTTAAGTATTTATTACCATATATACATGTATAAAAAAAATTGAGTGTTTAGTACTGAGTGAGGTTCAATGACGTGTTGGCAAGAGGTTTGTTGTTTTATTCCATAGTATATTAATTTTGATCTGTGTATGTATGTATAAAAAAATATATATACTGTGTGAAAATGTGACCAAAAATTGAAAATAAAATATTCAAATTTTTGTTTAAAAAATATTAATAATATAATAAAAAAAACAAAATTATTCAAATATTAATTTTTTTTTAATATATATATATTTTTTAATCCATTGGGTTGCCCTTTTCACGAGTTGTTCGATGTACCCATTTCCCCCTTAGTCCCCAGCCAAAAAGAATTCTGGATCAGCACCTGAAGTCAGTCATGAAAATGGTTATTTTGTATTTTGTTTCACCAACTTTGATATATTCCTTTAATTTGGTTCAGCATGCATTACCGTCCATCCCTTTACAACATAAACGTCTACACTAACTATATATATATATATATATATATATATATATATATATATATATATATATATATATATATATATATATATATATAATAATAATAATAAAAAACCCATACGCTACGTCCCTTTATAGACGTAAACATCCATTCTAACTATAATCATACATTATCTCCCTTTACAGATGTCACAGTCTATTCTAACCAAAAATATATATTACCTCCCTTTACAGACGTTAAATAACCATTTCCTTCCTTCCACAATAAACAAAAAAAAAGTAAAGTTTGTTTTATTTAACGACGCCACTAGAGCACATTGATTTTTTTATCTTATCATCGGCTATTGGACGTCAAACATATGGTCATTTTGACACTGGTTTTTTTAGAGGAAACCCACTGTCGCCACATAGGGTGCTCTTTTACGACAGGCAGCAAGGGATCTTTTATTTGCGCTTCCCACAGGCAATATAGCACAAACCATGGCCTTTGTCGAACCAGTTATGGATCACTGGTCGGTGCAAGTGGTTTACGCCTACCCGATGAGCCTTCCGGAACACTCACTCAGGGTTTGGAGTCGGTATCTGGATTAAAAATCCCATGCCTCGACTGGGATCCGAACCCAGTACCTACCATCCTGTAGACCGATGGCCTAACCACTACGCCACCGAGGCCGATCCACAATAAACAATACCAAAATTTGCCAGAAACCGTCTCAGAGCATGACTAATATTGGAAAATGCACCTTCATTTAAAGGGACATTCCTGAGTTTTCTGCAAGTTTTAAGATTTTATCGACTAACAGAGACATTTTAACGATTGTAATTACATATCAAATATATTTTTCTTCATAAAATATTAGTGGCTGCATATTAAACGTGTTCCTGATCGTTTTTAATATTTGTACTAGGTTAAATTTCATTTTATTTCCAAAAATATAATTTTTTCGTGCATACGAAATTATTTGAAGACAAAGTCCAATTTAGGCTTTTTACAAATATTAAGACGACCAGAAACACATTTAATATACAGACACTGATATTCTAAACAAGAAAATATATTTAAAATATGTAAGTTTAATCGTAGAAATATTTTGTTAGTCGGAATCATTTTACAATGCAGCAAACTCAGGAATGTCCCTTTAATATTTAGTTTAATGTAGAATGCGTGAAAATACAATTCCGCGACCATAGCTATTTTTAAAGTATTATTTCAAAAACTTTTGGGCAGCCCCAGCCGCTCGTTACCCTTTTCAGAATCTGGTGATACTCCCCCCTCCAAAAAAAGGTCCTGGATCCGCTCCTGGCAAAAGCCTAAAAACGATAAATAATAAAGCCGAACATAACTAGGTGCGTTTAAAAGTGCCGTTATCATAGACACAAACTCCATATTTCGCGAGATTGTTATTTGATAAATATTTACAAATTGTTCCATCCAGGCATAATCTTTGCATACATAACTCATACACCACGACTGGTATATCAAAGGTCGTGGTATGTGTTATTCTATCTGTGGGATGATACATATAAAAGATCCCTTGTCATTAGTGAAAAGATAATGTAGCAGGTTTCCTCTCTAAGACTATATGTCAGAATTACCAAATGTCTGACATCCAATAGTCGATGATTAATAAAGCAATATGCTCTTGTGGTGTCGTTAAACAAAGCTAACTATAAGTAAATCATACATATCGAAATTGTAATGTGCTTATACGCAGTGTTAACAGAGTTGCGTTTAATAGGATTAGATTCGTCTTATGATTTCATAACAAATCCTAGGCATCGACGATTGCCAGAAAATCTGACAAGTTCACTGCATACGTTCGGCAGAGACGGATGAGTTGCACGAAGACTGCAATATTGCCAGCACCACCTACATCGCTTTGGTTTAAACGATATTTATTTCTGTTTATATTAACATATGGGATTGGTCAACAGGCATAGCCTATATAAAGACCTTTCCCTACATTATACTATTGAAATATTAGCTGGTCAACATGGACATTTTAGAAAGAACAAGATTTGTATTTAGTGTTGAAAAATGTAAAATTATTGCATATTTAACCTGTCAAAATATAAATATTTGTCTATAAATTAGAAGAGAGAAACAAGAAGAATAAAGAGAAGGTGAAAATGTTTGCTTTTGTGAATTGCTTTGTAGATGAGACTGTTTTCTTGTAGTGTTATGTTGGGATAGCCATATATTAATGTGTTTTCCCATAGTGTTATGTTGGGATAGCCATATATTAATGTGTTTTCCCATAGTGTTATGTTGGGATAGCCATATATTAATGTGTTTTCCCATAGTGTTATGTTGGGATAGCCATATATTAATGTGTTTTCCCATAGTGTTATGTTGGGATAGCCATATATTAATGTGTTGGTATTTAAATTTAAATGATTTAACCTGGATAAGTAGGACTGGTGCTCTCTATTATATACAGGGTAAAATAACAGGAAATGTTCCAAATCTTCAACGTGTTCACCTCAGGTACATATGGATTTTCTCCAACGAAGCGTGTAAATTTGTGGCCGTTTAGATCACTTATTCCTAATCGAAGTCTGCAGTGCAGTATTTGTAGTTCTCTTTCGCCCTCATACAAATGTGCAGGGACTGCCAAATCTTTTGCTTTTAATTAGTTCACTTTAACTGAGCGAGTCTAATTCATTGGTTGTACCGGCCTCGGTGGCGTCGTGGCAGGCCATCGGTCTACAAGCTGGTAGGTACTGGGTTCGGATCCCAGTCGAGGCATGGGATTTTTAATCCAGATACCGACTCCAAACCCTGAGTGAGTGCTCCGCAAGGCTCAATGGGTAGGTGTAAACCACTTGCACCGACCAGTGATCCATAACTGGTTCAACAAAGGCCATGGTTTGTGCTATCCTGCCTGTGGGAAGCGCAAATAAAAGATCCCTTGCTGCCAATCGGAAGAGTAGCCCATGTAGTGGCGACAGCGGGTTTCCTCTCAAAATCTGTGTGGTCCTTAACCATATGTCTGACGCCATATAACCGTAAATAAAATGTGTTGAGTGCGTCGTTAAATAAAACACTTCTTTCTTTCATTGGTTGTTGACTAAAGATTGTCCAATATTTTAGTTTGTACTACCAAATTACATGATTATGTTGTAATATTTATGGGTATATATATCACAAGGTATAATGATTACATTTCAAAGCAAAATGTAAATATGCCGTCATTAAGCAATTTTTGAGACGGCATCTTTAAAGGGACTGTCCTGAGTTTCCTGCAATGTAAAATGTTTCCTACTAATCAATCTTTCAACATCTACAAATACGCATTAAATATATTGTCTTGTTTACAATATCAGTATTTCTATATTCAATGTGTTTCTGATCGTCTTAATATTTGTAAGAAGCCCAAACTGGATTTTGTCTTTAAATGATTTCGTAGGTACGAAAAACAACAGTTTAGGTAATAAAATGAAATTTAACCTAATACAAATACTAGAACGATCACAAACACTAACATTTTATGCAGAAAAATATATTTGATATGTAATAACAGACGTTAAAAAGTCTCTGTTAGTTGAAAACATCTTTAAAATTGCAGCAAACCCAGGAATGTCCCTTTAAGCAACGTATTGCATGCCGCGATCGCCCCGAATGTTAGAAAATAGTCAGAAGTTCACTCGCAGCGAACAAAAATGGTTACATCTTCAGCAAACTCAGGACTGCCCTTTTATTAGCTAAATTTATTGTGTAGAATTGTAAACAGTGCAACATGTACTTTCAACGGTAAACATGAGAAACATAAATACATGCTTTCAATCTCTGAAATATATTTTCATTCCTTTTTCGCGGCATTCTATTTTTCGGTGTATCTTAGATTACGCATCAACCGGTTTCCTTTCCATCAATTAAAGGGACATTCCTGAGTTTGCCGCAATTTTTAAGATGTTATCGACTAACAGAGACTTTTTAACGATTGTAATTACATATCAAATATATTTTTCTGCTTAAAATATTAGTGGCTGTATATTAAACATGTTTCTGATCGTTCTAATATTTGTACTAGGTTAAATTTCATTTTATTTCCTAAAATATTTTTTTTTCGTACGTATGAAAGTATTTGAAGACAAACTCCATTTTGGGCTTCTTGCAAATATTAAGACGAACAGAAACACATTGAATATACAGACACTGATATTCTAAACAAGAAAATATATTTAATATGTAAGTTTAATCGTAGAAATGGATTATTAGTCGGAAACATCTTACAATGAAGCAAACTTAGGAATGTCCCTTTAAGAGAAACATCTTACAATGCAGCAAACTCAGGAATGTCCCTTTAATTATGAGGTACTACAAACATAAGGACAAACAGACGCAAAATTGACATCTTAAAACACTCATCATCAGCTTGGCCACAATGGAATAAATAAACTAGTAGACTTATCACTGTTTAAGTTCCATAAAAGTCACTATTAGGTATACGTGCTATAGAGCGTTCAATGTGCCGTTAACGATAATCACGAAAAGAAAAGAAAACTTAAGCGATAGTTGATTCTTTGGTGGATATAAATAAAGTATGTTATAGTTTAGAGATTTAAACTATTTTAAGTTTCATAAACGTCACTTTTAGCTATAAGTACTATACAGAGCGTTCAATAGTGAAGCATGTGCCGTTAACAAATAATCACGAGAATGAAAAACGCATTTTTTTTTTTAACTCTCAAAACTATCTTTCCATTGTTTTGTTTTTATTTCCAGCATTAACTCAACTATCAGTTACACTATTGCGTAAGTTAAAAAAAATGTCGATATTTGCTATAAGTTCTACGGGATATCCAGTAGAGTAATACTATTGTACACCTTCAATGATAATCACAAAAACACACAAAAAAACACAAAAAATCAGTCAGTACTCTTTAAACCTCTGAAATGTTTATCCACCGTTTTGACGTGTTTACTTCCACATATGAACAATCATCCAGCGTCATGTTTATTTAACTTGCATAAAAGTCGCTATTGACTACAAACTTGTACTACAAAGTGCAGATTTATAGAAGCATGTGTACCTTTAAGAATAATAAACAAAACACCACAACCAAAAACCAAATTAGTTCTCTGTAAATCAGTGAAATGTCTCTTTACCGTACTGCTTTTCTTAGTTTTTCACTTTACGTCTCTTGATCTCTCTATCTCTCTTTCTCTTATATTTACCCATCTACTGGCTTCCCACAATGCTTGCACATCATGCACACCCCGTTAATCTCCGCTGGCGGAGCCTTCCCTTTTCCATTCGCCATGGGCGCTGGACCGGCGGAAGTGACGTTCGCCTTTACGTCATCAGAGTCAGCCTCGCTATCTTCGACGCTGTCTGTCCTGAGGAAGTTCCCGGAGACGTCGCTCCCGTACGAAGACGTCTCCAGGATCTCGTCAATCTTCGAGTCCAAAGAGCCTTGCTTGAATCTGCTCGGCGCGCGCTTGATGGAGAAGTAGTTACTATCCAGACTCTGTTGCCGCATCTGATCCTTGAGCTTGATGCGTCGCCTAGGCGACAGGAGGATCATCTGCCCGTTGAAGTCACCGCGGCTGAGCTCCTTGGCGAACTCCACGATGACGTTGTTGTTGTCGAATATGGCCGCGAAGCTCCCGTTGATGAATTTCGGCGACATGGGCACGTTGCTAAGCAACAGGCTCATTCCGAAATCCTTCCGCTTGATGCTGGGGATGCGCATGATGTGCCGGTTGTTCGCTGGACCTACCTCAATAACCTCCTCCTCCTCAACCTCCTCCTCTTCGACGCTGTCGTCTTCCGAGAGAACCCTGGTGGCCATTTCCTGACAACAGAGGAAACAAAGCTTTGTGTTGACATAAATCTTAGATTTTCTAAAAGTCAACCACTATCATGGTTTAACGACACCACTAGAGCACATGAGGTATATATATATATATATATATATATATATATATATATATATATATATATATATATATATATATATATATATATATATATCGGTTATTGGATGTCACACGTTTGGTAATTTTGACGTAGTCTTAGAGAGGAAAGCCGCAACATTTTTCCATTAGTCAGGTCAGGTCAGGTCAGAGCAAGCTGTTGTAGCGTACGCCTGTCCTGGGCGCAGGTGTCGGCCTCAGCCGGTTCCTCCGTCCAGGACAGGATTTCCATTAGTAGCAAGGGATCTTTTGTACAGATAGAATAGCACATACTATGGCCTATAATATATTTTTCATTGAACATAAATATGTGAACATGAATGACGCCATGTCCCTTGCCAGGAATGACGTCATGTTCCTTACAAGGATTCTCAGCGTTCCGTCAATTCCATAAAATTCAACCAACGTTTCAGACGAAGTATCTTGTGTTATATAATGAAACTTTTGTTAATCGTAATATAGAACGTTGTAATAAATACGGAACCACATACCAGTTGTTTTGACATGTTATTTATTGCACTCGTTTATAATGCGCACGATTTATACTTCTCGACCACTAGACGGTCTCGTGGTATAATATTCTTGCACACTATAAACTCGTGCAATAAATAACATGTCAAAACAACAGGCATATTGTTCTGTCTATGTTTTGGCCAAATATAACTTTAAAGAGACATTCCTGAGTTTGCTGCATTGTAAAATGTTTCCGACTAATAAAATATATCTACGATTAAACTTACATATTAAATATATTTTCTTGTTTAGAATATCAGTGTCTGTATATTCAATCTTAAGGTCGTCTTAATATTTGTAAAAAGCCCAAACTGGATTTTGTCTTCAAATGATTTCGTACGTACGAAAACAAACAAAAAATCAGGAAATAAAATGAAATTTACGCTAGTACAAATATTAGAACGACCAGAAACACGTTTAATATACAGCCACTAATATGTTATGCAGGAAAATATATTTGATATGTAATTACAATCGTTAAAAATTCTCTGTTAGTCGAAAACATCTTAAAAATGGCAGCAAACTCAGGAATGTCCCTTTAATAGCATTTAAAAACGACAGTTTGAACCGTAATGTTCTAAATCCTGTAATATTAAAAAATGGAATAAAGACGAGGATTTGAAAAGAAGCAACCAATCAAAACATCTACTCAATATGGATTTGACCCGGAAGTAAATGACTAGAAGCATCATTACCTGTATTATCTTCCAGTCTAGTGCGATGTCTCCCTCCGTGGTGTACTGTGACGTCACCGTGAAGCGGATGACGTACTTATCTTTTAAAGCCGCAGGTACCATGTGCACCTTCCCGGATTTGTTAAGTTTCTTCAGTAGCTCTTCTGTGTACGCATTATCTCCCTTGAAACAAAACGTGCACATTCCACAAGTAATAGGACATGCATGTACGTATAGTACTGTCTCTCTTGAATATTTACGGATAACAATGTACATATTATCTCCCTTGAAAATAACATTTAATAATATTTGGGGCAAGCCATCTATCCATTGACTCCTTTAAAAATAACTAACATATTTAATATTTAGAGCTAGACATGTGCGCATTACCTCCCTTGAATTTAAAAAAAAATAAAAATATATTTAGGGATAGTCGTGTATGCATTACCTACATTGAAAATACTTCTTACATATTTAATAATTAATACATAGGACTAGCAATGTTCATATAATCTTACTTCAAAATAGCTTAAACGTTTAACAAGTAAACTTTAAAACTAGTCATATGTTTGTATGTGTTTCTTTCTTTCCCTGTCTCCGTCTCTGTCTGTATATCTGTTTCTCTCCGTCTCTCTCTCTCTCTCTCTCTCTCTCTCTCTCTCTCTCTCTCTCTCTCTCTCTCTCGGTCTGTCTGTCTGTCTCTCTGTATATCACTCTCTCCCACTCTCTCTCTCTCTCTCTCTCTCTCTCTCTCTCTCTCTCTCTCTCTCTCTCTCTCTCTCTCTCTCTCTCTCTCTCTCTCTCTCTCTCTCTCTCTCTCTCTCTCTCTCTCGATATTTACCCTCAGTCTAAAGACGACCATGCCTAAAACTCTTTCTGCTGGAACCTCAAACCTGTCATCCTTCTTCACCATCATCTCAAATGTCTTGGCCAGACGTACACCCTGGAAATAAAATATAACACTCTCTAGAAATGAAGAGCCTAAAGATAAAACATTAACAGTTTAACATCCTGGAAATAAAACATTAACAGTTTAACATCCTGGAAATTGAAAAATACAAACACTCCACATAAAACATTACAAACCCTGCAGATAAAACATTACAAACCCTGCAGATAAAAAGTAACAAACCCTATAAACTTACAAACTCTGTAGATAAAAGAGTAACACCGTGGAAATGAAGCATTACCATCCCTGAAAAAAAACAACTTTACAAACCCTGTAACTTAAATATTAAAAGCCTGAATATAAAACATAAACAGTTTAACATCCTGGAAATTAAAAATTAAAACGCCAGGAATAAAATATTAACACTTTGGAAATAAACATTAAAACCCCCATAATAAAACATTAACAACCTAGAAATAAAACAATAACACCCTAAAAATAAAACAATAACACCCTAGAAATAAAACATTAACAACCTAGAAATAAAACAATAACACCCTAGAAATAAAACAATAACACCCTAGAAATAAAACATTAACAACCTAGAAATAAAACAATAACACCCTAGAAATAAAACAATAACACCCTAGAAATAAAACAATAACACCCTAGAAATAAAACATTAACAACCTAGAAATAAAACAATAACACCCTAGAAATGAAACATTAACACGCTAGGAATAAAATGTTAACACCCTGGAAATTAACATTAAAAACCCTGAAAATAAAACATTAACATCCTGGAAATAAAACATTACCACCCTGAAAATAAAATACCAAAAGCCCTTGAAATTAAACATTAAACGCCTAAAAATAAGACATTAACAGTTTAACACCATGGAAAAAAGACATTAATCTTGCATATCCCCAACACAACTTGGTCGAACCCACCCCTGTGATGAGCTTTAGGTCTGGCCCTTACCTCACGGACATGTTTCTGTATTCCTGCAACTCCAAAGGAACGAATGACAAACCAGAGTTTGAGAGCTCTGAATCTTTTACTCAGTGGAACCTGCCAGTGCTGAAAACAAAAAATATATGAAAGCCATTGTCATATATTAAAATATTGTATTACCCCAGCAGGCACTCATAACGGGGAAAACAAAAATAATAATTTCTCACACTGAGAAATTATCAAGCATTGGTTTAACGTACACTACTATTGGACAATTTGACGCCAACAAACCAATCACCTTGTCGGTACTAAATATGACGCCATCACGATTTGGCAAAGCACACACAATGACATCACTTAGTTTATAGCGTTTGTGTTTACGTCTTTCTGGTTTCAGTGTTAAACTTGTAATAAAATGGTAGTTTAAATCAATTCATTATAGATTTTTTTTTATAGAATATATTGAACTTTGGGTTTTAAAAATTATCTGTGAACCGTGAATAATATACAAAGTTAAAGCAATACCCAGAACAGTAAAGTAGTTTACGTCGTTTCTGTACACATGAACGTGTAGCCGACGTGGGCTATATCGAAAATAAAGGCTTTTAAAAAACCCCAAATAGCTGGGGTAATAAATAGAATAACAAACTCGGTACCAGTTATTATCAAATTTATGTCCCTCGTGAAATAATTTTAAAAAATTATTTCACTTGGGACCTAAATTTCATAATAAGTGGTAACTCGTTTATTATCCTCTATATCCACATAGTTCAAGATGTACAGTGAAATATATCCAGGATCATAATGATTTCACGTGCACAACGATTGACGTAATTTTGGGAAGCGACGTCATAACATAATGCGGCAGCGCCAGTCTTAGCTCTATATAATCGCTTACCGTAAATAAAATGTGTTGAGTGCGTCGTTAAATAAAACATTTCTTTCCTTCTATATAATCGTAAATAAAATGTGTTGAATGCGTCGTTAAATAAAACATTTCCTCCCTTCCATATAACCGTAAATAAAATGTGTTGAGTGCGTCGTTAAATAAAATAGTTCCTTCCTTCCTTCCATCGAGGTGGTTCGATCCTGCGACGCAAGCACATCAAGCGAGCACTCAGTCGACTGAGCTGAGAGCCGCTTTAAGGATCCGCAGGGCCTGTAGCACAAATAACCGCGGGGTCCCCTTTTCCAGGATATATATTTTACAACCCTCTTGGTGAGAGGGGATAAATGACCTGGGTCCTGTTCCACGAAGTGATCTTAGCCCTAAGATCATCTTAACTGGGGGAAATAAATGTACACATAATCGCGGAGCCCCCTGAAGCGCGGGGACCGTAGCACGTGCTACATGTGCTACTAGGATAAACTGACTCTGACTGAGCTAAATCCCGTCCATCGCCCACAATTCGCCATCCATCCGTCCGTCTACCCATCCCACTATCTATCCACCCGTGTTTGTGATACGTACCATATAATCAATGGCAGCACCTGTAAAGACAAAAGACAGTCATCACATAGATTATAAAATCATATTATGTAACATTTAGTGAAATATCTTAAAATATCAGTGAAATAAAAGTGTTATCAGTCACTCAGTGACGATAACACATTTTAGAGTGAAACTTTCACCGTTTCACTCTAAAATGTGTTATCGTCACTGTAGAAAGTGTTATATTCACTGTAAGGAATCCGGAACTATTTTGCTGCTGGCACTTTAAAAATAAAGGTAAATTACAGGTAAGTACTTCTGTAATTATGAAAAACGGCTTTAATAGTAAAACATAGGTCGTAGTGTTTAAAAACTAGGGTTTGTCACTTTAAAAGTGACATGCTTCGATATTTACACAGTTTGAGAGAACGTTTGGTTTGTTTTAGTAAGAATATCATGTAATGCAAGTTATATAAATACACCATGAAATCTTAATAACTATAGTTATTTCTTTCGTTTTTTTTATAGTTTATACTTTGTTTTTAAAAAAACCCATAAAAGTTGAGGTCGCAGATATTGTAAAATGACATAATTTGTAATACGTAGACAACATCGTACGTTAAATAACTTGTACAACTTTCTGTGTGTATAATATATGCACTTTATAAATTCACAACAAATATTTTAAAATAAAACTTTTACGATTATTATTATTGTTATCATCATCATCGTCGCCGTCGTCGCCGTCGTCGCCGTCGTCGTCGTCAGTATTATATTATTATATTAGTGTTGACACACACACACACACACACACACACACACACACACACACACACACACACACACACATATATATATATATATATATATATATATATATATATATATATATAAATTTAACTTTGATGAATGGTTTTACAAAGAGCGCTCATCTTGTCAGGAGCAGTAATATTAAATAATTCCAGACTTCAGTAGTTCTTCATGGTTTTCTTGCTACAGCTCTGTTTCGTATGGTCAAATAATGACCACACTCTTCAGGCAATATTAACGAATACTGTTGAAAACGTTTTTAACAGTATTCGTTAATATTGCCTGAAGAGTGTGGTCATTATTTGACCATACGAAACAGAGCTGTAGCAATAAAACGATGAAGAACTACTGAAGTCTGGAATTATTTTATATATATATATATATATACTGTACAACGATGATAGACTTACCTGAATTTTCGTGTTTTAGGTATAGCGGGTCGACGTTGAACGTTCTGTGCAGTGCGCCGCTATTTTTCACCCTGCGAAAGTAAAATCAGAACATTATTATTTAATCACAAAAACAGGATGGGCAAATGCATAGAATATGTAAAGTTTGTTTTATTTAACGACGCCACTAGAGCACATTGATTTTTTTTATCTTATCATCGGCTATTGGACGTCAAACATATTGTAATTCTGACACTGTTTTTAGAGGAAACTCGATGTCGCCACATAGGCTACTCTTTTACGACAGGCAGCAAGGGATATTTTATTTGCGCTTCCCACAGGCAGGATAGCACAAACCATGGTGCAAGTGGTTTACAACCTACCCACTGAGCCTTGCGGAGCACTCACTCAGGGTTTGGAGTCGGTATCTGGATTAAAAATCATGCCATGCCTCGACTGGGATCCGAACCCAGTACCTACCAGCCTGTAGACCGATGGCCTAACCACGACGCCACCGAGGCCGGTCACACATAGAATATGCTTCTTGTGGCTGCAACCCGAATTTGTTTTATGCAGAACAGAACAGAACAGAACAGAATTTATTTATACTCTGGCCGTTCAGCAACGGCATAGGAGGGCTACATAATATAAAGGAACATATATATATACATGAAGAATTTGGGATTTACAATATAAATGTATATATGTACACACATTCACTTCACAATATACACATGACAAGATGGTGGTTGACAATATATGCAGTAAATAAGTTATTTTCCAGTATAAACAGTACAATCCTTAAATACTGTTAGTTTGGATGCATTTTGAGCGTTTAAAGATATTAGTAATAACATTTATTAATTTTGATAAGTTCTTTAATACACTGATTCGTTTACTGTTCATGAGTTGTTTGAATTTGAAAGTATTTGGTCGTGTATAATAATATGGATGTAGAAACTGGACCCTGGAATCATGAAAATATTTACAGACCAAAATGACGTATGACGAATGACATACATTATGAGAATAATTAATATAGGTCTGATGAAAACTTTATACATGTATGTTACTTACGGGAACACATTAGGTTTTCCTTAGGAATGTCATGAACACGTTGCCTTATTGAAAAAACTTCTCTTTTACAGGAATTTTAGCAGAGAAAGAAAGAAATGTTTTATTTAACGACTCACTCAACACATTGCATTTACGGTTATATGGCGTCAGACATATGGTTAAGGACCACACATGTATTGAAAGAGGAAACCCTTTGTCACCACTTCATGGGCTACTCTTTTCGATTAGCAGCAAGGGATCTTTTATATGCACCATCCCACAGACAGGGTAGTACATTCCACGGCCTTTGATATACAAGTCGTGGTGCACTGGCTGGAAAGAGAAATAGCCCAATGGGCCCACAGGCGGGGATCAAACCCAGACAGATCGCGCATCGAGGGAGCGCTTTATCACTGGGCTACGTCCCGCCCCTTTTTAGCAGAGGGGAAGAGGTCGGGGATAAAACTATGGCCAGCGATGTTCATGGTGGGGAGGGGGTCGAGTCATGGTCATCCTTAATATATATATATATTTACTTTTATATATATATATATATATATATATATATAAAAGTAAATTTACTTGAGATGGTAGGGGTATCGACCCCCGAAACCCTCCCCCTGCACAGACGCATGGGTAGATACAACGTTGGATAATAATAAAAAAAAACCTATAAAAATGCCTCAGCTTAATATGCAGTTGGAGATACAAGGACTAAGATGTGGAGATGGACAGCAAAAAAACGTAGGACAGGAGAAACAGATAGGTCGAGAGGAAATAAGATGGAATTCGAAGAAAACAAAGGAAAGAAGGAAAGAAAGACTTCTTTTTTTTTACCGACGCACTCAACACATTTTATTTACAGTTACATGGCGTCGGACATATGGTTAAGGACCACACAGATATTGAGAGAGGAAACCCGCTCCTGGAAAGAAGGAAGTAGGATATACATAAAAAGTAAAGTTTGTTTTATATAACGACACCACTAGAGCACATTCATATATTAATAATCGGCTACTGGATGTCGAATATTTGGTAATTCTGACTCATAATCAATAGAGGAAACCCGTGACATTTTCTTAATGCAGAAATGGATCTTTTATATGCACTTTCCCACAGACAGGAAAGCACATACCACGGCCTTTAACCAGTTGTGGTGCACTGGTTGGAACGAGAAAAAAACAATCAGTTCAACGGATCCACTGAGGTGGATCGATCCTGCGACGCAAGCGCTCAACCGACTGAGCTAAATCCTGCCCCCCCCCCCCCCCCCGATAAAAATAACTGAACTCTTATTTTTAATTTCCTCTTCGTATTCTTGAAATCAGAGGGCGGGACGTAGCCCAGTGGTAGAGCGTTCGCGTGATGCGCGATCGATCCCTGTCGGTGGGCCCATTGAGCTATTTCTCGCTCCAGCCAGTGCACCACGACTGGTATATCAAAGTGTATGTGTTATCCTGTCTGTGGGATGGTGCATATAAAAGATCCCTTGCTGCTAATCGAAAAGAGTAGCCCATGAAGTGGCGACAGCGGGTTTCCTCTCTATATGTGTGGTCCTTAACCATATGCCTGACGCAATATAACCGTAAATAAAATGTGCTGGGTGCGTCGTTAAATAAAACATTTCCTTCCTTCCTTTTTGAAATAACTTACCACATAGCCGTACAATCGAAATTGACCATCATCCATTTGGAAGGATTGAAAGCAAAGGAGTGCGCATGCTCCACGCCTTCCATCCATATCCGGTACTCTGGGCAGATGAAAGCAGTACCGGCATAAGCAGCATCGATGTGGAGCCAAAGACCCTCGGTTTCACCTAAACAACGAATTTAATATATACTTATTATAAACAATGAATGAATATAATTATATTAATATTTAAAACAAATAGTGTCAGCTAGCAGGATTTGAACCTACTGCACCGATTCGCTTGGCCGATTTGATAACCCGCGACCGTAACCACTCGGCTAACCATAAAAACAAAGTTCTAAATATCACTAAACAATGAATTTAAGTTTATATATAATTATTATAAACAAGGACCCTCCAGGGCCGTACCCTGATCAAAATCAAAATGTGTATGCTATTTTCTGGAGTAAAAAAAGAAAAGAAAAAAGAGAGATAAATTCTCGGGGCTGGGGCAACTGCCCTCTGCCCCCCCCCCCCCCCCCCCCATCCGGAGGGTACGGCCCTGCTCTCGGTTTTAAGTGTTTTGAGGTTTAGTGCGTTTTCTTGGGGTTGGAGGGGTTATGTTTTAATTTTTTCTTGTTTTTTGTTTCTTTTTAGTGTTTGTTAGGAGGTTTTTTGTTTTGTTTTTTATTATTTGGTATGACAGTCACTGGTGTCGTGTACTATAGGAACATGTATACTTACATACGGGGCCGAGCTCTTTGAGGTTGTCGAACGCACACGCACCGGTTGTACCCAGAGTGGCACACAGCTAAAAAAACAACACATCTCCGTTTAGCTAATTATATTCGTACTACGTAAGTAATTTAAATACACCCCCCCCCCCCCCTAGTTTGGCTTCAATTTTAATTAGTATATTTTTAATTTAGTAATTTATTCCAAATTAAATGTATCCCTTCAATTAAAAGTCCCTGTTTCTGTCCTGGATAGGAGGGATGGCGCAAATCGGAAGTCGTGCCCAGGATGGACGTGCCTAACCTTCAGTGGATATGGGCACGTTTATGGAATTTCCCTTCCTTTCTTCCTAATTCTTAACAAAGCAAAGTCAACATTATGTTGTACGCAAGGGCAGTGGAACAGAGAAGGATACCTCCCCCCCCCCCCCCCCCCACCCCACTTTTTCATGTCACTGTGCTCAGAAGGTTGAGAATGCCATGTTTTAATACAACAGACTCAAATTTTCACGGGGAGCTTACGTTTAAATGTCCCCTCCCCTCCCCAGGAAGTTCAGGCCCACTATATATGTATCTTCATCACCCAGACCAATTCTCCTCACCACTTTCAAAAAATCAAGGTAGTTATGGTAATGTATTTTATTTGTTTACGTATATCAACGTTGGTTTTTTAGAGTATAGGGTATATACATATTGTTGCGAAAATAAGCGTACGAGACAGGGATAAAGAGGGAAACTGCCTTGTTTTTTCGTACGTACAAAATTATTTGAAGATAAAACCCACTTTGGGCTTCTTACAAATAGTAAGACGACCAGAAACACATTGAATATACAGACACTGACACCAAACAAGAAAATACATTTAATATGCAAGTTTACTCGTAGAAATATTTTATTAGTCGGAAACATCTTAGTGCAGCAAACTCAGGAATGTCCCTTTAATATGTAACACTAGATATGTACATTCGAGTCCAGGTGCAAGTTTGGACCTCAGTTTATCTTTGAATTTCGTTTGTTACTGAAACTTTAAAATAATAATAATAATAATAATAATAAATTAAAAAAATCAATGACACTTCGCTAGTTTCCGTACATTACGGAAGTTGACGGAAACCGATCATATTGCGTCAACAATACGATGACGTTCAATATGCTTATGGACGTCAAAGTTGCTCTACGCACATTCGTGTGTGTTTAGCTTAATTTAGAAATATTTGAACGATATAGCTATTTGACGTCCATGAGCATATTTGGTGTGTGCAAGAGAACATTATATTATTTTCAATGGATTTATAAAAGATTAATTGCCGTATATATATTATGAAGAAGGCGAAGCTCTTACAAGGGATCTCTGCTATTTTAATAACGTTCAACAGTGTGGATATCACGAAGACAGGTCAGTGAATTTATTTATAATATAGTTTAGTAAAATATATTTTAAATAAAATAATAAAAAAGAAAAAGAGGGGGACAACTGAATATTTTTATATTTTATATACCGTATTTCCTCTAAGCGCCGGGCGCTTATTCATTTCAAAACGGTCGCATACCCGGCGGTTTTGTTTGTTTGTTGTTTGTTTTGTTTGTTTGTTTGTTGTTGTGTTTTTTTGTTTTGTTTTTTAATTATGCCAGGGAGTAATCAATTTTCAGCTGTCTTACCCGACGTTTATTGAAGGCCCGGCGCTTATTAGAGGCTCGGTGTTTATTCTGTTGCAAAGTATTACAGACCCGGCGCTTATTGGAGGAAATACGGTAAAATATTACGCCATAGGTATATTACTATAGCAACCCCGTACATAGAAAGGGATCAGCCCGTCTTCTCTGTCTCGATCTATGGCTTCTTGAAGCGTGTCTCCGCGCAGACTCAGATTGTTGTCGGTGGGCAACAGCCTCATTTTCACCAGGCCAATCAGGCCAGCTTTCTCGACGGAGGAGTGCGCCTAAAAACGAGAAGGAAATTAGGATAAGAAAAGGAACACAAAATGTTATGAAATGAAATTTGTATATACAAAATGATCTATATTTAAACGTGTATCACTGTCATCATCCAGGAGATAACCATATGACTTTTTTTTTGTATATAGATGCTGTCCGTAAATGCCATTTTTAACTGAAGAAGGCATGTGGTTAATTTAACACATGGTCGAGATATTTAGAAAGCAGAGAAGAGAGAGAGAGAGAGAGAGAGAGAGAGAGAGAATAAGAGAGACCGAATGACAGAGATGGAGAAAATGACAGATAGCTGAAGTAAGAGAGAGGGAGAGATAATGACAGAGAAAGGTAGAGAGAGGAGGAGATACAGGGAGAAAGAATGACAGAAAGAGATAGAGACAGAGACAGACAGAGACAGATAGTGAGACAGAGGTAGAGATGAGACAGTGTGGGACACACTGGCTACATCTACCGAAATATGGTATGAATGTATAAATGGATGGATCGACCGAAATAACCTCATTTTTTTGTCATATATAAACAGATACATATGTAGCCTATGCCCCCTCACTAGAGATTATGCCCCTACCTCCCCACCCCCTCCTAACTTCAGATATCGCCTTACGGGCCTGGTTGCGGTCGACAGATGGACTGACTCCAAGAATCTGCCCTTCTGAATTACCTGATCCGAGCAGTAGCCCACGAGCCTGGCGTTGATGTCCGCGGCGTCGATTCCGCTCTGAACACAGAGGAACCTGCGAATTGCTTCAGACCGAGCGGCTAGAACTGACACGAACGTCGCGTCGCTCGAAGTCGTCTAAAATACAAAAAACAAGAAAACATAACTCTGTTTTAAAACTTTGTATGAAAACTGTAACTAACTCGATTTAAGAAGGAAGGAAATGTTTTATTTAACGACGCACTCAACACATTTTATTTACGGTTATATGGCGTCGGACATATGGTTAAAGACCACACAGATATTGAGGGAGGAAACCGGCTGTCGCCACTTCATGGGCTACTCTTTTCGATTAGCAGCAAGGGATCTTTTATGTGCACCATCCCATAGACAGGACAGGACATACCACGGCCTTTGATGTACCAGTTGTGGTGCACTGGCTGGAGCGAGAAATAACGAAATGAGCCCACTACCCGGGATCGATCCCAAACCGACCACGCATCAAGCGAGCGCTTTACCACTGGGCTACCTAAATCGACTGCGTCACATCAACGTATACACCATTATGTATTTACTTGGGACACGTGGGGAAGGTTAACATCCCTAAGTTCAGCCAGCAAACGTTTCGCTAACGTTCGCGAACTATTTGATTGGTTCCCGACGTGGTCATATGGTTTATACCGTGAAGCGCATAAACCAGCATGGGCGGATCCAGGAAATATTTTTAGGGGGGGACCAAAAAAGAAGGGCACATTGACTCGTCAAAAGGGCACCTTACTACAAGTTTTGATATTTACAATTAATATGAATTCCTACAGTTCTACGTCATAATATACTAGCAATAATGAAGTAAATTGGCGTCACTCGCCTTAGAACCTCAATGGGGCCCCATTGAGACTCAATAACACAGACACATATCTGCAAGCTTGCGCATGTACACGAAAATCTTGATTTCATTTATCTACAATATAATTATTGTTTACTTAAAAAAAAAAAAATTCTACAAACAAAAAGGGCACTTGGACATTTTGAGGGCACTTGAACAATTTTGGGGGGGGACGCGTCCCCCCCCCCCCCCCCCCCCTTGGATCCGCCCATTAGACTGGTTGTCTAGCGGACGTTGTTTTCTGCTCGGTCTGGCTCAACGAAGACCAGGCTTCGGTTGCGAATTGTGGTTAAGCCTTGTCACTTATAGATGGTAGGTACTGGGTTCGCTTTCCGGTACCGACTCCCATCCAGAGTGGGTAAGTGTATTTAAAGCCACTACACTCAATTCCGTTTCACTAATCACCACCCCCACCCGCCTGCTACCGATTTGATCGGGCTGCTGGTGCTCCCTTGCACCTGCCAGTGCAGGCGGTCCCTCCTCTCCCCTCCCCCACCTTTCCAGTCATGGACGGAGGAGCCGGCCAAGGCCGCCTCTTGTGCCCACGACAGGCGTGCGCTACAAAAGCTTGTTCTGAATGTGCACGTAAAACCCTATGGCATGACATGACATAATTCCGTTTCACTAATCACTAACAACGAACCACTAACACAGAAGTGTTTGTGTGTGTGCCTAAGACAGCGTGCTTGAACCTTAATTGGATATAAGCACGGGAATAAGTATAGGCTAAAGAAGAGGGATGGGGTTAGCTCAGTCGGTAGTCCGAAGGGACGTAGAATGTGTGCTTCTTCCACGTCCGAACTTCGTTACATACCCGATATGTAGCTGGTATTCAAAACATGTGACACCATGTTTCAAACGTTTCTCAACCGAAATAGTGCAACAAATGGACACACAAACCACAAATGTCTAACCTACCGTACTAGAGGTGACTATAATACTTGAGGTAACACCTGAAGCATACAGTGTTTCGCCCGATTTGATCTTTTGATGCTGGGCGTCCGCGATGAACCATTAAGTGGTTGAACGGAACCAATGACGCCCCCCCCCTCTTCCCCCCCCCCCCCCCCGAAGCGTATGCCTCACACTCGACCCCCGGCCTAATCATGATAGGCACTCTTACTAACTGGAGGCCAGCCCCAACCTCTGGCTTGCAACCGAAGAAACCACATGTCCAAAGTCCCTAGCCCGGCAGACAAAGTTAAGACCGTGCGTCCTGACTTGACTTTCCCGACTCCGGGACAGGTACCTAATCCTCAATGGATCCTGAGGCAGCGGGACCTCAGGCGGTACCTCACTCGGGGCCTCCCCCCCCCCCCCCCCCCCCCGATACAACTCGTTGTAGTCCCGGCCAGTGAGTGCTACCGAGCAGCTGAGTCGGGACTATGTCTCCACCGCTCGGGGTTCAGCCCTGCTGCCAAGACTGCGCACTCAGAGATTCGACTTATTTACTCAAAAGAATGAATGTCAATTATTTTCTGATTAGCTATTAGACCATAATGTCACGCATGGTATTGTTCCATTTTGACGAAAGTGGGTCTAAGCAACCCATAAATGAATTAAAATCCACTGTCATTGACACTGTTGACTAGTTCTAATGGCGAAAACATGCTTACATTTGCACGTAAATTAGGGCGAAAACGAAAGGTCTGCTAAGTGCCCATAACTTGCTTTTTCACAAAGCGCTTCATTTGCACGCTTTGCACGTGTATTCCATGTTCCCAATGCTGAATTTCCGTATAATTGGAGCTTGCGTTCGTGTATGGTGCACACTCCAAATTCGACAATGGTACGACTTCAACTGACTATCGAAGATCGAGGAAGGGCTATTGCTTGGCTTCAGGATGGCAATACGCAAAGAAATGTTGCTCTGAGACTTGGTGTCAGTCAGAGTGTCGTTGGGCGACTGTGGCAACGGTACCAAGCAACGAATTCTGTTCGAAATCGTCCACGTTCGGGAAGACCCCGAAGCACTACAAATAGAGAGGACCGCTACATCACCAATATGGCTCTACGTCAACGCACAACCACTGAACGCCGATTACGTGACAATCTGCGGACTGCGACTGGAACTCGAGTGTCTGATCAAACCATACGCAATCGTCTGAGAGCCAATAATCTACGCTGCCGTCGCCAGGCTGTTCGACCACCACTCCTACCACGTCACAGAACGGCCAGATGTCACTGGTGCACTGCTTCATCTGCGGTGGCAACGTGTTCAGTGGGGTCAAGTGATGTTCACTGATGAGTCCAGGTTTAGTCTCCAGTTCAACGACGGTCGGGTTCGTGTCTACAGACGTCCTGGGGAGCGCTTCGCTGACGTTGACGTTAGACAACGTCACCGGTTCGGTGGTGGCAGCGTCATGGTGGGGGGCGGCATCTCTATCCATCACAGGACTCCCCTCTATGTGGTGGATGGCAATCTGAATGGAATCCGCTATCTGAATGAGATTATCCGGCCGTTGGTTCTTCCCGGCCTTCAGCAGATTGGCGGCGGGGCAGTTCTGCAGGATGACAATGCCAGACCCCACCGCGCCAGGGTGGTAACGGACTTTCTCAGACAACAAGGTATCGGCAGGATGGATTGGCCAGCATATTCGCCTGACTTGGCCCCAACAGAGCACGCCTGGGACGAATTAGGCAGGAGAGTTCGGGATAACCATGCCTTCCGGCCAACCTTCATGATCTGGGTCAACTTCTTATGGCAGAGTGGCAGGCCATTCCCCAAGAGTTCTTCAGACGTCTGATCAACAGCATGAGGCAACGATGTGTCGAGTGTATTCGCGCCAGGGGTGGATTCACACACTATTAAACGAATGTTCTAATGTGTAAAATCCATGTTTGACAACCTTCAACTTTGACAGCATGTCATGTGACTTTCTTGTAACAGTGACGTTTATTTGTGGTTTTTTGTAAATATGGAACAATAAATAAAACATTTGGTGTAGTTTACATCATCAATCTAATATACTCTGAAACTTATTTGGTTATAAATTTTTGACCCTTAAATTCTTTTGAGTATATTTGCCGAGTGGCAAATGATTATTGGGGTCTTGCGACCCTTTACATCCCACTGGTGCAGCTGCGTTTTTAGCTCGTAGCCCATTGTGAAGGTAAACCGACACATGCCCTTAATGTCTACTACCCAACTCTCACGTGGCACCTCACTCCGACTAACGGCCAAGGGAGACCTTTCAGACGCAGTGGATTCCCGGACGTAACGCCGCAAGGGATACCGAGGGTGAATGTCTTCACTCCGCCTTTTCACGCAAGGGAGTAGAGCCTCAAGCCCTCGAGCCTCACGTTGCTGCTTAATCCCGATTGAAGTACTTGTGTCATTTTATTAATTAAATAAATCTTCCAACGACAACCGTCAAAAGTCCCCCGCCATTTTAAATATGCTACATAGAGGGAAGCAACTCGAAGTGAACGTTGGGAAAAGTATTGACGTTATGTGTCCCGTGCACTACTCAATCGGTAGAATGCTCGCCCGAGGTGCTTGTGGTCATAGGATCGAACCTTCTCAGTGGGCCCATTGGGATTTTCCCCATCCCTGCCATTGCTCTGTGACTGACGTATAAAAAATCGTGGTATGTGCTGTCTATTCTTTAGAAAGGTGCAAATAATAGATTCCTTGCTGCTGATGTTTAGTTTTTTTGTTGGGGGTTTTGTGGGGGTTTTTTTTTTGGGGGGGGGGGGGGGGGGGGGGGCGTCTTTCTTTCTTCTGAAGACTACATGTCGGAATTACCAAATGTTTAACATCCATCAGCCTATGAGAGTTAGGGTAACGGTTTAGTGTTATAGGATGATCCATTATGGGTTTGCTTTTTTTTTGTTTTTTTTGTTCAAAGAATGACTTCATGGATGTATTGGCATTACCTGTATGACGCCGCCTCCCATCGTTTGCTCGTTGCTATGGAGAAATTCCGTTGGAAGCCCGATCATTTTTCCTAACCAATCCATGACGATCGTTTCCAACTCGGTACACGCCGGACTGGAGGCCTGGTGGGGAAAGAAAAGAAGAATCAAAGAAAAGAATATTTGATGCAAAAAATAACGTTTGTTTTATTTAACGACGCCACTCGAGCACATTGATTTTTTATCTTATCATCGGCTATTGGACGTCAAACATATGGTCGTTCTGACACTGTTTTTAGAGAAAACCCGCTGTCGCCACATAGGCTACTCTTTTAGGACAGACAGCAAGGGATCTTTTATTTGCGCTTGCCATAGGCAGGATAGCACAGTTATGGATCACTGGTTGGTGCAAGTGGTTTACACCTACCCAATGAGCCTTGCGGAGCACTCACTCAGGGTTTGGAGTCGGTATCTGGATTAAAAATCCCATGCCTCGACTGGGATCCGAACCCAGGACCTACCAGCCTGTAGACCGATGGCCGGTGACTCTGATTTAAAGTGGCAATCTCAAAAACGGCGAATACCAGGGTTCGAAATTAACGACGGAACCGACGGCAATTGCCGTAGTTGTGATATAAATTACCTTCGGTCAGGGGCTTGACCGGTGTATTTTATTTATTTTTTGCCGATGGATAAACATAACTGCCGTCGGTTGAAGGGACTATTTTAGGTGTTTGTTGATTTAAAATTGCTGTAGGCAGGCTCAAAATTGCCGTGGATGTGCCAGTAAATATTTGATACATTACCCTGTTGTACATGTCTGTGTTACCGACTATAACAAATCATTGTTTTTGGGGTATTTTTGTTTGTTTTTACAATTTAAAGGGGCGGGGCGTTAGTGGAAAAAGCGTTAGCTTTGATGCGCGTCAGTTTCGATTCCAGTCGGTGGAATATTTGTACATTACCTGTTTGTACATGGCTGTGTTACCAAGCTATAACAAATCATTGTTGTTGGGGTATTTTTTGTTTATTTGTTACTGTTGGTTTTTTTCTTGTAAGGGGCGGGGCGTAGCCTAGTGGAAAAGCGTTCGCTTGATGCGCGGCGGGGCGGTCATTCCAGTCTGAATAGTTGATACGTTGTACATGGCTGTGTGTTACCAGTATAACAAAATCATTGTTGTTGGGGTATTTTTGTTTGTGGAAGGGGCGGGGCGTATAGTGGAAAGCGGCGTTCGCTTGATCGGTCAGTCTAGGATCGATTCCAGTCGGTGGAATATTTGATCGGAAATAGTAGCCTATTGCGTAGCGGCAGCGGGTTTCCTTCCTCAATATCTGTGTGGTCCTTAACCATATGTCCGACGCCATATAACCGTAAATAAAATGTGTTGAGTGCGTCGTTAAAGAAAACATTTCTTTCCTTCCTTCGAATTGTTTATTAGTATGCAGTGTTATTGTAGACGCGTTTGTGTTAATCTGTAGTTATATTTAGCTCAGCTTTGTGGGTTGTACTATATCAAATAAAATCCCATAGGCGACCGTGTTAACGTTTGTGTTTAAAAACACTATATGCAATATATAAATCAAACTATGACCCATAAATATCAGTACTACAACGCCTACCTCTGAGTATTAACTGAAGAAAATAGTACCTTTCATGGCTCATTTTCGGTATAACCAGTTGTTTCGCACAAAATGTGAGTACTTTTTTTACAGGTACCCCATACATGTTTCATGCACAAGGCTTCTTGACACAGTGGCACTAGTTGAAATAAAATTGCATACATTTTTTTGCCCAGATGAAACTAATGTTTTTACAACCAACACACTAATATTTACTACCAATCACAGGACGTGGTGTTAACTTCTCTATTAAAAGTTCTCGAACTTTGACCCAGCCGGAAGTTATTTGGTTTAGTACTATCTGTACTACTACTACTTGTGCCACCATGTTACAACCAAACAAATATTTTTTTATATACATGTACATGTGCCTACAGACATCAGTTTCGAGAAATAACTGCTAGTACATGGAAGACATCTTTTTTGTGAAGTTATGATTATTTGTTTTGTTCTCCTTGCGGCACTTACCCACGTGAAACCCAAACAGCCAATCGCATCAGCCAGCATGTCTCCTAGCAACGACGGAAATGAATTCAACGCCGGAAAGTAAGCGTTGCATGTGGGGACTCTGCCAGTGCGGACCT